>NC_033795.1:24901340-25059088 GCF_001876935.1 Asparagus officinalis
ATATATGGGAAAAGTGTTCCTAAGGTGACGCCTTAGATAATCATCTATGGACACGGTCTAAAATCACATGATTGAGCTATATTGTGGATGATCCTCTCCATTGAACTTGATCTACATATTCTAAAATTCTAACACACCAAGTTTGGGGTGAACCCGTCGTCGTTTAACCCTTCATCCACTCGTATCAATTTTAACGATTTTGAATGAATAGTACTTTTCACATGGCTCGACGAAGGGTCAAATGACGATGGGCTCACCCCAAACTTGGTGTGTTTGGGTTTTAGAATATGTAGATCAAGTTTAACGGAGCTGATCATCTGTAATGTAGCTCAATCATATGATACGTTTTTATATATATGCTTTGCTCGCATATAGCCGCCTTGTTATTCTTGATATATTCTTTAAGGCTTTTTGATAGGGGGAGCCTTCCCTATCTCTTTCCTTATTTATATTCAACAAGCCTTTTTGATAGGGGGAGCTTTCGCTCTCTTATTCTTATTGTTTCCCCCATTTTGATGTTGACAAAGGGGGAGAAACAAGTGTATTGTGAGTATATCATTTTCTATCATGCATGAGCATTACAAATTATATATTCATTGGTATTATGCATGTTTTCTATACACTTTGTGTAGATTGTTTGTCATCATCAAAAAGGGAAAGATTATTAGGTCTCATATTTATGAGTCTACCATCTAATCTTGTTTTGATGATTAACAAATAATTCCTAACGTCATTTGTTGAGTGTTTGTATTTGATTGTTAGGTATCCTACACAAATATCCTCTGTTAGAGGTTGGTTAGACTTGCGCCTACATGATCATAACTATTGGAGGATGGAAGAAAATCGAAATGAAGCCATCGCAATTCAAGTCAACGACATTATCGCTTCATCCCCGCTACTAAGATCGAGCTTAATGACGATCATATTTCTTGGTGTAGTGTTTTTAGTTTAGGTGTTCACTTTATGTGTTATGCTTAAAAGCTCAAACTACACACACACACATTTGTTTTGATTTATCGTTGTTTTTGGATTATAGACTTAAGACACTATTTTATATCTTTCCTTAAGCCTTTTAATCTATTGAAAAGTATCTCAAAACTTGTTTGAAGAAACTTTATCAAAACCAAGTATTTAACAAACTCGCATTTTGGACCGTTTTGCAAAACAGTGAAGTTTCACTCTTGGGAAATGATATTTTAGAAATTCCTTTTCTAATATGTTTATTTTTAGATATATAAATATTTTCCCAAGTTTTATTATTTTTGGAGTTGATTTACTATTTTAAATCAAATTTAAAAAATCAACTCTTCAAGAAATTTCACAAACTGGAATATCTATTTTTCTGTTAGTGAGTTTTCACAAATGCGAAGTGATATTTTAGAAATTTATTCTCTAACATGTTTATCTTTTATGTCTATAAATATGTCCCAAAGTTTTATTATTTTTAGAATTGATTTGCTATTTTAAATTAAATTTAGAAAATCAGCTTCTCAAAATCTGTGTATCAGTTATAAGTCGACCGATTCTTAAAATCAGTCGATCTATCACCTCTTATCAGTCGACCGATGTCATTTTTTTAGTCGACCAACCAGAGCTATTTTATACCCTTTTATTTTTCAAACAAATCAGTCGACCAATCAACGGTAAAATGGCTGTAACAACTAATTTTTGGTTGTTTTCATTTGAGAGGCTATATATAGCTCTCATAACTCATTTGTTTCTTTATGGAAGTTTAGAAAAAGGTTTTGCAAGTTTGTTTAAGGGTTTTAAGAGAAAATTAAGTATGTTTGTTTGTTTGGAGGAGTTTAACAAGGAGAAGGATTTCATCTTTAAATCTCTAGCTCTCTTTGTTTAGAGAAGTTTTTACAAACTCTTTAATCTATCTAATTTACTTTTTGATTCTCATATTAATTATTCTAGATTGATTTGAGTTTGATTTTGTCTTTGCTTATTGATCACACAAACAACCACTTGAGCTTAAGTATTTCACATATAGTATTCTTGGATTATGAGAGTGTATATTTGAGTGAGCTTAAATTTCATTCTCGTCTTTGTTAGAGAATAAATCTTTATTTGCACTAATTTTGGAAGCACGTTATAATACACAAGGACACTTAGAGAAGTAGTTAAGAGAGACCGGGGTCAATTCCTAAAGGATTGGGTTGGTTGCAAACCCTAAGGAGAGGTAGTAATTCCAAGCACTTGAGGAAGGTGACACGGGTAGGCCAACACTTAGAGGAGTGTCTCATGGGATTGACATCGTGTGAATTGTAAAAGTTTTTGGTGAGCTTTAAAAACTGATTGTGTAGTCATTTTGATTGATAGTGGAGGTCTCCTCGAGGTGAGGAGCGGAGACGTAGGTCGTGGCTTGACTGAACTCCATGATCAATTCTTGTGTTTGTGTTTGGCTTTTGCATATATTTCTCTTATATCTTGCGCTCATTGTTTATATTGCCTATTGTCATATTGTTTATCCTTGCATATTCTTGCTTATAGTTTGTAGTACATTATATTGTTAGGATATTGCATTGTAAAGTTTTAAATTTGGCATCGATATTTGATTAGATTAGCAATTACTCTATTCAACAACCCCCTCTGGGGTACTTTCATTAGGCCCCTATTGTTTTGGGATGGAACATTTCTTAAAGACTGCTACAGAGGTATATTACTCAGTGCCACAGGATATGACGACAACCAAGGAGTATTTCCTCTTGCTTATAGCATATGCGACTAGGAGAATGAGGAGAATTAGAAATGGTTCTTACAAGGTGTGTAGACTGTTTGTGTCGGAAATCAGTTTCTTTGCAACTTCCATTACAATCGTTTATTGATTACAAACAGAAATAAAAGAGTGTGCCTTTTTATAAGACTTCTCTTTACAAGAGAAACAAACAGAGGGGATCTCCTAAAAACACACACAGAGATCATTTATCGGTCGCTACTTGCGTGACATCTTTTCTTGTACTAGAGACACGTTAGCCCGTGAACCACTGATTTACAGATTCGGATTGATCGTGAAGAGGGCTCTGTGTTCTTATTTGGTTTTAGAAATATGAGCAGAAGTAAATAACCTCAGCAAGGTGAGATTAATACTCTTCTCGAGATCAAAACAAGGTTTGATCTCAAGGGAAGGAGTGAAGGCCTACAGATCTCTCGAAATCTTCCCCTTTATACTGAAGTTCGCCAAGATCTTATCTTTTTTCTCTCTGGATTTCATGTCTCTCTGTTCAAAACGTCAACACCTCGCCTAAGAATTCAGATCTCATCTGTACCCATCATAAGTGCATAGGGGGGTATTTATAAGCTTCGGACACCGTGTTTGAGGATAAGAATTCATGATTTGGATGTATCTACAGTTAGTAATGACTTTCTCATGTTTAAGGATACTCCCAAGGTAGTTAGGAAGCCACTAGAATGCACGAATCCCGAGAAATTATCAAAAAACATGTTTTGGGAGTTTATCGGGCATGAGACACATTGTGTGTCTCGCCTTGGGTGCGAGACACATTATCGTGTCTCTCACTTGGGTACGAGACACACTATTGTCTCTCACTTTATGTGTGAGACACATTATTGTATCTCTCCCTTTGAGACACTTCAGGCGTCTCACTTCGTCATTTTGATGTTTTGTGCGCTTTGTCGTTTTGTCATTTTTTGTGTTCTTTTGCTTTCTTTTGGCATCAGATGATCTTCTTTGACTCGGATGATGACAGTCTTCATCTTCTCTTCGCCTCGAGCTACATTCGGAAACCTATAGGAAATTTTTGATGTCTACAGATACCCCCTCTAAAGTTTTTAGCCTCCTCAGTATTTTAGCAAGGAGTTTAGAATACTTTGGATAATATAGGCCTTCTCTTTAATCTCTTTAGTATTTTATCGAGTATACCATGCAGAAGGACCCATGAGTGGCTTCAATTCTTTAACTTCTTCAACTTTTAGTCTATTGAGTATTTTACCGAATAGTCTAAAATATTTCTGGTGTGTTGATACCTGAATTTAGCTCGTGTCATTGGGTCGACGTTGAACTGATTATCTTCGTCGAGAGTTTGCATCTGAATCACGCTTGAACTCCCCAGAACAATTTTGGCATAAAATTATCCTGAACCTGATTTTGGCGAAACTGTCGAATCCTTGACCGACGTTGCATTGTAGCATAGTTTATACTTTTACATAAGTGGACTCTACAGAGTTTAAGCTCTTAAGACACTAGAGCGAGGAGAATCAGTTTATATCATTTACTCTTCAAAGTTTCGGGGAACAGTTTAACCTCATATACTCGTTGGAAGTTCAAGGAGATGGAGTTTATACTCTTATACTCATCTGAGTGTGAATAGGTACCTCGAATACGTTGAAAACAGGCAAAAATGGGTGAATATTAATTTGAATTGATCCACGGAACCCACCACACGTGCGAGATAGTGTGTGGTGTCTCACACGTGTGCGAGACACACACACATGTCTCGTGTGAGAGACACAAAATTGTCTCCCACGAGGGCGGTTAGAGGCGGGTCGTTGGGTTTCTTAAGTGTTCAAAACCCGTGAGCTTTTTTCATCTTCTTTCTCCTCCTTTAGATTCGGAATTCCTCCTCCTAAAGAGTTCTTAATTGTCTCATCTTCCCTCTCCTTAAACCCTTCGATCTCCTCCAAATACTTCATTGAGGCAAGCTAGGGTTTTGGTTCTTTGACTTGGGTTCAAGCTCCACATTGTGTCCATCTCCTTTCTTCCCAGGTAAGGAGTCATTCCCTTCGTTCCCTATCAAGAACACTATTGGTTAGGCCAATATGTATGTTATTGGATCTCTACAACCAAGACACTAACACCTTTCTGACCTGGCACAGAGAGTTGGGCCTGGCCCTGAATGAGATGCCGAAGGTATCAGGACTATCGATGGGCGACGTTCCCTATCAAGAATATTTTCCTTCCATCAAGTAATTAGATCTGATGAAGATGGTCTTCCCTGCCAAATACGTCACGTTGTGGGATATCACGTGCTATTATCAGACAACTTTAGCGGGCGTTAGCATCATGGCGAAGAAGAAGTTCCCACAACTGAGCTTGAAGTAATTCGCCGATTATTTGTTCAACCATCTGGAGGATGGCTCCGGCGAGGCGGTTTGTGAATTGGCGCCTCTGACTCCCTCAGAAATTAACAAGTTGATTTAGAACATCGACGCTCGATCATATACTACTCCTTCTGCTGAGGGAAAATTTCCAATATGGACTAAATTCCGGACCTTCCTGTGGCACGCATAGAAACAGATTCAGCCCATGACTCTTCTGGCGGGATACGTTGCCATTTGGTAGAATAAATGTGTCATGACGTATTAATTGTTCGATTCCTTACCGATAGAGGTTCTCCTCCTATTCATCTTGCTTACTGGAAGAATCTTCCCTACTACCCGATAATGTTTGCTAATATACATTGCGGGCTTCGGCAATTAGTTGCTGGTTTCACACAGGTGGGAAGCAAGCCGACGACCTAGATTCCCACTGCCAAACTTGAACTTCCCTAAACCTACCTGATGGCATGACTCATACTTCATCACCCAGACTTGATGTCGGCACCGAGCATCGTGGATCTTTCCATTCCTCTAGTGCTGCTGTTAGAAGATAGCAAATGGGAAGCAAAACAGATTCTTGAGGTGAGGCAGCAGCTTCAGATCCACAAGTGTTGGGAGTTCTTCAAGTACTTCTAACGATTCTCCGACCAATATGATGAGCTACTGATTGAGGAGGAGAAGTTGGGGACGAGTCAAACTTCCCTCGATGTAGGGTGCCTCAGATGGTTGATGAACATCCGGCCCGGGTATCTTATCTTTTAAGTGAAGAATCGTTGCCATATAGAGCCTTATCTACCATGTTAGTTTGCTCGTTAGTTTGGTTATGACCAACAGTGCATCGGGAACCCGAACCGAGAGTTGAGAACTTAGGGCAGTCTTATAGATGGTGCCCAGGTGTGGCTTTCGAGTGTGGTAGGTTGCACAAGCACCATATTCAATCTTCTTACTGCAAAACGCAAGTTAGACCTCACATTTTTCTGCTATATGTGGCTCATTGCCGCCAACGCACCTACCAAACTAAAATAGATTTTAGAGTTGGAGTATAAAGAAGAAGCTCGGGTCGCAGCCTAGATCGTTCACGAGGTTATGGTCTAAAGGAGATGGGGGAAAGAGCCCGTCGAACCCTTCGGCAAGAGCAAGCAAGTAGTTAAGGAGGAAGAGGAGATTCTACCCACTGATCAAACTAAAACTTCTGAAGAAGATGAGGCTGGGGTAGGAAGCACAGGAGTTGGAGGTGAAGAAGAAGAACTTGAGATAGGTCTGCCAGCCTCTTTCTTCTCAGGATGGTTTACGAGTCTAGCGATCACTCGTCGGACTCGCCAATTTGATTTGCCTAAGTCTCCAACGGCTCCAAAGAAGCCGAGGTAGAAGGTTTTGTTTACTTACCCTAACAAAATGATGGTTGACCTTCCAGGTGGGGCTACAGAAGAAAAAGAAGAAGAAGAAGAACCCAACCTCATCCATCGGACGAGATCCCAATCTTCATTTTAGGTTCCCCCAAGGGTCGAGTTGTGCACCATGTTTAGACTTGAAAGACCCGTCGCTTCTGAGGATGCTCGACCTTCGAAGCGAAATAAGGTGGTGCAGAAGCTACGTACTGAGTTATCGACTTTTGAGGGGGAGCCACTCAGTGATATTCCAGGAGAAGGTGACATCTCACCTTGCCATTTTTTATACTTCAAGCGAGCGATTTGCTGAATATATATATCTCATTGTCAATCCACTGTGAGTCTTAAAGAGGGTGAACTTCCATATGATCCTCTTTTGCCTGGCTTTACCTATTCTGAGAGGTCAGGCTTCACACAACAAATGCACGAGGCCATGGGTGAAGAGGCTCGCAACCCTAAAGTTAGAGGGGATGCCGAGGTTCGATTCGACTCACCTACTGACACTGCTGTAAGAACTTCAAGTCTAGGTATATCTAAAATAGATAATACCTCATTCAGGTGGTAGTTAAGAGAGTTGAGCAATTCAGAATTTGTGCCCCCATTAATCGCTTCCACGCTCCATTCTCTTTTAGAAAAATTGAAGGGAGCGAGCATGAGCGTTGAGGCCACGGAACCTGTTGTAGTTGATGAAGGTAAATCTAATTCTCACTTGTCATGAATTCCACTTTCCTTCTTTGTACTTAATACTCAAGTTTTTTGTATACGTTGCGATGAAGAGCCCGTGGTGGAGGAAGCCCTTCATGACATTAATATTAGGGATTTTAATGAGCATTCCCTTGATCAAGTGATGGGTTTCGCCGAAGATGATCATGAATTGCTTGCTGATATGTTATCAGAGCAAGCTCGTCGTGAAGCCGCAGGACCAAGAAGATGATCATGAATTGCTTGCTGATATGTTATCAGAGCAAGCTCGTCGTGAAGCCGCAGGACCAACCGCTAAGATAGGTTCATCTGCAAGTATGAATCTTAGCTTGACGTCACTGTTATTCATTTGTTAGCTCTTTCTTAACCACATGGGAGTTTTGATTGTAGGACCAGCACTAGAGAGCTGATACGGTAATAATTGTCGGGTTTTCAGACCAGCCCGAGGGTTTCGGTTTCTTTATGTTAGAAGGAGCCGTTATTGAAGCTCAACCATCCGCTCTTCAGCCTCAATTCACCATTCCCTTGGATCCAAGGGCTATGAAACTATTACAGAGGCTAGTCCTGTTGCCCCAGCGACGAGACCAACTGATGAGGCTAGTACATCCG
This sequence comes from Asparagus officinalis, assembly GCF_001876935.1. Classification (NCBI taxonomy): domain Eukaryota; kingdom Viridiplantae; phylum Streptophyta; class Magnoliopsida; order Asparagales; family Asparagaceae; genus Asparagus; species Asparagus officinalis. The sequence continues at coordinate 24,909,101 of NC_033795.1, forward strand.
CGATTGTTACATCTGTGCCAATTCTAGCGGTACATGAAGTTGGGTTAACGAGTCCAAATGTAGAGCACCAAGTCGAAGGATCCTCTGCCGACGTTAGGAAGCTCTATCCTATGATTTTTCTTAAGATTTTGAACATTGATCTTGCCCTTTGGAATACTAATTTCCCCCTCTTTTCCTGTAGAGCTTTCGTCATCTCTGTACGGTTCTATTATGTCCTTGATATCTAATAATGATCCAGATAGGGTTATATTTTGCTTGGAACTCCACAATTTTGCTTTCTTTGTGGGCGCGATGATTGACAAGATTCTTCACCAAGGATTTACCTTTAACCCATTTAGGCGATCTCTCGATCATCAAGTGAAGCTAATCAGAGACGAAGGATATCTGGACTTGGCGACAATAGAATCCGCCAAGTCTACATCTAACACATGATGGAGCATGAGTTTCAAAGGTTGCAAGAGCTTCGGGCTGCAGGTGCCTCCTCATATGTAGCTGATCAGATGGAGTCCCGGTTGAAAGCATAGTGTGACACACAAGCATCTACTGACCTTGTGCTTCAAGCACAACGGAATCATGTAAAACAATAGAGTCAGTCTTTGCTAGCAAGCTAGAAATCCACCAGGATTTGCACTCTTCTCTTGAGTTGGGTGGTGCAAAGATAGCCCAAATTAAACAAGAGCTTAAGACGGCCAAAGAGGCTCAGGCTATCCTAGAACTAGAGATGGTTGGTACAGAACGGACTCGATCTCAGGTGCTTGGGAAACTAGATCTCTCTCGAGAGAAGTTAGACAAGATGGAGGAAGATGTCGCGCAGACCCTGACTGCAACTGAGGACTCCATCAAAGCTAACTTACAGATTGAACTTGAGCGTGCCTATGTAAAGGAGATCTCTAGATTAGAACAACAAATTTGTAGTCGCAAGCTCCGTCTCGATTGATAATACCTTCTCTTGTATCTCCTTTTGATTCAACTTTATTAATAAAAATAAAGTCTTCTGTTCAGTGCATTTTTTAGTGTTATGATTTCTTATTCATTTCGGAATAAATAATCACAACACTCATAGGATTTTTAACAAACGCTCAGCTATCAATGGATTTGATGTGCCTTTACCAACTACTGTTTGAATCGGGCTAGCATGTGAATTATGAAGTCCATTCCACATGTAATATTGTGCTAAAAAATTTAACTCTCTTAGACTTAATGCTACAATATTAAATATGTAGACTTCGTCATTTTCATGGGAATGTACCACCCGACAACATGTGTTAGATGTAGACTTATCATTAAATAGGGATCGTGATAAAGTCCCCCATGCATGAAAGACATGGATTTTGGTGTTGAAAGATTGTGTTTTCTCTTAGGGAAAAGACGAACCCTGTGCTTTGTCTTCTCTTAGGACAAAGACGAACCCTGCGTTGGAGAGGAAGAAATTTATTTTCTATCTCCCACTTCAAAAAGAGACTCAGAGTGGGATATCCATTTTGAGAATCTTGAAAGGTGAAACTAATAGTGGGATCTCCACTCCGAGAATCAAAGAGATTCGGATAACCTTAACTGTCGAAAGGTTTGATTACCCAATCTGAAGGTGAATTTCTTATTTATCGAGATAAAATTCTAACTTTAGCCCTAACTATAGGAAGTTTTGAACAAAGGGGAGTTTTGAGATGACCCTAACTGTCTGACAGTTTGATCGCTCAATCTAGGTGGAGACCTCTCATTTATCAAAAAAATGCTGGTTTTGGCATTAACTGTAGGAAGGTTTGACCATTCGATTTGAAAGTGGATCTCTCATTCATGAAAGGAATCGAGAAGAGATTTTGGTTTTGATCCTAACTGTAGGAAGGTTTGACCAAATGGAAGTTTGAGACTACCCTAACTGTAGGAATGTTTGATCGCTCGATTTGAAAGTGGACCTCTCGTTCATGGAAGGAACTGAGAGAGAATTTTGACTTTGGTCCTAATTGTAGGAAGGTTTGATCAAATGGAAGTTTGAGACGACCCTAACTATAGGAAGGTTTGATCACTCGATTTGAAAGTGGACCTCTCGTTCATAGAAGATACCAAGAGGGGATTTTGGCTTTGGTCCTAACTGTAGGAAGGTTTGACCAAATGGAAGTTTGAGATGACCTTAACTGTAGGAAGGTTTGATCGATCGATTTAAAAGTGGATCTCTCATTCATGAAAGAAATCGAGTGGAGATTTTGGCTTTGGTCCTAACTATAGGAAGGTTTAACCAAATGGAAGTTTAAGACAATCCTAACTGTAGGAAGGTTTGATCGCTCGATTTGAAAGTGGACCTCTCATTCATGGAAGGAATCGAGAGGGGATTTTAGTTTTGGTCCTAACTGTAGGAAGGTTTGACCAAAAAATAGGGGGAGTGGAGGTACATGTAACAGTGGGAGTGTTAATTTGTACAAATCACTTTGTCAACATAGTGGGAGTTTCTGATTTCAAGTCATAATAACTTAACATGAAGGGGGTTTGATAATAGCCATGGATCAGCAAGTTAAAATTTCAAGTACCATGTTAGGGTCTTAACAGTAGGAATGTTAAGTGCTTAGACACAATGAGAGATCGAATGGATTTAACCATGAAGAATTTTGGTGGACCTACCGTCAATTGATTTAATCAGTGAGGGATTTTGTGATAGAAGATTGTAAATTATCGAACACCAGTGGGAATTTTGTGAGGGAAGGTTGATCAAACAAAGTGATTGAATCTCATCTCAACAAAAGAGTGCTCTAAGAGTCACGGTGGGGGTTGATGAAATTAATCCTGACGATTGAAACCAACGAAGGATTGTGAACGAAGGAAAGAAAGTATATTGTTATCTTTCGCTTCACAAAAGAATCCTGGTTATCAGGAAGATGCGATGACCAAGGAGGATTTGGGCAACTTGTTCCTAAGTGGATTGAGGCAGATAGGAAGTGATTCATCCTTGAAGGAATTTAAAGTCACAGTGGGAGGGTTTTAATCATTTTGGTAATGATTAAATTACCACTGTGGGGGAATCTTAATCATCGTCATTTTTTTTGTAATGCTTAAGAGTAGATTATTCAGATGGTTGGTTTTTGTCTTGAATAATCTTGTGATCTCGGATTATCCTTAAGAATACCATGCGTAGTATTTCCAGGAACTTTCCATTGGGAGTAACACCGTACAATAACTTAAGTTGCACGAGTCAAATATATTATCCTGAATGTATTAGGGATAGTACTTCTTTAGGAACTTTCTATTTATTAGCATCATAATTTTTTCTCCGTCTTGGGTTACTTACCGATATACACCGTTTGAGTAGACCGTCTCCACTACGAACGGTCCGTCCCATTTGGGTTAAAATTTACCTTTCTTCTTGGAATTGAGTACTATTGGTCTCTGGACAGAAAGAACCAAGTCTCTTTCCTTAAAACTCCATTGTCGGACATTCTTCTCAAAGGCCCTGGAGATTTTGGCTTGGTAAAACTCAATTTGCTGCTGAACTTCCAAGCACTTTTCATCTAACATCTCATGTTCTTTAAGATGTTTCTGATGTTGTTCCTTCGTCATCATCCCTGTTGTGAGAGCGATGCAAATGGATGGAATTTGGATTTCTAAGGGAAGGACAGTCTTGCATCCATACACTAGAGAATTCAGAGTCGCTCCGATAGGCGTGCGGATTGTGGTGCGATAAGCATATAGAACTTCACCGAGTTTATAATCCTAGTCTTGTTTGTTGGTTCTCATGAGATTTGACAAAATTTTTATGATGGTCTTGTTAAAGGCTTCAACTAATCGGTTCGTAGTGGGATTATAGGTCGTCGACGAGATGTCTTGAATTCTAAATTTTCCACAGAATTTAATCAATGCATTGCTGACAAATTAGGGACCGTTGTCATGAATGATTCATCTTGGAACATCGTATCGGTAAATAATATGGTGTTTGATAAATTTAACAATGTCGCTTGTCTTTACTTCTTTGAGTGGAATTGATTCGGCCCACTTAGATAAGTGGTCAGTGATTGCCAGAATGAAGCAGACACCTTTGGCTGACAAAGCAAAAATAGGACCGATAATGTCCATTCCCTATGTCTTGAATGACCATGACGTGGCCGAATAGTGCAAGTGCTCCGGGGGTGGGTGCATGTAATTGGCATGTATTTCATATTCGTAGCACCATCGGGCGTATTCAATTGTGTCTTTGACCATGGTTGGCCAATAATATCCTATTCTTCTAAGGCGATCCCAGAGTTTGGGACCGGGCTGGTATGCACCACAGGTTCCGTCATGCGCTTCTTTGAGAGCCTCTTCCGTCTCTTTGGTTGAAAGGCATCGGAGTAGCAAACCATCATATGCACGATGATACAGCGTCTAGGTCGCCGTATTATAATAGAATCTCGACTCTCTTCGTCGGACCGAGTCTTTTTCTTTTATGTCTTCCGGTAAAATACCGTGCAAGATATAATCAATAATGGGGAAACACCATTCTCGAGGTTTGAGTTCAATTCTCACTACGTGCGCCTCTGTGATGTCTATGGCAGAGTCTGGTATGAAGAGTTGGTGAGTTCTCATAGTGACCAACTATTCTGTTTCGGGAGGCTTTGTTAGAGATACTATTAATACCACCAATGCATCTGTGTAGGCATTTTGCAGGTATGGGATATGCTCAATGAAGAATTCTTCAAATGAGTTTGCCATCTCGATGGCCGCTTGGTGGTACGAGATCAGGTCTTAGTTCCTGACTTCGTACTCTCCTCGAACTTGGTTGACTATCAGTTGAGAATCACTAAAAGCTGCAAGATACTTAACCCCCAGCTCTTTAGCGAAACTGGGTCCAATGAGCAGCACGTTATATTCGGCTATGTTGTTGGAACACGGCTCGATCAATGAATAATCTTGAGACATCACCTAATTCTCCAAAGAAACTAGGACGACTCCGACTTCTGAGGATATTTTTGAATATAAAAGAGCGCTAGCCACATTGGTTGCTCGGGAAGCACCATCGAAGTACAATTCCACACATACTGATGACAGGTTGTGTTGACTTTGTGGGTTTCATCTGATAAGTCTTCATATAGATCGGCTGTATCCTTTGTAGGATTAGCTGCTAGAAGATCACAAATTTCTTCTCCTATAACCGACTTTTGTTGCTTAAAGTGTAGATCATATTAGGACAAGAGCAGGACCCATCTTGCTAACCGCCAATTCATGGAAGCCGGTTGCATCATGAACACCTGAATTAGGTTGACATTAAAAATGATGTAGATCGTCTGTCCAACCAGGTAATGTCGCGTCTTTTGAATCATGAACACCAGGGTGAGGCACTCCTTCTCAATCATTGTATATCGAGACTCCACACCTACTAATGTCTGACTCAGGTAATATGTTGTTTGCTCATGACCATTGTCATCGTCTTATGCAAGAAGAGGACTCAACGAGTGATTTGTTTACTTTATATAAATCAGGAATGGTTTCCCTAACTTCGGTGCAACGAGGATGGGAGGATTTGACAAATATTTCTTGATATCCTCAAACGCCTTCTAACAAGCATCGTACCAAATGAATGATACACCCTTTTTTGTGAGCTTGGAGAATGGTTGGCATTTCCCTGAGAGGTTCGAGATGAACCATCGGATGTAAGCCAGTCGCCCTTGCAATCCTCTGAGTTCTTTGAGGTTCCTCGGGGGTTGTAATTCGTGTATCACCTTCACTTTATAGTGATCAATATGGATACCCTTTATGGTGACGATGAATCTAAGGAACTTGCTACTGGGCAATCCCAGAAAGGACTTGGTAGGATTCATCTTCAATTGGTACGGCTTTTCATGACCAAGTCATTAATATAGCACTCGACGGTTTTCCGGAGGTGTTCCTAGAAAATCTTCATCATGGCTCGTTGATATGTAGCGTCCGCATCCTTCAAGCTGAAGGGCATAACCGTGTAGCAGAAGATGCCGAGCGGTATTCTGAATGCGGTATGCCTTTCGTCATCTGGGTATATTTTGATTTGGTCAAAACCCAAAAATCCATCCATGAAGGACATTTTCTCAAATCCGCACGTGTTTTCGATGATGACATCTATGATCAGGAAGAGGAGACATCTTTGGAGACAAGCGATGTTTAGGTTTTTAAAGTCGATACAGATCCTGATTTTCCCGTTCTTTTTAAGGACTATGAAAATGCTTGCTAGCCAGTCAGGATATTGTTCCTCCTTGATGAAGCCTGAGTCGATTAGCTTTTTGACTTTAGCCTCAATCGCCTCCATAATTTGCGGACGAAACCATCTTTGCTGTTGCTTGACAAGTTTGGCATCTAGTTTGATGTTGAGGTGGTGCATCGCCATGTTTGAGTCAAGCCATGGCATATCTTTGTAATTCCAGACAGAGACATCGATGTATTCCCTGATGAGGGCAATCAACTCCTCCTTCTCTTCTGGTGGAAGGCTATCGCTGATGAATATGGGCTTCGGATTTGCTTCATCGCCCATGTTTACTTGGACCATTTTATATTCGGTGGGAGGTTCTCTTTGTTTGAATCGATCACCATATTAGATATTCAGGTGATGGATCCAGGGATCTTCCCAAGTTAGCAACTGACTATCTTCTTCCGTTGTGGCAAGATTGACCATGGCCATATTCGACATCAGGCCTTTGAACATTGCTCTAAGGCTGATGTCAGACTCCTAACCTGAAGAGTCGGATGAGTATCCATCTTTATCTAGGTTGGCTAATTGGTCAATGATTTGCCAGCAGCATTCATCATCTGATGAAGAGACATAGCCTAGATCCATTTTATAACCATAGTAATTATCAGGGTTTCCTTTTGGTATATAGGCCGGGTGAGGTGGAACTCGAGGACCTCGACCAAAGCAAAGACCTTCTTCATGAACGAAGTTGTATCCTTACTTTTTCATGAAGTTGCATGCTTGTGGGCTGTGTCTGAACAGATGAAGGCTGGGTATCTCATCATCACTATCTTTCTTTGAGAAGGGATCTGATGGTGGAGATATTTCCCCTTTACCTAAAATTACCTTCTTTTCACCCCCTACTTTGGCAAAAAGGACGAGAGTTGTTCCAAATGAGTCTTGGACACACTTCTTTTTCATGCAAGATGATTGAAGCGGTATATGTATGTCAGAGTTATTGTATAATCCCTTCATTACTTCATCAAGACAAGGCGAGTACTCTAAATTGTCATTCATTGCTTCTACAATAAGTTGTCAATTACAACTTCAATCTGACGATTCACCTCCGTCAAGATTGATTACAAAGGTTACAATGTCGTTTAGTACAAAACCTCTATTGTAATCAAGCATGGCCTCGATATCAGCTTCTTCTCCGTTGTTCGTGCCTTAGGCTGATGGTTCAGTATCGAATTCAGCACTGTAAAGAAGGGAGTCAGTAAAATAGTTTTCTAATCCCTTAAACGGTTGCTTATCCACGACCACCGTAAAGAAGGGAGGCACTACCTGTTATTTCGAGGATTGAGGGGCCAATAGGCTAGAATTACGTTATTTAGAGTATTCCTCAGGGTTAGATGGACCCATATATTTCACCGCCAATAGCGCAGCAGGCGCCGGTCACCGGTAGAGTTTATATAGTCGTACCGCGTGATCATAGTGCGAGCAGAGTTTTTGTAATAAATTCTTTTCCAGCTCGAACCTTGTTTTATTCAGAAGCTTTGCATTCTTTGATATCACATACCTTCATGGATAGGCTTCTGTTAGTTGCACATTTCTTAGATGTTCCATTATCAGTCTCTACACCACTAGGGGAGGTGTCCCTATTAGAGAGTATCCGTAGGAGATGTGTTATCAGTTTAGATGAGTCTGAGTTCATCTTTGACCTGATTGTTTTGCGGATGTGGGATTTTGACGTTATTCTTGGTATAGATTAGTTATCATCCTACCATGTCCTGATCAGCAGTTTTGCTAAAATAGTTAGCTTGTGAGTAATTGTTAGGTTTGTATAGATAGTAGCAACCTCATAAGGTAACTAGAATACGGAGTCATTGCTAGCATATATAGTGAAGGTTATGGTCTGGGATCGGGGTGCAGATTTGAACGAGACCAGAGTTGTCTCAGAGTATCTGATGTCTTTCAGGATATATCTAGATTTCTTCCAGTGGGAGAGGTTATTTTCCTGCATCGAGTTGCAGCAAGCACCGTACCGATATTTTGAGCACCCTATCATATGGCACCAGCAGAGATGAGGGAGCTACAGACTCAGCTAGGTGAGTTGCTATCTCAGAGTTTCATTCTCCAGAGTCATTTTCATGGGAGCATCGATCCTCTTCGTGAAGAAGAAGGAAGTAGCATATGATTATGTATAGATTATCGTGAGTTGAACAAGGTCACTATCCAGATTAGGTATCCACTACCGAAGATTTATGACTTGTTCGACCAGCTATAAGGAGCACAACAATTTTTAAAGATTGATATTCATTCTGGTTTTTATCAGTTGCGGGTTCGGGAGATGGACATTCCCAAGACCGCCTTTATGACTCGGTGTGAGTCATTTGAGTTTCTTGTCATGTCATTTGGGCTGACCAATGTACCCACGGTATTCATGGACTTGATGAATCGGGTTTTTCGTCCGTACTTTGACCAGTGTGTGATCGTGTTTATTAACGATATTCTTATTTATTCAAGATCGGATGCAGAGCACGAGTAACATCTTCGTCTGGCTTTGTAAGCTCTACTGTAGCACCAGCTATACGCTATGTTAAGCACGTGTGATTTTTGACTATATGAGGTTAGATTTCTTGGCAACGTCCTTAGCAGAGAGGGCATTGTGGTGAATCGAGCTAAGGTTACAGTAGTACTTGTTTGGGAGTTGCTGACTATAGTTACTGAGATTCGTAGTTTCTTGGGTTTGACCAGTTATTATTAGAAGTTCATTTAGGACTTCTCGAAGTATTCGACATAACTTACACGCCTTACATAGAAGGGTGTACAGTTTGATTAGAGCACGAAGTGCCACGAGGCCTTTGAGACATTAAAGGCTAAGTTGACCATAGTGCCGGTGTTAATTATTCTGAGTAAAGATAGGACGTTTGTCACAGACGCATCATTAAAAAGTCTAGGAGGCATTTTAATGTAGACCCAGAGATTAGTGGTGTACATTTCTCGTCAGTTGAGGACGCATGAGCAGAACTATTCCAGGCACGACTTGGAGTTAATAGCAGTAGTCTTTGCACTGAAGACATTGAGACACTATCTGTATAGAGTACAGATTGAGTTGTTCACTAACCATTAGAGTTTGAAGTATCTCTTATCTCAAAAAGAGCTTAATCAGAGATAGCATCGACGGGTCGAGTTCATCTAAGATTATGAGTTTGCGATTCAGTACATCTAAGATAGCTTCAAGAGAATGATTCAGAGCAGGAAGCGTCAGCATCAGATTGCAGCTTTGAGGTGCTCATTGTATAGAGATCTTCACACCCTTAGCCAATTTGAATTTAGGCTAGAGATTGGCGGGAGCAGCGAATTTTTGGGAGCTGTGTCAATGCAGCCATCTTGGAGTGATAGAGTAGTTAGAGCACAGCTAAAGGATTCTTGGATTCAAACTCGAAAGGAGGAGATTTCCAAAGAGCCTAAGGCGAATTGGTTCGTTGGAGCAGATGGAGTCCTTCGGATAAAAGGTCGATTAGTGATACCAGCTAATGCATAGCTGAAGAAGGATTTGTTTGATAAGACACATCGCACCAGGTATACAATGCATTCAGGCACAACTAAAATGTATAAAGATATGAAAAGATACTTTTAGTGGAACAGTATGCGTAGGGAGATCGCAGACTATGTAGCTAAATGCCTTACTTTCCAGTAGGTGAAGGCAAAACACCTGAGACTGGCAGGAACCCTATAGTCTTTACCCATTCCAGAGTGGAAATGGACGGATACTTCTATAGACTTCATTGTAGGATTGTCGAGATCAAAGAAGGGTAACGATTCAGTTTTGGTTATAGTTGATCGGCTGACGAAGTTAGCACACTTATTACCAGTTAAGACCGCCTATAAAGCAAAGACTTATGCAAAAATATTTATCCAGAAGATTGTGAGATTGCACGAAGTCCCAGAGATGATTATATCAGATCAAGACTCAATTATTTACATCATATTTTTAGAGGAGTTTCCAGAATTCGTTTGGCAGTCAGCTATCTTATTCTAATATTATCCACCTGCAGACAAATGGTTAGACATAGAGAGTTAACCAAGTGTTGGAAGACATGAAACGAGAATGTATTATTGATTTCTAGGGTAGTTATGAGGATCACATTCTGTTAATTGAGTTCTCTTATAACAACAACTATCAAGCGATAATTGGTACGGCTGCGTATGAGGCATTATACGGGAAGCCTTGTAGATCCCCGATTTGTTGGGAAGAGCCGGAGGATATCTTATTACTTGGACCGAAACTTGTGAGGTAGACTACTAAGAAGATAATAGTGATTCAGGAGTGCATTCTTACAATACAGAGTCATCAGAAGAGTTATGTAGATAAGAGGCTGTTGACCCTATAGTTTTGATGATTATTTATCAAACAATTTATCGCTAATATATTCTCTAGTTTTGTGTTTATGTTTCTCTTTACAGGTATTTCAACACACAACAATCAAGCGTTAAAGATTCAAGTTCTTATGACACACAACAATCAAGCGTTAAAGATTCAAGTTCTTATGTGTGGAGTTACCTAGGTATAAGAGTAGTTTTTCTACATATATTGTATGTTTATATGTATGCTCAATATATGTACACTTAACACGATTTTTGACGTTTTCTATCACATAAATGATTTTTCATCAAACGTCCTTACAATATATTTTATCTTATGTTTACAGCTCATTCATACTTTATTATATACACATAATATATGCATGAGATATATTTACATGTTTATGAGCCATATCAAAATTTTCATATTCGTAAAATACAGGTTTTATGAACACTTTTCAAAAATAGTGTGTTTTTGCAAACAAAAATTATCTTTCTAAAAATTCCTTTTCTAACATGTTCATTTTATCATTTAGAAACTTTCCCCAAAGTTTTATTATTTTTGGAATTGATTTGCTATTTTTAAAGTACTTTCAAAATTGGCCAAAAACAGGTTTTTCAGTCTGTATCAGTTTGCGGTCGACCGCCACAGTCGACCCCCATGAACTTCTTTTTAAATTTGGTTTTTATATGCCCACGGTCAATCGTGACGGTCGACCGTGATCCTTCTAGAGAGTTTCGCGGTCGACCGCCGCAGTCGACCGCCAACCTAAAAACTCTAAACTCAGGATTTTTGTGCCTCGCGGTTGACCGCGAGATTTCCGTGGTCGACCGCCGATTTAATCATTGGTTTCTAACGGCTATTTTTCACAACGGCTCTCTAGGGGCTTTTTAGTCTTTTCAAGTTGGTTTTTGGCTGATATTTGAGAGGGTATATATACCCCATTGCTGCTCTCTTTTACCCATCCAAGTTTTGTGTTTAACAAAATATTAAGTGTGTTTAAAAGAGCTGTTTAAGCTGATTTTATCAGTCTGTTCCAAAAGAAGTTTTCCTACAACAAGAAGTGGCTTTCAAATCCTATTGGGATCATCATCTATTGTTCTTCTTGTTTGAGAAGTTTTCTAAACTCTTATATAGCTTACTATTCCATTTTCATTTCATTAGCTATATTTATTGAGTTGCATTATTTTCATTCACTGTTATCACACACACATATTGAGCTTAATATTTTCATACTATATAGTGTGGGTTGTGGGGTGTGATTTAGTGAGTGTGAGCTTCATTGTGTTCTCATTTGTTATTAAGAACAAATCATTGTATTTATCTTTTATTGTGAGTATCACTTGTAATACACTTGTACACCGAGAGAAGTGTGAGGCGAGAGACGGGGTCGAATCTAATAGGAGTAGTGTCGGTTGACGAACCTAGGGAGAGGTTGCATCCTAACACTTGAGGAGGAGGACACGGGCTAGGTTCCTACACTTAGTGTGTAAAGTGTGATTGCATAGTGTTTGGAGTGTGAGAGTTTTCGGTGAACTTGTAAACCGAGTGTGTAGAAGTTTCGGCTTCCAAACCGAATTGTGATAGTGGATATCTCCTCGAGGTGAGGAGCGGGGACGTAGGTCATGGTGACCGAACCTCGTAAACATATCGTGTTTTTGTGTTTTGCTTGGCTTATATATTATCTGTGCATATTCTTATTGTTCTTATTCATATCTATCTCATATCATTCTTGCAAGAACAAATTAATCAATATTATTTTAATTAGCTTTTAATCAGGATTAGATTATCATAAGACCCTAATCACCCGCCCCCCCTCTCTAGGGTCTAACAATTGGTATCAGAGCTTGGTGCTCTTTGATTTAAGGTCTAATCACCTTGAGTAAAGATCCAAGTTATCGTATTTGTGCTAATCTAATTTTGATTGTATTTTGCTTCTTGCATTTTATCTTTATGGATATGTATGATTCATCTAGTTTAGGATATGCTATTAATATTACTCCTTGTTTAGATATTTTTCCCTATGCTCAATGGCGTGTTAGATTCAAACTTTCGTTCAATCTAAACAATTCGATTTATGGGAAATTATTGAGGATGCCTATGTTGTTCCCATTTTGGAAAAATCCAAATGGTGTGAAAATGATAAAAGATTATTTAATATGAACAAGCTTTTGTTAGAATATTTGATTAATGCTTTTCACTCTTCATATTCTAACAAATTTGCTAATTTTGATAGTGCTTATGCCTTATGGAAATTTATTAAAGTACATGAAGGGAAATTGGAGGCTATTCAACAAGCGTTGGAAAATCCCGCTTTGAGTTCTAAAGAAGCCTCATCTCCATGTACAATTCCACTAGGTGATATCCCTAGTAAGGTATGCGATAACGATGATATTATTAATTTTTATGAACTTGCTCTTGAGTTTGAAAAATTACACAATTGCTATATTGATGTAAAGAGTAAGTATGTAAATATGAAATCCACTCATGAAACACTAGCCACTAAGTTTAATTTTATTGGAAATAAAAATATAATTCTTAAAGAATGCAATAAAAATTTAAAAATTGAAAATGATAGTTTGCTTCATGAAAAACGTGATGCTATGTTAGAAGTAGATAAGTTGAAATCTATGATGAATAATCTTGTTAGAAGTAGATAAGTTGAAATCTATGATGAATAATCTTGTTTATCCTACTTCTAGTAGCAATGCTTGTATGCACAATGATGAGTTGAATCAAATGAGAAAACAAATATCTACCTTAGATTCGACACTAAACACTTGTATTGCTAATAGTAAAAAGCTTATGGACTTATGTGCAAAGTTCAATGTTAATTCTTCTAAGAAACCTATTCACTATGCACATATGTATGACAAAATTCACAAATGTTCTATTTACGGTCTTAAAGGCCATTTAGCTCAATTTTGTCATAATGCACCAAAAATTGACAAACCTATTAATGATTGTGCATCCCATCAAGCTTCTTCATCTCATATACATATACACACACCTAGTGTAAATCATAAACATGCTCATGTGTACAAATGTGATTATTGTGGTCGTTTTGGTCATTTGGCCATGTTTTGTTTCGATTTGAAAAGAAATTCTCGTTTGCAAAATAATTACAAAGAAAAATCTATTTTTGCAAATGAACCACGTGCATTCCATTTCGGTCAACGTAAACCATTCAAACCTCTACATTGTACAGATTGCAATCGTACGGGTCATGTTTACAATTTTTTCTTTGATCGTATCGGTGCACAAAATACACCCAAGCGGGTTCATAACCCTAGGGCCTCGGATCTAAATGATAGGGGTCATGTCCTAAATTTTAGTGGTACCAAAATGATTTGGGTACCAAAATGAATTTTATATTAATTTTTTGTTTTGTTTGTTTTGTTCATTTTTAATTGAATAATTGGGTTTTGAGTTTAAATGATGAATTTTAGTTTTTATTAAGTTAAAATAAAATATTTTTCATGTTTTTAATAGCTAAAAGACTTTATATGTATTTATATGCTTTACAAAACAGTTTTATTACATTTCTCTCAAAATCCAGGTCTTAAAAACTAACTATGCACTTTTCTTTCTCACGGTCGACCGCCACGGTCTACCGTCGATGTTTCTGGACATTGTCACGGTCGACCACCACGGTCGACCGCTAAAAAAATTTTCAGATTCATTTTTATCTCTTATCGGGTTTCGGTTTCAAGTGTTAATTTTTCTACACCCGATTTCATCACCATCATTGATTTCATTTTACATCAGATCCAGGCCGTCGATTTCCTCTCTTCTCTTGATCCGACCCTTCTTCTTCCCCATTCAATATTTTTTCTCCAAAAATTCAGTTTTCTCCTCGCGGTCGCCCGTAGCTGCCTTCGTTCGACCGTGAATCATCTCTTCTTCGATCTCCTTTGGAATTTGCTGGGTAATCTCTCTCTCATCCGTCAATTTTGTTTCCATTCTCTTTTAGGGCCTTGCTATCTATTCTAGGGTTTTTTAATTTCTGTCAAAATTCATATCTATTCAAAACCCTAGTTGATCATTCTGTCACCATGCCCCTTAAGAAGAGATCTAGACCCGACATTGGCCACTCATCATCTTCTGCTGCCTCCCATTATGAGGATTTTTTACTTTTCAAACCCCTAGTTAAGAAATATAGGGAGCTTTGTAAGTTAAAAATCCTACCTACCAGATATATCAAATTTGATCAATTAGCCATGTATGACACTCATACGATTCTTCATAATGTTGGTTTGGCTAGGCTGTTAGATGAGGAACGTAAAGTTCCTTATTATCCTTTTCTGGTTTATCTGTTTTATGCCAACTTATCTGTGTCATCCTCTGCTGACGGTCTTCAGACCATTAGCACATCTGTTAAAAATGTTGCTATTTCTTTTTCTGCCAACGAACTTGCAGGGATTCTTAAAATCCCGACAGGTGATGTTGAGCTTATGTCTATTGAGCATGATGATCCTGCTGTGAACAACCTCTTGTTTAAACCCAGTTGCACTTATCCGATGAACAATAATTCTCTTAATCCCAATGCCAAACTTATTGCTAGAATTATTGCTCAAAATCTGATTCCTAAAATTGGTAGTTTTGATCATTTTGCTCCTGACAAGATCAATGTTGTATATGCCATTTTTGCCAAAATAAAAGTAGATTGGGCAAACGTTTTTCTCAAAAACATGGCATCTAAACATTTCAAATTTCTACCCTTTGGCTCATTCATCACCCTTATCCTTCAACACTTTGGTGTTGATCTCACACATGAACCCAAAGTTGAACCCAAGAAGGACTTTTTTGATAGAGTCTCTCTCTCTCTCGTATGCAACTGTCAGACTCTTTATCTGATCCTACTGTTCCATCATCTTCCCGTTCTCAATCTAGAGCTTCCTTTTCCACTTCTGATATTTGTGCCCGTTTGGATCGCCTTGAGACTCAGGTCTCAACTATTCAGAGGGATGTTAGGACCATTCTTAGTTATCAGCGTCAGTCTCTCGGGATTCCGGATCTCTCTTCTAGTTCTGAGTCTGGTTCCTCTGGTTCTGGTTCAGGCTCTGGCCATGCTTCTGATGATGATGGTGGTGATTGACTTTGTTGCTTATTGGAGTTTGTTGGATTCTATGCTTTTGGTGATGTTTATGTCTATTTTGAGTTGATACTTATGCTTTATTTTGAGTTGTAATAACTCTATGTTTGTGTGGAAAACTATGTGTCTTTGTAAAACATTTGTGTATGGTTTGTAGTATTGTGGAACAAACTATGTTTGTGGAAAACTATGTAGTTTTTTTGGTGTTTAAGTGATGATTTGTGATCTATTGTGTTAGTTTATCTTTTCTATGAACTATGTATGGTGAAAACAATTTTCATGCTTTGTTTTGTGATAATATGTTGCTAATGATGCGTTCTTTGGATTGTAAATGTGTATGGCTGTGTATACATGATTATTGATTAGCTCCTATATATGCTCTTTAGATGTCATTTATGCAATTTGACTAGGGGAGCTTTTGGCCATATACTTGTTTTTTTTTTATCTGTGCTTATATGCAGGGGGAGCGCTGCTCCTATTTATATATTTTTTCCCTCCTTTTTGATGTTGTCAAAGGGGGAGAAAATCTAATGTGGTTTTGGTTTATTCATGTATGGTTTATTCATGTTGTATACATGATTGGTTTATATGTGGTTTATCAGTATATATTTCATATTCATGTATAAATTGTTTGCCATCATCAAAAAGGGGGAGATTGTTGACCCTATAGTTTTGATGATGATTTGTCAAACAATTTATCGCTAATATATTCTCTAGTTTTGTGTTTATGTTTCTCTTTACAGGTATTTCAACACACAACAATCAAGCGTTAAAGATTCAAGTTCTTATGTGTGGAGTTACCTAGGTATAAGAGTAGTTTTCCTATATATATTGTATGTTTAACAATTTATCGCTAACATATTCTCTAGTTTTGTGTTTATGTTTCTCTTTACAGGTATTTCAACACACAACAATCAAGCGTTAAAGATTCAAGTTCTTATGTGTGGAGTTACCTAGGTATAAGAGTAGTTTTCCTACATATATTGTATGTTTATATGTATGCTCAATATATGTACACTTAACATGATTTTTAACGTTTTCTATCACATAAATGAGTTTTTATCAAACGTCGTTACAATATCTTTAATCTCATGTTTACAGCTCATTCATACTTTATTATATACACATAATATATGCATGAGATATATTTACATGTTTATGAGCCATATCAAAATTTTCATATTCGTAAAATACAGGTTTTATGAACACTTTTCAAAAACAGTGTGTTTTTGCAAAAGAAAATTATCTTTCCAAAAATTCCTTTTCTAGCATGTTCATTTTATCATTTAGAAACTTCCCCAAAGTTTTATTATTTTTGGAATTGATTTGCTATTTTTAAAGTATTTTTAAAACTGGCCAAAAATTGGTTTTTCAGACTGTGTCAGTTTGCGATCGACCGCCATGGTCGACCGCCATGTTCAAATTTTCTTAGCATGGATTTTATATGCCCGCGGGCGACCGTGACGGTCGACCGTGATCCTTCCAGAGAGTTTCGTGGTCGACCGCCGCGGTCGACCGCCAGCCTTAAAACCCCTCACGGTCGACCGCGAGATTTCCACGGTCGACCGCCGATTTAATCATTGGTTTCTAACGGTTATTTTTCACAACGGCTCTCTGGGGGCTTTTTAGTCTTTTTAAGTTGGTTTTTTCCTGATATTTGAGAGGGTATATATACCCCATTGCTGCTCTCTTTTACTCATCCAAGTTTTGTGTTTAACAAAATATTAAGTGTGTTTAAAAGAGCTGTTTAAGCTGATTTTATCAGTCTGTTTCAAAAGAAGTTTTCCTATAACAAGAAGTGGCTTACAAATCCTATTGGGATCATCATCTACTCTTCTTCTTGTTTGAGAAGTTTTCTAAACTCTTATATAGCTTACTATTCCATTTTCATTTCATTAGCTATATTTATTGAGTTGTATTATTTTCATTCACTGTTATCACACACACATATTGAGCTTAATATTTTCATACTATATAGTGTAGGTTGTGGGTGTGATTTAGTGAGTGTGAGCTTCATTGTGTTCTCATTTGTTATTGAGAACAAATTATTGTATTTGTCTTTTATTGTGAGTATCACTTGTAATACACTTGTACACCGAGAGAAGTATGAGGCGAGAGACGGGGTCGAATCCAATAGGAGTAGCGTCGGTTGACGAACCTAGGGAGAGGTTACATCCAAGCACTTGAGGAGGAGGACACGGGCTAGGTTCCTACACTTAGTGTGTAAAGTGTGATTGCATAGTGTTTGGAGTGTGAGAGTTTTTGATGAACTTGTAAACCGAGTGTGTAGAAGTTCCGGCTTCCAAACCGGATTGTGATAGTGGATATCTCCTCGAGGTGAGGAGTGGGGTCGTAGGTCGTGCATATCGTGTGTTTATGTTTTGCTTGGCTTATATATTATTTGTGCATATTCTTATTGTTCTTATTCATATATATCTCATATCATTCTTGCAAGAACAAATTAATCAATATTATTTTAATTAGCTTTAATCGGGATTAGATTAGCATAAGACCCTAATCACCCCCCTCTAGGGTCTAACAGAGGCGACGTTAGAGTTCTAGATAGAGGACTATGTATTGCTGAAAGTACCTCCGATGAAGGGAGTTCAACGATTTGGTAGGCGGGGAAAGCTAGCCTCGAAGTATGTTGGTCCGTTCAGGATTGTTGAGTATATTGGAGCTGTTTTGTATCGACTAGATATTCCAGTATCGATGTCGAGTATACACGATGTTTTTCATGTTTATATGCTTAAGAAACATTTGCGCGATGAGGAGCAGCAACGAATGTTATACACACAAAAGATTGAGATCAATGATGACTTGACTACGATAGAGATTCCTATTTGTATTCTTGCTGATGAGGACAAGAAGCTTAGAAACAAAGTGATACATTTGATTAAGGTTCAATGGAACTGGAAAGGAGCTAAAGAGGCTCCTTGGGAACGCGAGGAGGATATGCGTCGCGACTACTCACACTTGTTTGAACAAGTAATTTGATTTATTTTATTATGCTTTTCTTATACATATGATTGTTAAGTGTATATGTTGCTATTATACAATTGCAAAATTTAGGGGACAAAAATCTCTTAAGGGGGAAAGAATATAAAACCCTAAAATTTTAAATATTATGTGATAAATAATAATAAATATGTTATATATGATAAATAATATATTTTTATGTTTGAGCATGCTAGGGATTGATTTGAGATCAATTCAATGTATATGTGTGAATATATGAGTGCAAATGCACAAATCATACATGAAGAAGAAATCTAAAAAAATAACCAGTTAAGAGTTTATATATTTTACATACGGATTCAGTTAGAATATAGAAAAACTAAAAACTATAAAGTTGTAGGTCTCTTCTATATCTTTCTAACAAATCTTAGATCATCTTATTTCGAGGCCGGATATGAAAGTTATAGCCAAAATATCAAAGAATATTTTCCCAAACAGACTGAAACTGTGTTGTTAGTAGTCTACTACTAAGCTTAGTAGTCGACTACTAAGGCCATTAGTCGACTACTAAGACCATTAGTCGACTAATCTAGATGATTTCCAGATTTCTATTGGGTTTTGGGTCAGTTTTGGTTTATATTCGAACCCATGTTTAACCCTAAGTATATAAACATGTTTCGACCCTTTTTCCTAAGATTTTTCACGTGAATTACCAGCCACCATCTTCCCTCAAAACCTAGAGCTTGTTCTTGGTGTTCGTTGAGGAGATTCGAGGCGAATCGTTGAGTACAGGGTGCGATCGAATGCTTTTGAGCGAAGAGCGATCTTGCACGTATGTCCATAGGCTCGACACGATGTTTGAGGCAATATCTCCTGCATCCAAACTCATTCCTTTAGTTAATAAATGAATTAAAGGGTTTAATTCGATGTTTTGCATGCTTAACCATAACCCGATGTGTTAAAAATAATATTTTTGATGATAAATCTCAATAAAGTGCTAGATCTAATGTTTTATCTTGCTGTTTATGATAGAGATGTGATCAGGATCATTAGGGTGATAATTATTTTTGTTTTTAACTTGTTAATATGGTTTAATTCATGTGCTAACCCTATTTTGTCGCTAAATTGAGTTTTCATGACGATTAATCTTTGCTTAATCCTAGGTTGGTGATACCTAAGAGATATGAACGAATTTAAATTATTTTATATCGGTTCTAGGAGTTGTTGCAAGCATGCTTTGTTGATCATACTAAGAAATCATGTTAATAAGGATGTTAAACCCTAATTAGAACAAATTAAAAGTGTGGTTTTGCATTCATGATGTTTTCGGATGAGTATCGCATGTTTTATTCATGTCAAACCTCTTGATAAGCACATGATGAATGAAAAGGACTATTGGTGCATGTTAGAATGTATGGAATTGCAGGGTAGTCGATTACAAGGCTTAGTAGTCGACTACTCATGTCTAGTATTGAATTACAGAAACTGTTTGGTTACAGAGTAGTCGTCTAATGTGCTTAATTGTCGACTACTGATACTGATATGAGTTTTTTCAGAGTCTAAATAGACTCAGGGTTGTCGACTACTAAGCATAGTAGTCGACTACTAAGGCTGGTTTCCTAAATATCGTGTTGTTTTGATTCGAGATGCGATCGCGGGGTTTGAACCGCATGATAGTACATGTATAGTCATGATCATTCATTAATAGTGTCATAGTACACGTGTTAGTACCCTAAAGAGGGGATTTCGACAAGTATTATTTGAATACACTTTTTTCCCTTGATATTGTATCCGCACGAGTGTACGCTGAGGTTTGTGAACCTATGTTATCGTATCCGCACGAGTGTGCGCTGAGGTTGGTGAACCTATGTTGTTGTTCCCGCTTTAAAGTGCGCAGAGGTGGATGAACCTTTGTCTTTGATTCCCCGTGATTATATATAGAGGTTGATATGACTATTTTTTGTTTTGCATGAGGCGCGATTAGTTGAGAATTTTAGAAAAGTGATGACTTTTATAACTTGATAGCCAAGTATTTGGCGGACGCCAAATGAGACATGACTCATTGTTGAGATAATTGATGACTAAAATAATATGTTATGCGAGTGCACGAGATACATATGCTGACGTTGGTTATGAGGCTTTACTTTCCAGTATTTCTTGCTTTCAGTTCTAGTTTGGTTGGTTATGAGGCTTTACTTTCCAGTATTTCTTGCTTTCAGTTCTAGTTTGGGATTAATATTTAGTTATCTACTATTTGAGATTTCCAGTATTTCTTGCTTTCAGTTCTAGTTTGGGATTAATATTTAGTTATCTACTATTTGAGATATATGGTTAATACATGAGGGTTTTCTTGTTTGGATTATTTCGCTCGACGTACTACGTTTCATGTTATAGATTTTTAAGTATTAATTCCATTAGATACAAGAAAAATGATTTAGGTAGACTATGCTTAATAGATAGAGCCTCCACTACATGTAGTAGCCTTTCCCCTAGGGGCGGATGGAGGTGATCTTGCTTTAGCGCTCTGACATTTTTGTTGTTGTGCTTTTTATTTTATTTTCCTTTCAGGCAGTTCAGAGCATCGGGGAGCTGCAGGGTGATGGAGTTATTGCATAGTCGCCATCACATGAGTTACTAGTAGAGAGTCCACAGTAGAGTTTATTTCTATTCAGATATTAAAGTTTTAGTATCACATTTTATAAGGCTATAAGCCTTAATTACATTTTTAGTTGATTCATGTTGAGACATATTTATTTATTTCAGATATCAGATGTATTACATGTTGTTCGTTGAGACATGATTTATTTATGAGATACTACTTTTTATATCATGTCTATTGTAATTACTTACTTTCTTTTGCCTGTTTTGTACATGCACCTTGTTTTAATTCCACTAGAGGATATTGCTGTGATTAGTGAAACTTGTTATTGCATAGTGTAGGTGCATGGTAGGTTTGACATCTCTGGGTTCACCTTGGACGGTAGCCATGTGTGAAAATAGGGGCGTCACAAAAGTGTATTTTTGTTATTTCACAAATTTAAAGTAACAAAATGAGGAGGGGGGGGGAGGGGGTTGCTATGAAAAATGTAAAAGATAAAGAAGTTATGTGAGTAGGGGTGCCGGTCCGGATACAGCTCGAATATGATGCTTACTATATTCATATCCGCTTACCCATCTTAGATACGAATACAGATATATCTTGGTAAGGAAAATTCATATCCATATCCATTAAAATCGGATACAATCATGGATATACATGCAGATAAATAAGCGGATATGCATGCGGATACAAAACAGATATGAGAAAACTAGATAGTATTGAGAAAAACATAGTTCATGTGTTACAAAATAGTTTGTTAATATGTTTATTATAATTGAAAAGCTAAGATTAGACATATTGATCATCAAAATTAACCAAAAATCCATAATCTAAGAATCGAAACTATCGTAAGAGTATGACTAATATGTATTCGGATATTTCGGATATGGATACAGATATTTCACTATAAAACCATATATGTAACCATATTCCATCGGTTATATAGATACGAGTAATCATACCCGTATCCTAACGGATACGGTTTCGGATATTTCCTCGGATACGGATATTGTTTAGCATCCCTATTTATGAGACATCCCATAGTTGAGGAGGCGTTTTCCGAATTTTCAAAGTTGAGAGTGTTATCTATATCAGGCCAAAACTTGGGGGTGCTAATGTTTTTTCCCCCTGTTAACTTCTTTTTATTGTACTTAATGGATGTTGATGCAATTTCACTTCAACTGGTTTGATTATTTTAGCCTGCGTTACTTGCATATGTGAATGGAATTTGGCAAAATTGATTAAACATATTACTTTGCGATTATAAACTCACAATGTGATGAAATCTTGTGAATCTATAAGCTTCTGATTGGTTATACTGCTTCTGGCCCGTTTAAATCTTGCTACCAGATTTAAAAACATTGTGATGTTAAGTCACTTTCCACGATGTTGGATAAAATCATCATAAGAAGAGAAATTTTAAGAAAGAAACGTACTCAGAAGACAAGCTTAATTTTGTACGTAGAGTTACAAAAGAGAACTAAGAATTATATGTTTTTACGCTAAAGAGATGTTTGGCGCAGTGAGTGTGAAGTTAAATGTGCAAACTTGAGTCACTTTCAACCAATATCAAGTGAACGTTGAAAAGTCAGGTGTTTGATAACTTCAACTGTAAATTAGATAAAACTACCTTCCACATAAAAAGATGATCTGAATGGTTGCAGATGTCATATCAAAACCAGAAGAATTAAAATGTAAAATCGGATATTTCTTTTTCGATACTGAATAAGTTACACACTCTTAGCTTCCCGTTAAACACATAAAAAGAAAGAAAAATTCCTCAAGGACCCAAAATATGGGACCAATAGAGGGGACAAGTGAGGTGTCTCCCACCTATTGGATAATGAGTTGGCCATCATTAATGATGGCCAACTCATTATCCAATAGGAGGGAGACACCTCACTTGTCCCCTCCATTGGTCCCATATTTTGGGTCCCTGTAGCAAAGCTCACAAAGAAAACTATGTATCTTGATACTAAGTGGTTGTTTGGTTCGTTGCGAGCATATAAGGGTTGTAACTATTATGGCATGCAACTGAGACGCTTTGGGTTAATTGCAATTATTTATTTCACTACAATTGATAAATGCAGTTATAGTTGCATTTCCAAAAAAGCCTCCATTTGTATACTGTTCGCGGGGAAAATTGTAGCTTTCATTGATTCCATTGCACACTCTTGTAATAGTTTATCAATTACAAAAAATCTGGTCTTTTTATAAGATCCGGTTACAACGAGATCAAAAGAAAAAGAAAATTACAATTCTTTCCTTATTTGAGATTAAAAAAGAAATGAAAATTACAACTCTTATTTGTCGAACAAATCACGAGCTCCTGTTTTGCGGTCACTCGCTTCTGTGGGTTCTTCACCTGCGCCGGGGTTTATCCGTGGACCACCGCGTGATCTAGATCCGGTTAGATCTAAACGGTATAACGGGTATTATCTCACAAAGGAAATAATAGCCGGGGGATTAATTCACCAAGGAAATAATCGCCCTCTCGGGATCAAAGGCCAAGCTTTGATCCGGAGTAATACCGTATGGATCTCAGATCCGATCCCTCTCGAACTCCTACCTTTTCTGACGTGGACGATCACCGAGCACCGGATCTGAAAGAGCAAGTCTTCGAAGCTTCAAATCTCCAAGGCTCAGATCTCAATTCAGCAGAGCTTCGCCGTCAAAATTTCCAACCCCTCACAAATGAGCCATGCCCCTCTATTTATAGGCACAGATCTGGCCGGCCACCCAGAGGTGGCTCGGTTTTGGCCGAGTCCTCCAGGTGTCCGTTTTCCGATTCCGCGCTTCGTTGTTGTGTCCGTTTTTCCGGTTCTGCGCTTCGTTGTTGATCTGGACTCTGATTTGACAGTCCGAATCCTGATATGGCAGTAAATTCGCATCGGTATTTGAGTTCAAATCCGTTCTATGGTTGGATGACTCGTTGACTCACCGAACTGTTAGCTTGATTCCGCATGCGAGTGGATGTATTCCATTGTTTGCGTGCGGTTCGTTAGCCTCGTCGCCTCGTTAATCCGCTTCGTTGCGTGTCACTTGGCTTCGGCGTTGTGGACTGACGCTCGTGTTTGGATATGTCGCCCGATGGTTCGTCGGTTTGTGCCGAGCTGTGCTAAGGGACCTATAAGTAGTTTTATACGCCTACAGATACCCCCTCCAAAGTATTTCAGTCTCGTTCTTTTATAGAAGAGTCTGGAATACTTTGGATATGATTGTCCCAACCTTCAGTCGGTGTGATGGGACTTCGGAATGGCTTCTGTTCTTGATTCCTTCAATCCTTCAGGCTATTCGGTGCTTTGTCGAATGTCTGTAAGGGCTCCGGTGCTACATTTATTGTCTGACCATTGTTGAAATTTTAAACTTGAAGTCGATTCCTGATTTTCTGATCTTTAGCTCATGTTTGTTGGTTCAACATAGAACTGATTGTTGGCGTTGAGTCTTTATTTGCGACGCGTTGTCCGGCGTAGTGTTGTTGAGTTATCCTTAAGAATATTTTTTAAAAAAAATATTCTCCAGAAACTTCTCAACCAAAAATAGGAAATAGTTTATACTCGTATACCTTATTGGAGCAATTTATGTGCCCGAATGAGCTGAACCGTCCTGATAATGAGCTGAACCGGCTTGATAATGAGCCAAAAAAGGCAGTAATTTGGTTCAAAAAATCTTCTGATCCTTTCGAATGTGTGGGAGAGGCAAGAATAAACCAAGGACTAAACCCTTGGTCGATTTGAAGTTGTTTCGATGCTCGATTCAGCTTCAATTTGAATTCTGGTTCAAATTTGGTTCAAACTGGTTCAACCTGGTTCAAGGCTGGTTCAACCTGGTTCAAGGCTGGTTCAACCTGGTTCAAGGCTGGTTCAACCTGGTTCAAGGCTGGTTCAGGACTGGTTCAAGACTGGTTCAGACTGGTCTGGTCTGGTTCAGTCTGGTTTGGCCTGGTTCAGCCTCTTTTGAACTGATTTGGACTGGTCTGGTCTGGTTCAACCTGGTCCGGTCTGGTTCAGGGCTGGTTCAAGTTATAAAAGGGGTTCTTTTATTCTTTCTTTTCCTCCTCCTAGGGCCGGCCCCCCCTTGTCCCTCTTTTTGGATTTTCTCTTCCCTCGAGCATCCGTTCTCCCTCAAATCTTCATAATTGTCTTAGATACATCCTTCCTTTTGATCTTTGACTGAGAAATCCCTCAGAAATCTTCATATAAAAATTCCTCTCAGGCCCCTCGAGCACGTGGTCTGAGCTTCTTTCAAGATTTGATTTTTGTCGGATCTTCGAGCTTTCCTTCAGGTAAATCCTCCACAATTTTAGCATATTTCATGCTTAATTTAGTACATGAATTTGTGGTATTGCATATGAGGGTTAGAGTTTATGATTTGGCGCCTCGAGCTCCTCTTTCAGGGGGTAGAATTTGGAGATTTGAGGGGCTTAATTGTAATAAATTTTTTTTTCTGGATCTGATCCTCTGATTTATTTTGCAGGTCACCATGTCTAAGAAGATGGTGAGACCCGAAATCATCCTGATATCCGACGATGAAGGGGAAGAGGATCCCATTGCTGCAATTATGCCTGGCCAAGAATCTGTCCTCCCGGTCTCCGAATCCGTGCAGGGCATCCTCCAAAAATTAGAGAAAGTTATGCAACAAACGGCCACCGCCATTAGTTTTGGACGGGGAAGATTTTATGATTTGCTCCCTTTCATAGCAGATAGTCTTAAAGACATTCGGCGTATAGGTGGCATCCGGCTAGCTAGACGATGTGAGTTAAGGTTGACTTGGTTAGAGGAACTCATGTATCGTTTGGAAGAGCTAGTATACTCCGACCCGCATGATGAGGCCACGCCGCTCATGATCGATGCTCAGATTCAGAGGATGCACGAGGGTAAGGCCCGAGCGAGACGCATATCAGAGCAAGAAATCATCGTTGCGAACTTGTACGAACGGCAACGTCATCTGCGGACTAAGATAGATGCTTATAACAACATTGCTGATAGGACAGGGATTAGGACCGTCCAAGGGGAGAGGACTCTAAAAGATTTTGAGCTCGAGAGCACCAGAGTTCAAAATGTTTATAGAGGAGAGCTGGAGGTTCTTCACGCGTTGCGCCGAGAAGACGTAACTGTCGACGCTGCCGCCGTTCTTGCTTATGCCAAGCTTCAGAAGGAAGAAGAGAAGAAGGTTCGAGCTGAACACGCAGAGAAACTTGCCGCTATTAAGGCTAAAATTGCTTCTTTCAGTTTGTTAGATCTGATTTGAGACGTCTTCTTGTATCTCCACTTGGTCTGATTTTATTAATGAAATAAAGTCTTTTCTTTAGCACACTCCTCCTCTCTTTATCATTATGTTTCTCTGTTGATTGTGAACCCAACGGTCATAATACTTACAGGATTTTTGGCAAATTCTCAGCCATCAACGGGTTTGACAAGCCTTTACTGATTACCGTTTGAATCGGGCTAGCATGCGGATTGTCTAAATCCGTTCTGCATATAACGTTGTGCTAAGAGAGTGAATTCTCTGAGACTTTGTGCTATGATGTCGAATACATAGACTTCGCCATTGTTACGGGAATAGGCTACCCGGCGACACGTGTTAGGTGTTGACTTTAGGATTTTTGGCTAACTCCCAGCCTTCAACGGATTTGATTAGCCTTTACCGACTACCGTTTGAGTCGGGCTAGCATGCGGATTGTCTAAACCCGTTCCGTATATAACGTTGTGCTAAGAGAGTGAAATCTCTTAGACTCGGTGCTACGACTTCGAATACGTAAACTTCGCCATTGTTACGGGAATAGGCTACCCGACAACGTGTATTAGACGCTGACTTATCCCTACTTAGGCTTCGGAATAAAATACCCCAGAATCGAACTCTGGTGTCTTTTTCTACGGAGAAAGACTAAACCGACGACGCGTGTTAGGCGTCGGCATATCCTTTCTTAGGATTTAGGATAAAATTCCACATGCGTGTAAGGCATGGATTTTGGTGTTATTAATAACAACCTGCCACAATGTTGAATATGTGGACGGGTATTCTTTTTAACGGTTAAGAACTAACCGGCAGCGCAGGTTAAGCGCAGACTTATCCTTGCTTAGGTTTCAGGATAGAATACCCCAGAATCGAACTCTGGTGTCTTTTTCTACGAAAAAAGACTAAACCGGCAACGCGTGTTAGGCACAGACTTATCCCTGCTTAGGATTCGGGATAAACTTCCTAGGATGAATCCTAGATTGATAAATTTTGAAAAAGATCGGTGCGGGAAAAGAAAAATTTTATATCCTATTTCCCGGTCTTCTTTTAGGGTGAAGGCGAACCCGAATACAAGGAAGGGAGAATTTTATATTCTATTCCTTGATTCTGGAAAGGAAGAATTTTATATTCTATTTCCAGCGAAAAAGAAACTAGAAGTGGGATCCCCACTCCGAGAATCTGGAAAATTTAGATAAACTTACCTTTTATCTGGAAAATGAGTTCTTCGTTTATCGAAGTGAAATTTCAATTTCGGTTATAACCATGAGAAGGCTTGACCAAAGAGAAAAAGAAAGGAGTTCTTTCGTTTATCGAAAGGGGACTCTGAACTGAAAGTGGACCTCTTGTTCATGGAAAGAGTCAAGAGGGCCAGAAAGACACTTTTGGTGGACTCACTGTCAATTGAAATTGATCAGTGAGGGATTTTGGTGGTGAAAATAATTTTGGGTTATCCTCTAGAATGTTAAATGTAATATTCTTCAAGAAACTTCTCGGTAAATGAGTTATCCTAAATGTACTAGGGATAGTACTTTTTCAGAAACTTCCCATTTATTGGCATTAATTGCCTGGCGCCCACTTAAGTAATCAGGCGATATGCGCCATTTGAGTAGACTGTGTCTATCACAAACGGCTCTTCCCATTTGGGTTCGAATTTACCTTTCTTCTTGGAGTTGAGGATTATCGGTCGGCGAGCAGCGAGGACCAGATCTCCTTCTTTGAAGCTTCTCTGTCGGACTCTTTTGTTAAAAGCCTTAGATATTCTGGTTTGATAAAACCCAATGTGTTGTTGAGCTTCCAATCGCTTTTCATCCAACCTTTCGAGTTCTTCGAGACGTTTCTGATGTTGCTCTTCTGTTGTCATCTCAGTCATGAGAGCGATCCGAAGGGATGGGATTTGAGTCTCCAATGGTAGCACAGCTTCACATCCGTATACCAACGAATATGGGGTGGCCCCTGTGGGTGTGCGTATGGTTGTGCGATAAGTCCAGAGTGCTTCACCGAGTTTATCGTCCCAGTCTCGTTTATTGGTCTTCACGAGCTTTGATAGGATTTTAATGATCGTCTTGTTAAACGCCTCAACTAATCCATTCGCAGCAGGATAGTAAGTTGTTGATGAAATATCTTCAATTTTAAACTTGTCACAAAACCTGACGAAGTCGTTGCTTATGAACTGTGGACCGTTGTCATGAATGATCCGTCTTGGCACGCCGTGTCGGTATATGACATGGTGTTTGATAATACTGATGACGTTGTTCGTCTTCACTTCTCTAAGCGGAATTGCTTCAGCCCACTTTGAAAAGTAATCCGTGATTGCGAGAATGAATCGATCACCTTTGACTGAAGGGGGGAAAATAGAACCGACAATGTCCATACCCCATGTCTCGAACGGCCAAGATGTGGTTGACGTGTGCAACTGCTCTGGTGGTTGATGCATATAATTTGTATGTATTTGACACGCATGACACTCTCTGGTGTATTCGATTGCGTCACGAACCATCGTTGGCCAGAAATATCCCATTCTTCTGATGCGATCATACAGTTTGGGACCAGGCTGATGCGCACCACATTCTCCTTCGTGTGCTTCCTTAAGAACTTCTTCTGCTTCTTTGTTCGAAAGGCATCGGAGTAATAAACCATCGTACCCTCTACGGTATAACGTATGGGTTTTGGTATTATAGAAGAATCTTGGTGCTCTTCGGCGGATTGATTCCCTTTCTTTTACATCCTCTTGCAAAATACCATATTGGACGTAGTCAATGATAGGAAAACGCCAATCTCGGGACTCAGACCCAATTTGAGTTGAATTCACCTCCTTGGCGTCTATGTTTCTATCATCTTCCTCTTCAATATCCATATCGTATATGGGTATGCAGAGTTGATGCGTCCTCACTGTGACTAACAGCTCAGTTTCGGGAGGCTGCGCAAGTGATACCGCTAGTGCTGCCAGTGCATCTGCATAAGCGTTCTGGAGACGAGGGATGTATTCAATAAAGAATTCTTCAAAAGAATCTGCCATTTTGATGGCCTCCTGGTGGTACGGGATCAGGTCTTGGTTCCTGACTTCATACTCTCCACGGACTTGGTTGACTATCAATTGAGAATCCCCAAAAGCTTCGAGATATTCGACCCCCAGCTCCTTGGCGAAACTGAGTCCAATGAGAAGCGCGTTGTACTCAGCTACGTTATTGGAACACGGACTAGTCAATGAATAAGCCCGAGGCATCACATGCTTCCCCGGGGAAATTAAGACAACTCCAACACCAGAGGAAACTGTAGAGCCTCCCGGGGTTATTACTTTATTAACTGCCCTTGAGGCACCATCAAAGTATAATTGCCATACTTGCTGGTGCGACGTGGTGTTAACCTCGTGGGTTTCATCCGGCAAGTCATCATATACTTCTGCCGTATCTATGGTATATCGAGACTCGGCGCCTATCAAGGTCCGACTTAGGTAATAGACTGCCTGTTCGTGACCATTATCATCGTCTTGTGCTAATAAAGCACTTATCGAGTGGTTCATCGCCTTGAGATAAATCAAGAACGGTCTACCTGATTTTGGTGCGACGAGAACAGGAGGATTCGTCAGATACGTTTTGATATCTTCGAATGCTTTTTGGCAGGTGTCGTCCCAGATGAATGACACCCCTTTCTTGTTTAGCTTAGAGAATGGTTGGCACTTCCCAGAAAGGTTTGAGATGAACCGCCGGATGTAAGCTAAACGCCCTTGCAATCCTCTGAGCTCTCTTAGATTTCTAGGGGGTTGCAGTTCATGTATCGCTTTCACCTTATCGGGATCGATATGTATACCTTTAGTGGTGACGACGAATCCAAGGAATTTTCCGCTGGACATTCCAAGGAATGATTTAGTGGGGTTCATCTTCAATTGATGACTCTGCATGAGATCGAACATCGTCTTCAAGTCCTTGATGTGATCTTCTTTGTTGCGGCTTTTTACAACCAAATCATCAACGTAGCATTCGACTGTTTTCCTGAGATGTTCTTGGAAAATCTTAGTCATTGCTCGCTGGTACGTGGTGCCTGCATTCTTTAGACCGAATGGCATCACCGTGTAGCAAAAGACACCGAGGGGCGTTCTGAACGCTGTATGCTTCTCGTCATCTGGGTGCATCTTGATTTGGTTATATCCTGAAAAACCATCCATAAAAGACATTCTCTCAAATCCGCATGTATTGTCGATAATGACATCCATGATTGGGAGAGGAAAGTCGTCTTTTGGACATGCCGCATTCAGGTCCCTGAAGTCGATGCAAATCCTGATTTTACCGTTCTTCTTCATGACCGGAACGATATTGGCTAGCCAATCTGGATGTTGCTCTTCTCGGATAAATCCTGATTCGATCAACTTTTTAACCTCTGCCTCAATGGCTTATCAATTTCTTAACCTCTGCCTCAATGGCTTCTATAATCTGCGGACGAAACCGTCTTTGCTGTTGTTTGACAGGTTTGGCATCCGGCTTGATATCGAGGCGGTGCATTGCCACATTGGGGTCGAGCCCTGGCATATCTTCAAAGTTCCACGCGAAGACGTCAATATACTCCCTGATGAGAGCAATTAACTCCTCCTTCTCATTTGGGGGAAGACTATCACTGATGAATATAGGTTTTGGGTTGGCCTCGTTACCCATGTTAATTTGGTCTATTTTATCTTCAGTGGGGGGTTCTCTCTGTTCGAACCTATCACCATACTGCATGTTCAGGTGATGAACCCATGGGTCTTCCCATGTTAGCATTTGATCGTCGTCCTCCATTGTGGACGGATCAGCTGTAGCCATGTTCGCCATTAGGGCCTTGAATGCTTCCCCCAGACTTGTATCGGAATCCTATTCCGGAGAATCTGACGGGTACCTATCTTTGTATCGCCCTGATGATTGGTCATTGATTAACCAGCAACATTCGTCTTCTGAAGAAGATTCATACCCTAAACCTCGTCTGAATTTATAATAATCATCCGGTTTCCCTTTTGGTACATATTCTGGAACACGAGGACCTCGATCGAAGTATAGACCTTCTCCGAGTGTGAAATTATATCCCTGCTTTTCCATGAGCTTGCGCGCTTCTGGACTATACTTAGATAAATGCCGACCAGGTTTGTCATCATTCTCATTTTCCCTTAAGAAATGATCTGGTAATGGAGAGATTTTTCCTTTACCGTAAATCACTTCTTTTGCGCCTCTTATTTTGTTCGGGATGACCATGGTTGTTCCGAAAGAATGCTGGAGGTGTTCCTTCGTTACATAGGATGATCGGATCGGCATATACAACTCAGGATTATCATACAACTCTTTTATCACATCATCAAGAGACAGGGAGTACTCTAAATCGTTATTTATTTCATTATTGGCAAGTTGCCAGTTACAACTGCCCTCTGACGTTTGTTCATCGTCAAGGTTGATTACAAAGGGTACAATGTCGTTTAAAACATAACCTCCATTGTAATCAAATCCGACTTCGGTATCAACTTCTTCTCCGCTGTCCGTGCCATGGGCCGATGATTCAGTATCGAATTCGTTACCATAAAGGAGAGAATCGGTGAAATAATTCTCATACCCTTTGAATGGTTGCTTATCCGCGACCACCGTCCTAACCTTATTATCAGTGTCGACATATTTCAAACACTGATGGAGAGTGGAGGGAATTATAACGTTACTATGAATCCAAGGCCGACCCAATAGTAAGTTATATAAAGTTTCGGCATCGATCACATAACATGTGACTTCTGTCTTCAAATCTCCCATTTGACACTTTACCCGGATTTTACCCAAGGGTCTTGACCCGCTAGTGTTGAATCCATAGATAACAGTGCCTATGGATGGCAACTTGCTAACTGGAATGCTGAGGAAATGCATCAAGCGAAGCGGCATAATACTCACAGCAGAACCCGGATCCACTTGGATTCGGTTGACTTTGCTGGAGCCAATGTACCCGATGAAGTATAGCGGTTGATCGTGGTTCGAATTCTTCGTCTGCATATCCTCTTTGGTGAAAGTAATGCAGGGAAGGTTCTTAGTCGCTATGTTGCATTGTTGACTTAGCGGTTCTGGCTGTTCAGGCACCGGCTTGATTTGAGTCAGAAACACCTCTGAATTGGCCAAATCTTCTTGCAAGGCCTCCGTGGTTTCCTTGGACAACCGCAGTAACTCATACAGCATTATCCGTGCTAGAATGTTGGCTAGTTGAGCCATTATATCGAAGACTTGTGGAGTCTTCGAGCTTTCTGGTTTGTCTCTTCCAATCGGGCGACTGAAACGAGACTACTTCGGATTCTGAACCTCCTGGGGATTCTTCTCTTTCGGTTTATTCACCGGCTGTCGTCGAGCCTCCTCGATCGGTGTAGGACTCGTAATCACCCCCATCTCCGTGAGAGTTTTAGATGGTCCCCGTTTATTCACCACCTGCTCACTAGGTGGTGGATAATTATAGTGATACTCATTTCCGCTTCTAGTGGCGAAGACTTCTTGTTCTTCTTCGGAGAGCGGGAATGTAGGAGCTTCATCGCCATCCTCCTCGAAGATTGCGGATGTAGCATTGCAGGATTTGCCTTTACCCTTTCTTCTCGAGGAAGTCGTCTACTGTTCGTCTTCAATGAGATCTGGATGAACCCAGAGGATTTCGCCATTTGGGGCTGTGTGTGGCACGAGTCCCTTTTGGCGCTGTCCATGTGGGTCATCGTTCACTGTCTTCATTCCTACTTTGGTGATGCGCTCTGGTTTGAACCATGTTGTGGGCACCGATCCAAAGCTGATTGACACTGCGTTCGCTCCGACATTCTTGGACGGCTTCGGGGTTATGACGCCAACATTAATTAGCGCCTGGATCTTGTCCTTGAGGTGGTAGCACGACTTGGTAGGGTGATGGACCGCTCTATGGTATGCGCAATACTTCGGATACGTCACTTTGCTAGCCCCTTCTTGATCCACGATCGCAGGCAGTTGGATTTTTTTATTCTCCAATAGGTACTTAAAGATACCGGGAACCTCGTCATCTTTGAAGGAATACACTTTAGGAAACCTCGGCTCCGAAGATTTCTGCTTCTGAGGCCGTTGTTGCCATTGCCCCCGAGATTGTTGTTACGCTTGTTGTTGCGGCTGTTGCTGAGGTTGCAATTGGAAAGTTTGATTAGCATCAACTGCATTAGCATGTGCCTTACCTTTCCCTCGTGGGATGAAATTCTGTTGCGGAGCATTATTCGCCTGTTGGCCTCTTTCCGCCTTCTTCCTTCTGAGGAACCGCTCGGCTTGCTCTCCTCGGACCTTCAAATCCTTCTAGGTTTTGGATTGTACTGTCCCCATTGTTTCCAACACGTCCAGTGCGAGGTTGTTGTGGCAAGTCTGGAGAATAAACTCCTCAGTGATCGGGTCCCGGCAGTTCATCGCCTTGTTCCGGAACCTTTTGACGAAGGTGTCCACCAATTCCCCGTCCTTTTGTTTCTCGTCGAGCAATGTTCCGATGGATATCTCGGTGTCGTCGTCGAAGAAATTAGAGAGGGCTTCTTGGCTTGAGGCGGCGATACCAATCGAAGGCGGCTCCACGAAGAGTGCCAACGAAGGACCGTACCATCAGAGGCTCATTACCAGAGATAACCCCCAGGTGCGATTTGAAGTAAATCAAATGCTGAGTAGGTGAACCCATCCCATTAAACGGCGTGAAGTTAATTAGATTGAACTTCGCCGGATATGGGATCGATTCCCATTTTCTTGGGTATGGACAAGGAATGCATGTTTTCTTCATCTCTTGAGCGGAAATCAATGTATTGATTTTTCTCTTGAGATTTTTAATCTTCAAGTTTTCACATGTGTTTTCGCTAGCATTCTCATTACCACCCCCTGCATTGACGGGAGGATTATTGGTATTATGAGTCTCATTCGCATTTGTATCCTCATCTTCCAGATTAACCGGGTTACGACGACTTGGCTCTCCTTGCTGGTTCGTCAATGCTTGGATTTGTTGGTCATGCATTTCTCTCATGTTCTGCATGGCCATCTGCATTTCGAACCTGAAGGTATCCTGTTGTTTAGCCATGACATCTTCAAGCATCTTGGCCACTTGTTTCGCACTTATCATAAGTGCCTCGCGGGGTTGTCCCTCGCTGGATACCATATTATCTGATGCAACCGCGGAGCCGGTATCAGATTCTTCATCTTCTGAAGGGAGTCTTGTCCGAACCCTACCATAGGTTGCTCGCTTGATGGTTCCGGGCTGCAGACGGGTTCTAGGCCGGGATGCTTTCAGAATCGACTCGAGATTATCCCGTGCCGATGTCCCCTTGCTGGTCATATTGGTGGTGACCCTCGGAAATTCTCCATCTTCGACTACTCTTCTTCTTCGTCGAAAACGCCTAGGTCTTGGTTTTGGCGTTTCGGTACTAAGTCTTTCGAAAACCAAAACTCTCTCAGGAACTGTATTGGTGCAGTTGCACTCCGACAATACTGCCCGAATGAGTTTGGAACAAGGGCATTGGGTCTCTAGTCCTCGAGGACTCCTCTTCCTGGTTTTTCTCGTGCTCCCATCACGATAGTACAACTCGTCAGTTTGACAATCGGAGTAACCTATCGTGTGTGGGCACGACTTCTCAGGTATAACGTTATCGTCATCAGACGATAATGTTTCCTTCTGAGGGCGGACTGCCTTCTTCGGGCTTTCGAAAGTCACGCACCTTGAGACATGCCCTTTTGGGTGTGAGTTCTCAGCGGGCTCCTGGACTTCGATGCGCAAATTGGCGCACGCAACTGCCTTGAACTCCTTGTCGTGCTGAAGGTGGTGGCGACCCCCAGCATGTTGAGTCGTTCGGGGCTTCTTCATCGGGCCCAAACATTCTTGAACTGGAGCTTTGCCTCTCTCATCGATTGGACCAAGGCGCTCCAAAATTGGCTTCTTTCTTCGGGAGGATTCTGCATGATCTCCCGGAGTAGCTATGGGAATTCTCAGCGACTTAGCTTGGTTCGCCGGAGGTTGAATTTTGGTTGGAGGCTGCTGAACTTTGGTTGGAGGCTGCCAGAAGGTTGGCTGCTTAGCCTTGAATGGCGCACTTCAGACTTTGGCTCTCCAAACTTGGCGACTGTTCAGTGGGTTGTCATTCGCCACACTGCTTTCTGTAATCTCCTGCGGGCTTGCCTTGACTTGAGCCTGCTGCGATGATTTTGCGCTACCGTCCGCGCGCGCGTTGCGAAATGCCGAACTCATCAAGCGTCGGAGATTCCGTTTGACACGGATCCATTCGTTCTCGGCGGGTCCTAGAGACGTGCAATCATCGGTGGATTTGAGGTGTTGTGCCTTCCTGCTCTCTTCAATTCCACGTGAATAGCGGACTACGTCTGGTGGACTCCATCCCCTTTGCGAGTTGGCCGCCGCAAGCGTTGACGTCGCTTTGCGCGGGCCTCTCTTCGAGGAGAGTCACACGCCCTCACGGTTGGGACGGCGTCGGCTTGGAGAACCAGGGTTGACCCTGGTTGGAGCGTCGGCCGGAACTTCACCCGACGCAACTTTGGCGTCAGCTGGGTGGAGAGCTTCGTTTGGCGTTCTGTACTTCTTCGCTCACCAACGACTTTTCTCCTGAGGAGAGCTTCTTGGACTTGCGGAGATGACAGATACTCCTCGAACTTCTGTTGATCGAATTCATATTCGACCTCCTCTTCGACCTGGATCGAGATCCGCGGCTGCGACGCATCGATCTCGGTAGCGAGATCGTCGGCTCCCACTGTGGTCGCCAGATTGTTCGCGGGGAAAATTGTAGCTTTCATTGATTCCATTGCACACTCTTGTAATAGTTTATCGATTACAAAAAATCCGGTCTTTTTATAAGATCCGGTTACAACAAGATCAAAAGAAAAAGAAAATTACAATTCTTTCCTTATTTGTCGAACAAATCACGAGCTCCTGTTTTGCGGTCACTCGCTTCTGTGGGTTCTTCGCCTGCGCCGGGGTTTATCCGTGGACCACCACGTGATCTAGATCTGGTTAAATCTAAACGGTATAACGGGTATTATCTCGAAAGGAAATAATAGCCGGGGGGATTAATTCACCAAGGAAATAATCGCCCTCTCGGGATCAAAGGCCAAGCTTTGATTCGGAGTAATACCGTATGGATCTCAGATCCGATCCCTCTCGAACTCCTGCCTTTTCTGACATGGACGATC
This sequence comes from Asparagus officinalis, assembly GCF_001876935.1. Classification (NCBI taxonomy): domain Eukaryota; kingdom Viridiplantae; phylum Streptophyta; class Magnoliopsida; order Asparagales; family Asparagaceae; genus Asparagus; species Asparagus officinalis. The sequence continues at coordinate 24,945,614 of NC_033795.1, forward strand.
GCCGAGCACCGGATCCGAAAGAGCAAGTCTTCGATAGTTCAAATCTTCAAGGCTCAGATCTCAATTCAGGCAGAGCTTCGCCGTCAAAATTTCCAACCCTCCACAAATGAGCCATGCTCCTTATATAGGCACTCAGATATTGCTTGGCACAGATCTAGCCGAGCCACCTCAGGGTGGCTCAGCTTTGGCCGAGCCACCCAGAGGTGCCTCGGCCACCGAGCCACCTAGAGGTGGTTCGGTTTTGGCCGAGTCCTCCAGGTGTTTTGTTCGCGGGAAAATTGTAGCTTTCATTGATTCCATTGCACACTCTTGTAATAGTTTATCGATTACAAAAAATCCGGTCTTTTTATAAGATCCGGTTACAACGAGATCAAAAAAAAAAAGAAAATTACAATTCTTTCCTTATTTGTCGAACAAATCACGAGCTCCTGTTTTGCGGTCACTCTCTTTTGTGGGTTCTTCGCCTGCGCCGGGGTTTATCCGTGGACCACCGCGTGATCTTGATCCGGTTAGATCTAAACGGTATAACGGGTATTATCTCGCAAAGGAAATAATAGCCAGGGGGATTAATTCACCAAGGAAATAATCGCCCTCTCGGGATCAAAGGCCAAGCTTTGATCCGGAGTAATACCGTATGGATCTCAGATCCGATCCCTCTCGAACTCCTGCCGCTCGGCCACCGAGCCACCTAGAGGTGGCTCGTTTTTGGCCGAGTCCTCCAGGTGTCCGTTTTCCGATTCCGCGTTTCGTTGTTGTGTCAGTTTTTTCGGTTCTGCGCTTCGTTGTTGATCTGGACTCTGATTTGACAGTCTGAATCCCGATATGGCAGTAAATCCGCCTCGGTGTTTGAGTTCAAATCCGTTCTATGGTTGGATGACTCGTTGACTCACCGAACTGTTAGCTTGATTCCGCATGCGAGTGGATGTATTCCATTATTTGCGTGCGGTTCGTTAGCCTCGTCGCCTCGTTAATCCGCTTCGTTACGTGTCACTTGGCTTCGGCGTTGTGGACTGACGCTCGTGTTTGGATATGTCGCCCGATGGTTCGTCGGTTTGTGCCGAGCTGTGCTAAGGGACCTATAAGCAGTTTTATACGCCTACATATATGACCAAACATAGATTTAGGCATAAGTCACAATTGCAAACTTTTCTTTGAATTGCAAATATGGTATTGTAACTCCAATGACAATCAATCCCAATTGTAAATCAAAGAATTAAATTAAAACAAATACTTGCAACTATAAGTACAGTTATAAATTGCATAATTTTAAAATTGAAATAAATACTACTAGGACATCGACATACTAAGTAGTTGCAACAATTGTAATTGCATGTGACTACCACCTTTTAAAAAAATTTATCTATGTAAACTACCTTTACTTGCACACGTATTCACAATCAGTATCTTTTTTTACTGTTCACCCAATGAAAAATTAGATATTCCTATTTTACCCCCATCTTCTTCCTTCCAAACCGTAAACCTAACTCTTGTCTCCTTCATCCCCCTCTTCTCCAAACACTAACCCTAACCCTAAACCATGGCTGCCACCTTCCTCAAAACCCTAACCCTATCCCATATGACCACCACCTCCTCCAAAACACTAACTCTAACTCATGGCCGTCACCTCCCCCAAACCTTAACCCCAATTCTAGTTAACCCCAATTCTAGTTCTCACTTGGGAAGGAATGGGAGAGTGGGAGGTCAGAGAGGAAATAGGATGACTAGAGAGGGGGGAGGGGAGTTGGGGGAGGAGGGAGTGGGAAGACGGAGAGAAGAGGAGGATGAGGCTAGGGTTAGGGTTTGTGATGAAAAAGATGAAAAACAAGAAAATGGTGAGGGCAAAATGAACATTTTGGGGTAAATAGTAAAAAAAGTGTTGATTTTGAAGATGTATGCAACTAGTTGTGGTTTATATCAAATTTTTTTTAAAAAAAGTGGTAAATATCAATTTGTAAAATTATAGGTATTTTTGACATAAAAACCCTTATAATTACAACAAACCAAACTTCCCTCAAGTACAAAGAAAAAGTATTAGTACAAAGTAAAGTTACTGGATAGAAACTAAGACGTAGTGGCATGATTAAATTGGTGCTAAAGCAGGTTTAATTAGAACAAGTCTTGTACGGATTGACCACCCATAGATTACATGGGGTAAATTTTAGAAAAGTCATTAATTCAGTAATGTAATGCTAAGGCATAATGCATGAGATGTGATGTCTTTTTTAAAAAAATTCAACGCTTTCTATTTCAAAGTGTCTCAAGGGGAACGAGATCGATGCCCATCTTGCAGGTCAAGGCCGTCCCCTTCATTCTATACTGACCCCGGCCGGGGCTGGCTTTTTGGGAAGCCTGTTCCCACTACAAGTCTTGTAGTGGGAATTCTCCCGTTCCCTGGTAAAAAAAAGTTGGTTGGATGCGGGATCTACTCCACGAGGAGCGGTACGGATGTAGATGATATCATCACGACCTCTCTTTGCGTACCACTAGGGATGCTTAACGCCACTTCGCCAACTGGCATTGCCCCAATTGGAAAATGTCCGAACAAGACGACCGAGACCGCTGGCCGATACCTAGGATAGTGGGCAAGTGAGTACAGGAACAAACCCATAGCATAGAAACAAAAAAAAAAGGTAAAGCAAAGCAGGCTAACTTCCATCGAGCAAGTAGAGAAATGAATGAATGAAAGAAGTCCTCGCGAAAGACGTTCAATACATTGAAAAGTATCATTAATTCAGTAATGTAATGCTAAGGCATAATGCATGAGATGTGATGTCTTTTTTAAAAAAAATCTAAAGAAAGGAAGTTATGAACAGGAAGAAGAAAATTCTAAAATAGTTTTTGTAATTAATTTCCTGAGGGTAAGGCCAATTGAGAAACGCAGAGCAATAATAACTCAATCCAAGAAGGCCATTCTTTATAAACTTGATTTTACCTCTTACAAAGGATCTTGAACGCAAGCTTAATATTGCCTGACAAAATCAGGAATTGCATCATTTGCTTCATGTAGTATTAAAGGCCAGAAAGGGTCCTTTTCAAATATTGTACTTTGAGAAATAATGAAGTAGTAAACAACCAAACATTTTGATAAGTCCTAGTTTAATCTAGTGCAGTCTGTGGAAAGCTGCGAGCATAAAAAAAGATAACTCACAGGCAGAAACCTGCCTGTAGAACTAGGCAATCTAATTATAGGCAATATTGTTCGTTATCATGCACTTCAGAGAATAGGAAGAGAAGGGTTTCACTTGAAATTCAAAGCTAAAACTGAATTAGTTGAGATGATACTTTCTTGAGCTAGAATAAAATCTTAAGGTGTTAACAAACTGGAAAATAACTGGAATAATATTTAATAATTAGTCAATTTTCGGTTCCAAATTAATAACTTTAGTTCAGTTCTAATTTTCAAATCATCCTACTTTGAGATTGACAGTGTCACTTTTTTTGAGATGGACAATCATGAAAGAGAATAAGGTAATTTGGTAAATAATTTACTAAGTAATTTACTATATCTTTGGAGAATATGGTGAGTATTAGATTTGGAGTGAATCAAAACCTTCTAGATAAAGTCAACAGTTATGATTGGAATGTCAAGTTCATCAATTGTCATGATCTTTTTCACGGACATGTACGCTATGTTAGACTCCATACAATCGACTACAGTTTCACATATCTTTTACTAGGGTATACATTAAAACAAAACCAAAAAGTTCAAAAAACTCACTAGAGGATGACACCTTATCTTCCTTTTACTCTAAATCTTTGACACCGTCATATCATCTAAGCCGTCCATTTGCNTAGTTCAAATATATATATATATATATATATATATATATATATATATATATAGAGAGAGAGAGAGAGAGAGAGAGAGAAAGAGAGAGAGAGAAATATGGAGAATCTTGGTACCAAGTTCTTTCATTGAACTTGGTAGTGAGGTGGCCAAATCTGCCCCCTACATCACGCCTCGAAGATAGAGCCTCTTTTTTGGAGTAGGCCAAATCCCCCTTTTGTTCATTAACAAAGAGGGGGATATATATATGATACGAGTCGCCGTGCGAGCACTTTTGATTGTGGAATTATCAAAGATGGATTGAGAAGAAAATTATAACAAGAACACAAGAACAATTCAGTGGTGGCGAAGGAAAATACCTTCTCTAGATTATGAGAATAAAATAGTTTACAATCTCTCACAATCTCACTAGAATTGAAGAATAATCTCTCTCAATTCTCAAATACAATCTAATCTCTCTGAATTGAAGAATAATCTCTCTCAATTCTCAAATACAATCTAATCTCTCTTGATTGCTTTCTCCTTTTTTTTTAACCCTAAAACAATCCCTTATATAGGTGTAACAACGTGGATGGCAAAGTGGTAAATATCCAAGCCCAAACCTCACAGGAATTCGTGCAAACAGAAACCCAAACGAACCAGGAAACTTTCGATGAGTCGACTCATAAACATGCATGAGTCGAATCATGCCAAGTGAGTCGACTCATGATGAGGTGAGTCGACTCGCCAGAAACTTTTGGCAAAATGGTTGGGTTTCGTGAGTCGACTCATAACAGGTATGAGTTGACTCAACCTGATGAGTCGACTCATGTACATGTATGAGTCGACTCACGGGCTGAAAACTAGATGCTTCGATTCTTTGATTCGCCGTCTCATTAAACATTTCAACCTGCGTTCCACTGTGTTATTTTACCCCTCTATTCTCAAATTACTATGAGAATCATCTATCCTCAAGCTCTTATGAGCATCGCTAAGTTCCTAAGAGAAGATACACATGTATCATGGCTCCCCTCTTTAGGAACTTAAAGTCTCGTTCAAGTTAGAACTTTAGCTGAGGAAACTCGCGAGCTCCTCCTTCCCTGTTAAACCACTTAGCCTTGCTAGGAACTTTACCTTCACGTCCAATGAGAAACGACTCCTTCGTCCCCCACCTCGTCATGGTCTCTTCCGCTCCAAAATGCAATCTTCCTTCAGCGGCTCCTCTCTATCAAACCACAAGTCTTCAACATGTGGCAAGATCACCTTGTCGTCACCTTCATCATCCAGCAATGGAGGCTCGAACAACTTCAAATACTTGGCATTAATCACCGAATACATGCCTAAGTAAGGTGGCAAATCCAACCTAAAGGTGTTGTCACCAATCTGATCGAGAATCCGAAACGGTCCATAACGTATAGGTTTCAACTTCTTCCCTTATCCCTTTAGCCTCTCCTTACTCAATTTCAGCCATATCATGTCACCTATGCCAAAGTTACAAGGAACCCGATGCTGATCATGCTTCGCCTTGTACTTGGCTTGTGATTTCTTTAATTGAGCTTCAACCATGGCATAAATATGTGTAATTTTCTCCAGAAATTGCTGAGCATGTTGTCTCTCACTCCCTTCCTTGTCATCGGCCGTAGCATGACTGGAAAACACAAGATCAAACAGACTCGGAGGTAAAAACCCATAACAAGTCTCAAACGGTGGCTTTCCCAAAGATCCATGAATAGCCCGATTAAATACAAACTGAAGATATGGTAAGCTCTCATCCCAAGTCTTAGGATGCTTAGAATTGTATCCTCTCAACATATGTACCGTAGTCCGATTAACTACCTTTGTTTGTCCGTCGGTTTGTGGATGAAAGGTCGTGCTCTTCTTCAACCTAGTGTCCATCAAGCTCCACAAAGAATCCCAAAAGTATTCAAGAAACCGGCTATCTCGATCTAAAATAATCAAATTCAGCAATCCAAAGTGTTTCCACACATACTCAAAGAACAATTGTGCCGCACCCGCTCCCGTCACGGTCTTCTTACAAGGAATCAAGATGACCATCTTGCTGAACTCCATCACAATGAACAAATAATCATTCCCACGCTTAGTCGTCGGCAATCCTCCTAAGAAATCCATAAAAATACTCTCCTACGGTCTCGACGGTACCAGCAATGGAAAATACATTCCCCTTTTCCTATTACAAGGTTTCGATATGAAACATAGCTTACACCCTCCAACATAGTTAGTGACTTCCTGTAACATCTTCAGCTAAAAGACATGACACCGTAGATTGAGAAGCGTCTTCAGAATCCCAAAATGACCTTGTACACGTGATGTCTGGGCTTCTCGAATCCACTGCAATCGATCATCATCCTCCAGAATGCATAGCAACGTCCCTCGATACAGCAAACCATCTGCACCAATCTCATACTCCCCCTTTCAACCAGCCTTCGCCCGCTCGAACACACTGTTGAAATCTTGGCTATATGTGTACATCTGTATATACTCCAAAGGAACCAAGGGCTGAATGCGCGTCACCACCAAGAGAGCTCTCACGGGTGGGTGAGATAACATATCGGCTAACTTGTTCGTCATCTCCTTCTTGTACCTAATGATGATATTGAACGCCATCAAATAGGACATCCACTTCATGCGCTGTACCTGCTGTAGCTTCGTCTGGGCATGTAAAAATTCCAATGACTTGTGATATGAGTGCACAACCACCTCCTTTCCCAATAAATACACTCGCCAATGCTTGATTGCTTGATAAAGTGCATAAAACTCCTTGTCGTAGGTGGGGTAGTTCTGAATAGCACCCGTAAATATTTCTGAATGGTACTCCACCAGCTTTCCATCTTGAATAAACACAGCACCCATAGCATAACTAGAAGCGTCAGTCTCTACCTCGAAGGTGTTCTATAAATTCGACCATGCTAATACAGGTGCCTCCGAGATCTTCCTCTTTAATAAATGAAAAGCTTCCTCATGCGTCCTTCCCTACTCAAACTGAACCTTCGCCTTCGTAAGGCTATGCAAAAGTGCCGCATAAGTCGAGAAATATCGAATGAACTTGCGCAAATACTGGTAATCCCCCATGAAGCTCTTACCTCAGTCACTGTCCTAGGTGTCGGCCACTTTGTGATCACTGACACCTTGCCTGGATCAATCCTCCGTTGGCCTTTCCCCATGATGAACCCGAGATACACCAACTTGTCCTTCCTGAATTCGCACTTCTTCCCGTTAAGCTTCAGCTATTTTTTCTGCAGCACTTTAAACACCTTCTCGACATAAACAAGATGCTCCTCCTAGGTCCCTTTGTACACCAAGATATCATCGAGGTAAACTATCACAAAATCCTCTATAAAGGGTCGCAAAAAATCATTCATAAGTCTCATAAAGGTAGCCGAAGCGTTGTACAATCCAAACGATATCACCAACTACTCGAACAGGCCCTACTTGGTCTTGAACACAGTCTTCCAAGTGTCATCCTCCCGAATCCTCACCTGATGATAACCAGACTTCAAATCTAGCTTCATGAAAAACTTCGCTCCTTCCAACTGGTCCATAGGATCATCAATCCGAGGTAATGGGTATCGATTCTTGATGGTTATCTTGTTTAGCGCACGGTAATCCATGCACATGCGCTAGTCTCTATCCTTTTTGGGCACCAACAACACTGGTGACCCGTAAGGGGAACAACTCAGCATAATCACTCCTATCTCTAAAAGCCCCTGAACCTGCCTCTTGATCTCCTCAGACGCCTTTGAAGGGCTGCTTGTCGGCCACTACTGTCCTGACTCGTTCATAGTTGTCCACATACTTCAAGCACTGGTGTAATGTGGACGGGACTATTCTGTTGCCATGGATCCATGGGCGCCCCAAAAGTATGTTGTACGAGGGTTCGGCGTCGATGACGTAGCACGTCACTTCCGTCTTCATATCGTCTATCCGACATTTCAGGCGGATTTTGCCGAGCGGCCGAGTCCCCGTGGCGTTAAAGCCGAAGATGGTAGTCGCAGTTGAGGAGAGGCTCTTTGGCGGTATCCCCAAGTGCTTGATCAACTTCAGGGGCACGATGCTCAGCGCGGACCCTGGATCGACCTGAATCCGATCCACTTTCGAAGACCCGACGTATCCCATGAAGTACAGCGGCCGGTCGTGAGATGTGCTCTTGATGAGCATATCTTTCGGGGTGAAAGTGATGCACGGGACTCGTCTTTCAGAGACTTGGCAGCAAGTTGCACATCCCTGTTCTGCATCCGTTTCCTTCGAGAAATGTGTATAGAACGCCTCTGAGTCGACCAGCGCCTCTTGGAAGGCCTCTCGGGTAGACCTGGAAAACCGAAGGAGGTCGTACATGGTGATTCGCGCGGGAATGCTTTTCAGTTGCGTGAGCACGTTGAACCGGAAAGGCTGGCGGCTTGTGCTTGGTCCGTCCTGATTGGGAGGGGTTGCTGTGACCGGCCTCGTGGGAAGTCCCGCCAGGTTCTCTGCCCTCGTGGGATATTCTTTCGCGAATTCTTTCCCTGCCCTCGTGGCGAAGACGTAGGTGTCTTCTTCAGAGTCGGTTAGGGCGGTCATCACCGTGTCATCTCTACCTAGGATGGCGGAGACAACGTTGCAGTGCTTCCTCTTAGCCTCTTTGGAAGACTGTGCAGTCCACTGCTCGTCATGGAGGAGGTCTTGATGAACCCACATCACCTGCCCATCTGGCAGAGTTTGTGAGACCAAACCCTTTTCCCGCTGGTTGTGAGGATCGTCATTAGTGATCTTCAAGACCGCCTTGGGGATAGGGATTACCCCAGCTGGGGCCTGAACCTCTGGGAGATTTATTCCGAAGCTTAAAGTGATCATGTTCGTAGTCACTTGCTTCTGGACTTTCTCTTTCTTCAAAACCCCCTCGTCGTAGAGGGCCTGGAGCTTGTCCTTGAGGACGTAGCATTTGGTTGTGTGGTGGCCAAGGAATCTGTGATATGCACAGTAACTTGGGTCACTGGTTTTGTCAGCCTCCTCAGGCTTGGCGGCTTCTGGCAACTTAATTCGCCCACTCTTGAGTAGAGTGTCGAAAGTCGCCACCACCTGGTCTTCTTTGAAATCGTATTGCCGCTAGGGGCGTGGTTCAAATTGCCTGGGTTTAGGCTTTTGAGCGGCCTTCGGCGCCGGGGCGGTGTCGACAGCCATGATTTCTTTTCCCCTCGACCGAGGAGGATTCTTTGGTGCAGCTGGCTCCGCTGCTCCCTTCTTGGATTGCGGCTCTTCGGCCTCCAGCCTCTTGATCCTCCTTCCAAGTCCGGGTCTCTACTGCCTCTATTTTGGACAGGATATGGATCGACAGATTGTTGCGGCACATCTCAATCAGCGTCGCCTCGGAAACTTGGTCCCGACAGTGGACTGACCGATTCCAAAATCTCTTCACGAAGTCGTTGACCGACTCCGATTTCTGCTGCTTCTCAGCGAGTAGAGTGGCCATTGACACTTCCGTGTCATCGTCGAAGAAGCGGGCGAGGAAGAGCTTCTCGACGTCGGCCCATGCTTTGATAGAGCCGGGCTCCAGTTTGCGGAACCATTCAAAGGCCACCCCCTTGAGGGTGCCTATGAACAGTCGAGTAAGAATGGCGTCATTTCTCGTGAGAAATCTGGTCTGCGCCATGAAGTAGTAGATGTGCTGTGAGGGTGACTCCTTGCCGTCAAACTGTACTAGGTTGATGGGCTTGAACTTCGCTGGGTATGGGACCGTGTCCTATTCGATAGGGTAGGGACGTAGCACCCCCAGTTTGTTTATGTTTTGCTGGAGCTTCAGCGAGTTGAGCTGGTCCTGGAACTCGTCGAATCTTTTGTCACGGGTGCTACCCCCAGTGTGCGACGTTCCTATCGACATTTTGGAGGAGTAATCGGAATCCTTGTCCCTGGTTTGTCGGGGTAAGGGACGTTGGGTCCTTTTCTTCTTCTTCTTGTTCAGCAGTTGCTCCATCATTTCTCTTAGAGAGTCGATGGTTGCCTGCTGTTCTTCCAGCTTTTGAGCCATTGTCTGCTTGGTGTTGAGTTCGGTCATGTGCACTCTCGCCTGCGCGTCTTGACTTGAACGCGAGGTCTGGGATGTGGCCGCCGCCGAATGAACCTCGTCTTCACCGCAGGAGGGGGGTATCAGGGTAGAGTAATCAAACCCAATGCTTGCCCCCCTGCGACTACGTGTTCGCTAGAATATGTCGTCCTGACGGCGCCGAGCGAACCGAGTGTTGGGTCTTAGGACGGAGTCCGAGTCTGGCGAGTCGGAAAGTACCGCCTTCCCCTTATCCGTCATGTTAACCGTGGCGGATGAGAGCTCTAGGTCGTCAGCAGCGCGTCCTTTTTGGTGACGACGCCTTTGACGGGAGGGCTTTGGCCGAGAAGACTGTTGCGACAGTCTCTCGAACACTGAAGGTCTCGCCGTTCCGACGCATTGGCAGTCGCCGAGGACTGTGTGGATGAGTCTCTCGCAGTGGCACTGAGGATTCGCCTCCTGTATAGTGCGTTTGCGAGTTAAGTATTCCCTAAGGTCTTCTGTGGGTGGTTGGTGACAACCCCCAGCTTCAGAAGAGTCGCTCGGGTGAACGCACGAGGGATTTCTTGACGCGCTCTCCGGTGCGCGCTGGGTGGAATGCTTTAGTGCTGGAGTTGGGCGATCTCGCCTTGACTGGCGAGTCTTCGCGTTTGAGCGAGCTCCAGTACGTAGGCGGGTTTCAACCCTTCGTTTGGAAGAGCGAGTTCACGAGGAGTCGCCTTCCTCTCTACCTTTACGTTTATCCGCCAAATGGTTATGGCGAGGCTCGCCAGCCTTCGAGGATTCGCCTACTCGGGTAGGCTCACTCCTTGGGAGTGAGTTATTCGCATCAGGGATATGACCTGAGAAGCGAAGTCCTCCTGAGCGGATGGCTCGGTGCTCCTGATTTGGAGGGCCTTCCGACGTCGGGCAGTTTGCCTTCCCGTCTAGTGTTTCTCGGGCCTGTATGATGGTTCAGGCCGTTGTGAGAAACGGAGGTTGGGACCTCCTGTTTGACGAGCGTTTGCCGCTGCTGCTGGCTAGCTCTCCCGGCGAGGAGAGCGTCACCGCGGGCTGTGGCAGTACAGCTTGTGCCGGAGTGAACCGGCGTTTCCTCCGAGGCAGGTGTCTGTGTGGACCGCTTGGTGATCCATTTGGCAGACCCTTGCCCCTTGCGCTCGATCTCTGGCTTGGCCTTGATCAATTGCGAGGGAGTAGGCTCCTCCGATGAGACCCGGGTGGAACCTTCAGGTGCGGAAGCTTTGACCGTCTGAGGTCGGCTTTGGCGCACGACTCTATGGCGTTTGCGGAACGCATCGCCGCCAGAGGAGGAGGAGGACAAGTATTCTTCGTACTTGGCCTGGTCGAACTCAATTTCTAGGGACTCCACGGTCGTCCCGACAGCAACCTCATCAAATTGAGCCACCACCATTTCGTTCGATGAAACAGCTCCTCCCACTGTGGTCGCCATCTTCTGTTTGGTGTAAATTTGATTTCTCGAAAACAGGGAGTGTTCGTTTGTATTAATAAGAAAGCTTATTACAAACTAATAATCAAATGGTTATAACAGAAGCAGAGGGAATGCCCTCTTTGTTTTGTGTGGGGACTTTAGGTGGCTATAGGACGTTTCGCTCGATACTCGTGTCGAGTCTGCTTCCCTTGGACCGTTCGATCGAGGTTGCTGGAGAGCTTCAGTTCGCAGTAGAAGCTCGAATCGATGGAGTTCGGGTCTGCTTAGTTCGCCGGTGATCGGAGATCGAAACTAGACAGTGGTGCTGCAATGCAAAGATTATGCAGAGAGCTTGGTCTCAACTCTTTTTCTCCAAGTTTTGCGACCTCTCCTCCAGTGTGCTGGAAGGGGCTTTTAAACGGAAGAAGGACAGCTTGACTCATCCTTGAATTGTGGGATGTGACCATATCTTCTTCAGAGATGTCTAGCTGCTCCTTGATACCATGAATGGTCATTCGAGGGATTGTGCTTTATGTCCTGTCACCTAAAATGGGAAGGCCCATCCTTGCATATGAGGCAACGGCCGTCTGCTATCCGAGCGGACTTGACCAGCATTAATGAACCGCATTTATGAGTTCTTAGATTGATGAGGTGTCTGTCCGATCACTCGTACTGTGCGTGACCGCCCGACGTGCTTTGAGCACGGTGCTTTCTCCCTTCCGGTCAGGAGAGGCGGCGAAGTAGGTGCACAGTACTCGAGTGGGTCTAGCCAACTTGCCGAGTGCCGGCAGATCCAGCTCTTGACTCAGACAGCTGAGGTGAGTTGCATTTATGAATGCTCAGGTTGACTCGACACTTGTCCAGGCCTTCGTACTGTGAGCGGCCGCTTGACGGTCTCGGGGTACTGTGCCCTCTCCTTTCAGGTCGAGAGAGATGGGATGGCCCATCCCAGCACGTGGAGTAGCGGATGCCCAACTGTACTAGTGGCCTTGAGGTTTGCAGGCGGATTCGTCTTTGGACTCGGGCGGGCGAGTCGAGTAAGAGGCGAACTTCCGCTATCCCAATCGATCTTAACTCGTGCAGGCGAGCCGATCATTTAGGCGAATCTAGCATCGAGTGCATTTGACGCCTACAGGGTTTAGGCCCGCGCTAGAGGACCGAGCGTGTGAGTTCTCCTCGCATGCGAATTTCCTGTAAGCCCGTAGAGGTATTTTTTACCGTCTACAGGCCTAATGACCAATAATATAAACCTCTTGCCCGCATTCACTAGCCTCTTCGCCTGAGTCACTATCACCAAACTCATCTCCTGTGGAAGAGATGCCAAACGAAAGATGAATTGCTCGCCATCTTTGGTGAACGTATACTTCTGGGCTCGCCTATTCTAGACCGCAAACCTATCCCATAAATAAAGATTACTCAGTATTACTTGGCAAACATCCAACGAAATGATGTCGCATGTGACCTCGTTAATATATGACTCATGAAGTGCAAATCTGAAAGTGCATTGGTTGACCACACTCAATCCCGCCTCCTTCTGAATCCATCCTAAAGGATAGGGTTTCAGATGTTTAACCGTCTTCAATCCCAGCTTCTGAACTAAGGCCTTAGATATTAAATTCTTCTAGCTCTCTGGATCCACTATGGCATCAACCAAGCTAGTCTTAACCTGCAATTTCAAAACAAAGAGCTGCTACCTCGGTTCTTCGTCCTCAATCGTGATCTGCTTCCCCGCCATAAGTTTGAAACTGCTATTGGGTTCTGTCATCCCGGAAACTTACTTCTGAGCTACTACATATGCCTTCTTCTCCTCCTTTTTCTTCAATCCTTTTGGCTTCAGATGAGGATACTTCTCCCAGCAATGATCAGCTACGTGTCCTGTCTGTTTGCAGTGATTGCATGTCAATCCTGCCTTCCCCGAATCACCCTTCTTCTTATCTTCCTTAGGCTGAGAGCCACTAGACTTGTATCTTGTCTGTTTGGAGTCTCCATTTGTTTCTTTGCCCTTCTTTTATTGCCCTCAATGGCAATGGCCTTCACTTTCGCTTCTGACATGGACTCGACTGTGAACAACTTCATCTTCTTTCGGATATATTCATTTAGACCCATTATATACTTCATAAATATGGAATATTCCTCTGTCGCGATGTTGAGAACCATCACCTGTTGCTGGAACTCCGTCATATATTCTTGAACGGTCTGGTTGAACCTTTGGCGCAATCCGTACCACTTATACCAGCGCTCCTCAAGGAACCCTACTGGGTAGAACTTCTTCCTTAGTAACTCCTTGAATTTATTCCACGACACCGCCTTCTGTTCTTGCTTGCAATAGGATTTCTACCATGTCAATGCATGCCCCGAAAGCTTCAAAGTCGCGAACACAAGCTTCTCCTTGGATGAATATCCGTAGAGGGTAAAATATGTCCCCATCCGCTCGATCCAATCATCAAGCCTCTCGATGTTGACACTTCCATCATAAACAGGAATCTTTACCTTAAAGTCTATCTTCAAATTCTGGTAAGAACCCTTACCCCCTTGATGCGGAATAGTTTTGACAATCTCGGCCTCTCTATCAGAATCAGATTCCTCAACTTCTCCATCAGACTCCATAAGTTTCTTCTTGCCTTTCAAAGAAGATTCCTCCTTTTTGTCCTTTTTTTGGAAGATATTGACGAGCTGTATGAGAGTCGAACTCATTGTCTCTATCTGTTTCTCTAATGCATCTAGCCTCGCTAAACTATCTCCTTCAGTCATCTTCTTCTTCCTTAATTTTTGGACTCCTTTCAATAAAATAAGAATCTTGTCTAGCTTCTTATATTGCGATCGAGTAAGGACCATACACAGGATGCCCCATTCATAGGATCTGATCGCTCTAATATCAACTTGATACGAGTCGTCGTGCGAGCACCTTTGATCGTAGAATTATCAATTGTGGGTTGAGAAGAAAATAACACGAACACAAGAACAATTCAGTGGTGATGAAGGAAAATACCTTCTCTAGATTATAAGAATAAAATAGTTTACAATCTCTCACAATCTCACTAGAATTGAAGAATAATCTCTATTAATTCTCAAATACAATCTAATCTATCATGATTGCTTTCTCCTTTTTTGAAAACCCTAAAACAATCCCTTATATAGGTGTAACAACGTGGATGGCAAAGTGGTAAATAACCAAGCCTAAACCCCATAGGAATTCGTACAAACAGAAACCCAAACGAACTAGGAAACCAACGATGAGTCGACTCATATGTTAGCCCTTATGTTTTGATGATGTTTTATAACCAACATTATCGGTACTAATTGCTTGTTTGAGTGATAATATAGTTAATATATATATCAAGCATGTTAGTGCCATACATAGAGGATTAGATGAAATATGCGCTACAACGATGATATCCAAAAGAGGAAGAGGCATAGTGATGAAGCAACGTTCATTTAAGAACACCAAATGCAATAAGAAACTTCATCAAACTCAAGTTATATCAAGACTCAAAGAATTGTATTCTATGTGAGGATATTAGCTAGTTTTTATTTTCTCTCTAGTGTTAGAATTTAGGCAAGTAGTTTAGATTTTATTTGAAGCTATTGGGATATCACACACACGTTTTCATACTTATAGTTTTGAGCGTTTTCACAAAATATTATTTTTTTACAAGTATGAGGACCTATTCGCAAAATTTATTTTCCAAACAATTTGTTTTTAGTGATAAAAACATTTTACAAAGTTTTATAATTTTTAGAAGTCAATTAAATATTTTACATAATTTTTCAGAAAGTCAAAATCAGCTTTCATGTGTATCAGTTTGCGGTCGACCGTCACGGTCGACAGCGCCTGTGTTCTTATCGTCAGTGGGCAGCAGAAACTTTCACGGTCGACCGTCGCGGTCGACCATGAGCTCGAGAATTCCCACGGTCAACCGTCACGGTCGACCGCAGAAGTCTCTGAAAAATTTCTTCGTTTCTGAGCTGGCTCGCGGTCGCCCGCGAACATTGTACGGTCGACCGCCGCTTATTTTTAAACGGGCTTTTGGTACAGATTTCTGCGCCGATTTTTCCTGGATTTGGGGGATTAGGGTATGGGTTTAAATAGCTGTATTTTCTCCTATTTAAACCCCTTATACTCCTTCTTCCTTAAGTGTCCCAAGCCATTAAAAAGCCAGAGATTTTCTTTTACTGAGAGCCAAAATTTTCAAACCTGTTTTTCTGCGTTTTCCTGTGTTCACATTCCAGCTTCAGTGTAATCTTTCTCTTTTCCATAGGGACATTGTAAAGAGAGAGTTCTTACATCATTACTACTGTTGAGAGCTTGATCTTGTGAAGATCAACTGTGTGGGAGTGTGATCTTGTGGTGATCAACTGTGTAGTTGTGAGATCTCGTGGAGATTGTTGTGTAGAAGAAGTTTTGGCTTCCAAACCGGGTTGTGTAGTGGATTCTCCTCAAGAGTAGGGAGCGGGGATGTAGGTCAGCGGGCTGAACCTCGTTAACACATCGCACGTCACTTGGATAACGATTTCTCACTCTATCTCCTTTACATTTGTTGTTCATTATTGTGTTGTTTTGCTTGCCTTATTTTTATTGCACAATTATAGTCTTAAGACCCTAATCAACCCCCCACCCCCCCTCTACGGTCCAATAATTAGTATCAGAGCTTGATCTCTATATTAGTTTTTGGTCTAACCACCTTAGAGAAAAGATCTTATGGATGCTTCAATGAATGTGCATATGCTAGAGGGACAATCCACCTGCCTTAGGCGTTGATTTGGCCTTTGGCACCCAAACTCGGTTGGATCTCGGCGATGTCTTAACTGCCTCCTCCTTTTGCATCTCTCGTGCTTTTCGCAGAAGGACCCGGGTATGCGCACGCAAGGCGTGGCGCTTCTGGATTCGCTCCTCGAGAGTAGAACGGGTTCTTTTGACATGAACCCATTTGCTCGTTTCTGCTTTAAAGGAGGGGCTGGTCGTTTGCCGTTGTCGCTCTTGGCGATGTCTGAACTTGAGATCTTCATTATAGCAGATCCCGTCCATCGGCTCTAAAGCTTTGGCCAGCTGACGAGCAAGGTGTTGACGCCGTCTTTGGCGTGCTAGAAAAGATCTTATGGATGCTTCAATGAATGTGCATATGCTAGAGGGACAATCCACCACTAGACCACCACGTTTCACCAGTAGTAATTTTGCTTATTGGAAGGCTAGGATGAGGATTTACCTTCGTTACATTGATCTTGACATCCTAGGCCAGCTGACGAGCAAGGTGTTGACGCCGTCTTTGGCGTGCTCTCTTTGATAATGCTGGAGCGTCTTCAGCCACCATCTCCTCGGCGGAAGAGGAGTCCGGATCTGCGATCTCGACCACGTTGGACGACGTGGGGACGTCACGATGAGGATTTACCTTCGTTACATTGATCTTGACATCCTAGAACTCATAGAGAAGAAATATGTAGAAAAGCACAAAGTTGGGACTATGACCGATGGAGAAAGGTACCGAGTCAATCTCAATGCAAAGGCTATGAATGGGTTAATTTGAGGTCTTTCCCCCAATGAGTATAATAGGGTTTCTACGTGTGCAACCGCATACGAAATATGGGTGAAATTGTGTATTACACATGAAGGAACCCCCCAAGTTAAGGATTCTAAAATTAGTTGGCTTATGCATGAATATGAGTTATTTAAGATACTTCCTAATGAATCCATTGATGCTATGTTTTCTCGCTTCACTAACATAATCAATGAATTGCCTGGTCTTGACAAGAAATTAACTATCCAAGAGACGAACTACAAGATCCTTCGTTCATTGACTCCAATATGGGAACCCAAAGCTACGGCCATAGAGGAAGCTCATGATCTCACCACTCTAGCTCTCGATGGCCTCATCGGCGAGCTTAAGGTTCATGAGAAAAGCTCAAGGGAAAGGAGAAGGAGGAAGTGCCCCTACGGAAAGTTGAGGAGTCATCACCAAAGATGAAGACCATTGCTCTCAAAGGAGCTAGTGACAACTCCTCATCATCATCGTCGGAGAGCTTTTGTCTTTTGTGATTCTCTTTGAAAAGAAAGAATGTTATTGAGATTTTCTTTACCTTTATTAAATTTGCTTACATTCAAACATATATCCTCATATTTTGATTTAAAATAAGAAATATCTTTATCTAAACTATTAATGCGAATTTTTAAATCATTACATTCTGATTTTAAATAAATATTCTCATTAGATAAACATTCATTTTCTTTAAGCAAAGAATAATTTTCTTCTTTCAATTCAATTACTTGAGAATTAGAAAAAGTAGAGGAATTTAAATCAGAAATTTCTTTAAGTAATCTTTTATTTTCACCTTTAAGAAAATTATGTGATGTCTTTAATCTCACAAAAGTTTCATATAATTCATTGAAAGCATCTAAAAGCTCTTCATTGTCACTTACTTCATCTTGTGCCATAAAACACATGTGAGCACTTTCCTTTTCTTCAATTTCTTCATCTAAAGATGACTCATCACTGTCATCCCAAGTGACTGCCATTGCTTTCCTTTTCTTGTTATTTTGAATGTTGTTAAAGTTGTTGAAACAACTTGATTTTTGCTTATTCTTCAACATTGGACAATCTTTCTTCATATGACCTGGTTTATTACACTTAAAACAAAGAGGGTTATTTGAAATTGAACTCTTAGATTTAAAATTACCTCGTTTTATAAATTTCCGAAATTTTCGTGCAAACATGCCCATTTCTTCATCATCATCATCTAAATCTTCTTTATCAGAAATAGTATTGAATGCAAGAACTTTCTTGTTCTTTGTATCTCCATCATTCTTTCTATCTTCAATTTGAACTTCATATGCCATAAGATTACCAATAAGATTTTCAACCATAAGAGTTGACAAATCATTGGCTTCTTCAATAGCGGTAACTTTATTTTCCCATTGTGGAGTAAGTGATCGAAGTATCTTTCTTATCATCTCCACTTGTGTATATGTTTTTCCAAGACCAATGAGAGAATTTGTGATGTCAGTGAATCTTGTGAACATTTCTCCAATAGTCTCGTTTTCCTTCATCTTGAACAATTCAAATCTGTGCACAAGAACAGAAATTTTAGATTCTTTAACTTTATTTGTACCTTCATGAGTTACCTCAAGTGTATGCCAAATATCGTATG
The DNA here is from genome assembly GCF_001876935.1 of Asparagus officinalis. Classification (NCBI taxonomy): domain Eukaryota; kingdom Viridiplantae; phylum Streptophyta; class Magnoliopsida; order Asparagales; family Asparagaceae; genus Asparagus; species Asparagus officinalis. Next base: position 24,963,983 of record NC_033795.1, read on the forward strand.
CAGATGTGGCCGTTGACACCCTATTGAACTCATTCTTGTCAAGTGCACAAAATAATGCATTCATTGCTTTTGAATCCAAATTTGCATTATTTCTTTGGGAAGTAGTCCATTCTGTAAATGGAGTTGTTGGCTTCTCATATTTCGTTTCCACAACGTTCCAAAGTTCGTAGCCAATTGATTGAAGGTAAATTTTCATTCGGCACTTCCAATAGTTGTAGTTCAATCCATCGAACATCGGTGGACGATTTGTTGAGTGACCTTTTTTGAATTGTGAAGTATTTGTCGATGCCATCTTTCACCTTGCTCTGATACCAAATGTAGGATCTGAAATAGATACACTAGAATACTAGATGGGGTGAATAGTGTTCTTTTAAGATTTATGCAAAGTAGATTATAAATTACAAAGAAAAATGGCAATCTCAGAAATTTACAATCACAAACACAAGGTTTTATACTGGTTCCACCAATCTGGTGTACATCCAGTCCCCAAGCAAATCCTGCTTGAGAGTTTCCACTATGATTTTGAATAAACTTACAAAATCAAAAACAAACCTGACCAATTTGCAAGTCCCTGCAAATTGTAACACCAATTGACAAACACCTTGTTAATTTGAACATCAATCTCTAAACCAAGAGATTAACACCTCTCACAACTTGAGAGAACTTTTGAAGCAACAATTTCAATTCCTATAACCCTTGATTTGTAGTGTAGTGTAGTAGTGGCTTAGGAATGATTCTAACTTCTGTAAATTACCTAAACAATAAGTATTTGAATGATGTTTAGAGGCAATTTCAGAAACTTTTCTTTTTCTCAAAATCTGAATATTTTTCACTTGAAAAAATACACAAAGATCAAAGCTTATGGGTATGTAAGTCTGCATTTTTTCTGAACAGATAACCTATTTATAGCCCTTGAAAAGACAATTTTTTAAACTTTAAAAACGTTTAAAAACGGCTATAAACAGTCATAAATTCAAACTTTAAATTCTGAAAAAACTGTATCTGTAGTCGACTATAATACATATTAGTCGACTACACTGAGTTCAAACAGACTCATATTTATTCAAAAAATTTCTCAGTAGTCGACTACAATGCTCATTAGTCGACTACATTGTATTTTGACAGAAACTTATAAAATAAAATTTGCCTTCAGTAGTCGACTATAATGTTGATTAGTCGACTATACTGTAAAATGACAGAAACTTATGTTTCTGTCAAACACTTAAGTAGTCGACTATAATGTAAATTAGTCGACTATACTGTAAAATAACAGAAACATATATTTAAGTTTTATACACAAGTAGTCGACTACTATTCTAATTAGTCGACTACTAAGAGTAAAAATTATGAAATAAAAAGTTTTTATACTCAAGTTTTAACTATAATTCTAATGGTTAACATAGGGGATTTCTATAGTTAACCAACACACTAAGCCTGTGTTAGTGTGTTCTAATATTGTGTGTGTGCATGTGTGTGATCAAGGCTTGTACAATAATTCTAAGTAAAAAAATATAAAATACATTATCTCATATGTTCTTCATTTTCTTCACTTCCTAATGCCTTGAAATCAACTTGCACTTGTTCATATTCTGATATTGGAATCTGCATATAAAAGATATTAAGATGCCAAGATGGAATTCTTCCCTCCCAGTATAGGGGTTGATGTCATAAAATTGTTTGATATAACTATAACCTGAAAATCCTTGGCTGAGGTAAATAAGATAAACTGTGTGTCAGTTTGATCTTATAGGTTATAAGTTTAATATCAACAAACACTAATTGAGCAATTAGGGTTTGACAATTTTCCATACCCTAGTCTTAATAGTTTGACATGGTTTGACGAAGAGATCGGACTGTACGGTATTATCACTGAGTGGTCCTGATAAAATTATGTAAGCATCTTGCAGACATTTATCACAACTTATACCCGAATAGTCTTTATGTGTAGCTAGCACCTCTGTTGTACTTGTGGATATCATCCACAGCCGAGTTCTTAAGTTGGTCCCTAGAGTCACACCAAGCGCGTACTTAAACTATATGAAATACAAATTTATAGAGTAATGCGTATAATTGATACGCATATATGATTTTCACCGGATACACATAAACGGTTATGCATATCGGTAAAATCAGAATGCTATGTGCTTAGAAAATAAATTCCAATATTTTTTCTATAAAATTAACTTTTAGTCAACTAATTGACTTTTTGGTCAACTAGTTGACTTTTTGGTCAACAGTTGACTTTTGGTCAACTCATTAATTTTTTGGTCATATGATGACTTATTGATCAATGATTAGAAAATTACGAAATACCGTATTTATAAAATATTGTATTGATGTGGTATTTTCATTTATGAAATACGTACTTCATTATACCTTGATTAATGAGTCATGAGATGAGTCATTAAGGTGGTATGGTTTGGGAACATGGTTTTAGCACATAGTTTTGATTCTTAATGATTCATTGCATGACTCATGAGATGAGTCATTACATGACTCATGAAAGAATCATTGTTTTGATGACTCATGGTGTGACTCATAGGATGAGTCATTCATGTCATGACATATTTTTCTCTATAAATATGAGCTCTCTTTCTTCTTTCATGGTTAATGGACAAATAAAATAAATGGTTTATTCATAGTTGTTTTCCATAAAAGAAAAGAAGAGAGATCTACCTCTTACTAAACTCTGGCAATCTTTAAGTAAGAGGAACTAGTAGGATTTTAAAGTACCCCGGGGTGGATATCTTGCCTTGTGTCTCAAGAAGACTCCGATTTTATCAAGCCCACTTGAAGACTTGGAGATCCACTACGATGAGATTTTCTACTACAAGGAGCAAGAGCTAGGGATTATTCGATCTTCCATCGAATCACGCTTCGAAAGTATGACTTTCTAACTCTTGTATGCTCTCTTTAATATAAGGATTATGTTAGATTTAATTAGGATGGCTCTATTATGTATTTCATGCTCTCTACATGCTTAGCATAATTATACATATAGTATTCCGCTGCGTATTTTGTATGTATTTAGCACGTATTTCCTTCACTTGAAACATCTTGCAAGCTATTCATACGAGATAATTGCGATACTGAGGGGGGCTAAATACACAAAATTCTAGTTTGATGAGTTGCTTCATTATATAGAGAACTACAAGTACACTGAGCCACTTTCAGAAAAGCTTTACAAGCCAATTTTTATTGACCAATTTGGGTATCGATTGATTCCAACAAACAGAATATTCCATGGGCGCGGGTGTACAAAGAGAGAAAAGAACAAAGAAGCTCATTATTCTCAGCATGCTTGAATGCTGAGAAACACCAATATATACTTCATCAGCTTGTTTGAATAGAAATGAAGCTTCAAATAAACTCATTATTCGCAGCAAGCAACTATGCCGAGTGTTTTTTAATAGAGGATTACAAGAATGATACAGTGAATCGAACTACTCTAAATAATTCATAGTAATAATAAATAATTACTCAAATTTACAGGATAATCACGGATGCAGAACTAGTATAAAGGGCAATTAAAACTATTGAGTTCTATCACAAAATAATGTTGCCACAAAGGATGGTATGCTATAAGGAAAAATCATATAGAAGACAGATCACATATATAGAGTAAGGCGATGTTCACACCTGTCATATTACAAATCTCGATGGAGATACCACTGACACCTGTCATATTACAAATCTCGATGGAGATACCACTGATGTCTATTAGTACAGACACTATTGTCTACTAGTGCAGCTGTGAATGTTCTGATAATCACTAATAGGCAGTTGACTACATTATTAGTGATTGCATTAATACTGATGTGGCAGATGTCATCCCCTCCTTCCTCCTTGAAGATATTCTATATCTATAGATAAACATTTTTTTTTCCCATGGAACTCCAAACGAATCATTTCAAACTGTTAAGCAAACCACCCAAAGATCCAGTTAAATAGAACCTGTCACTTGATTTATCTGCAACTGCACTCAACTTGCAAGCTTGAATGCATCTATAAAGAGACCATACGTGAATCCCATCTTGAAATTATTTAAAAGTGCAAGAGAAAATGTTACCTTCGGCCGACTATAGTAAAACCTAGTAACATACTCCGTCAGTAGAACACAAATCACAGCAGCAATAACATCGTTCACACCCAAAGCCCCGAAGGAGAGAGATATTGTCTGAGCAACATAGAAACCACCGAGCAATGAGATGCCACCAAACAATGCTCTCCTTGAACGCCTCCTGAAATAGTTCTTTGAGATGTCGGGGATTATTCGAATAATGTCAACTAATCTCCGTGGCCCTTCACTTTCTTGTACTGCACGAATTTTGAGGTACCTAGTTTTGTAACTTTGAGGCAAGATTCTTGATCTGTTGAACGGGAACTTTGGTCCTGATTCTAGGCTCAATCTTGTGAGGCTTGTTGAGTAAGAAACTAAACCTAGAGCCATTTAAGAAACTTCAACCTGATAGCATCATATAAGAAGTTCAGTAGAAGGCATCCACACATTGAAGCAAAGCATTTGACATGCACATATTGTTACTATGCCTATGTAACTTATTGTGGAGTAAATAAAATCAATGCAAAGCGGAAAATTTCCAATGATATATAATTCTTCTGATAAGAACTTAATACTTCCACCTAGAAATATATAAAATAAAGATTGGTTTGTCTTCAGAAAGATGAAAGTTTAGCAAGTACGTTTGAAAAACTTATTGTTTACATAGAAACTTAGAAAGACAGTCCCAGAAGAATTTAAGTAACGTCATATATAAGGACAAACAATTCTAGTTGGCCCCACTATTCACATTATATTTTGCAAAAGGGGTGCATTTGATATAATTGTTGCAGGTATGTTTAGCGTATTACTGATCAGGAGAAAAAAAAATTTGGAAATGCAAGTGCTAAATAATTTAAAATGATATTGAAAAGAAAAATAAGAATACAAATTAACAAAACAGCACAACAATGGGTCTTTAACTTTTACTTGGCTATACAATCTCCAAGCAACAAAATGGGTTATTTGTTTCATTTGAGTAATCCAAGACAATCTAACAACAAGCATAATCATCAGGCATTTTGTGATGGCTTAAAATTACTTAAGAAATGTGAACTTCCAGAACAATATTTATCGGTCTGACAGAACTGCCAGTACTGTGGCTGTGAAAGAAACTAGCCATCAGGATACTGGCTCCTCATGTCTCATAGTTGTTGCACATGAATGGTCCATTAATCAAAAGAACTGCAAAGTTGTCCAGAAAATAGGATAACCAAAGAAGCTTATCAAGGGTGCCACTTGTCAGAGAGCTATATGCGTTTCTCAAACTAAGAAGACTTAATCTCAAACCAAATAATTCTATCTTTTGTTACTTTCTAGGTAACAGTCAGCTCTTTTTTTTTTTTTTTTTGATATACTGAAAGGATATAATTCCCATCCACAGACCGTAATATTACAAAGAGTAACCTAACTTTGTGCAAAACGTCTATCTATAAAGACCATATAAAAGCACCCTTGCTTATTGTGTCCTAAGCCAAGAATCTCGCATGAATCCACAAAGGCTAAAATATTTTGTGGTAGCATCTAAAAACTTGGCTAATTATTTTACAGGTATTCTGTCTTCCACAAACAACCCATTTTTATGAGAGAGAAAACTAGCATCGTGATGGTGATCTACACAGTGCATCAAAAGTGAATACAACCATCGAACTAGGCAGGTGGCTTTCATATCCTTGCCGGTATACTAGAGGAACTCCAAACTTATAAAAGGGTCGAGGGAAATATTTTATTCACAACTGCCTGCATGTTAAGTATCCTTTTGCATGTCAAAACATAGGCTAGATGAAATGCTTTGTCCTTACATTTTTCTTATCTCCTTAAGAGCACATAAATTTGAACCAAGATACTTACAGCATCTTCATGTCAGATTTATTGAGAAATGGAAGAACCCCGCGCACCTTATTTATTTAGACGGCAAACATAGCTGAAGTGAAGATAATCAAGAACTAGAGATTTAGGTCTTAAGCTTGCCTGGTCCATTGGAAAATTAACAAAAACACTCCACCGTTTGCCTGAAATATAAAATGAACTTAAACAAAAAGACAAGATCCAGTAAATCAGGATTACAGGATCTACACTTAATTAGAAGAGATTACTTAATTTTGACCACGAAGATGAACAAAAACATTTTGCTCCATTACTAAATTATTTGCCTTATCTATAAAAAAAAATTCTTCACTCGGCTTTCACTTCTTACATCATCTTATCAACATATATAAGCCTATTCACATCAAATGAAGCTGACCGTAGTGAATGAGTCAAAATGAAGAAACTTTGACAGGAGTTATCATGCATTTACAACTTCCCACTGTCAAGGTATATTTGTTTGTAGTGGGTAATTATGAAAAGTACAAGTACCATTAAGTTGATTCATCATATAACCACTCACTAACAACATTCTGAACAAAAATGCCCACGCCTATGTCCCCCTCGTCCTTGGTACTTCTCCAGGATGTACAATCCACCTTTTGCTCCATACTTCTTTTGGATGCCTGGATGTACAATCCACCTTTAACTCCTCCATCCTGATAAAGTAATAAATCTAAAGCCTGACGTTGTAGTGGAGCATTTAGATAATATATTCCAGAACCTTTTTTTTTCTTTATCTACCACAATCCTTTCTCATCATCCCTTTCCATTTTCCTCCGTTTTGTATCTACATGACTTAGAGCAGCTCCAACGTGGGGTTCTATTTTGCATCCCAAACTTTAGCATATTCCTTAGAATATGCTAAAATAGAGTTATGTAACTCCAACCACACTCCTCTATTTCCAACTCCATTTCAATTTCTCTCAATTTTTTAATTCTTTTACTTATTTTAAAAATATATAATGTATATATTTAAATAAAATTAATTTTCTTTAATAAATTGATAATAAGAAATAGAATTAATTTTCTTTAATTCTTGGAATTTTATATTTCAATTAATATTATTTAATATTACTCTCATTTTGAATATATAAAAATAATAAAAAAATAAAAGTTATATAATATAAATAATATTAGTAATAATATTATTAAATGTATTAATATAAAATAGGCATTCGGATTAAATTAAGCAGACATTCATATTACTAAATCCACAACTATTACATAGAAAGCAAAAACATGAATTGAAAATTACATGACAAATAGGAAAAACATAATACATGAAAAATACTAAAAGTCTAGAAAGTCAACTCCTCCGTATCCACCTCCCATGTAGTCAGGTATTCCATATTGACTTCCTGCGTAGCTGTATTCAGGATTAGGAATATCATATGAGGAACCCCTAGTTATATTTCTAGTTAAAATCTGTTGTTGTTTAATTCGAAAATATTCGCGTTTTGTTGGATCAGTAATAGCTTCCAGATCAACTAGCATAATTTCTTTCTCTTGTTCTTCTTGCTGAAGTTCTAACTTTTTCTTATCATTTTCAGCCGTTAACATCATAGCCTGGTTCATTGTCAATCTTTCATTTTCTCGTTGTTCTTTACCTTTTTTTAAAACTTCTAAGATCTCTTGGTTTTCTTTAGCAAAAGCTTCAAAGTCAATGTTCCTATCAATTTCTTTTCGTCTTCTCAACTTCTCTTTCTTTCTTCCAATAGGTCGACTAGCTGAAATGTCGATTAGCGAATGGTCGTCGTCATTAGTGGTATATGCCTGATTGTCTTCATTTAAGTCGATGACAGGAGAGCTTGAATCAGATCCTTGAGATAAGCGAGACTTTGAAGTTTTGAAAAATGCAGAAGGCATGATACTTATATTTGCCCACTTCTCTGCATCCTTCAAAATCGGCCAAATATGATCACATAGAAATCCTTTTTTCTCTTCTGGATCTTCTGCAAATATGATCCTAGCACGTTTATTCTACCACAAAAGAAGAAATGATTATTAGAAAAGGTGGAAAATAATTTATTAACCAAGAAACATGTAATTCATATACTTACAATATCAAGTTCAGAAGCACCGCTTCGATTGAGGCGCTCAACTTGTCGAATGCATCCTCGAAATTTACTGATGGCTTTCATAATTAATTGCATTCGGCATGAAAGAGACTTTGGACTCCTATGTCCGGTGCAAACGTTGGAAATCCTTTCGTGAAATAGAGCTGAAATTCGCTCCCATAGCTTGTCTTTCTTTTGATTCGTGAAATAGAGCTGAAATTCGCTCCCATAGCTTGTCTTTCTTTTGATTGGAACCTAAAACTGGATCCTGAGATATTTCAAGCCATGTAGCTTGTCTTTCTTTTGATTGGAACCTAAAACTGGATCCTGAGATATTTCAAGCCATGTAGCGCATAAAATTTAATCTTCTTCTTGTAAGAATGATTTTCCGTGACTGGATGCCAAAAGAGAAGGATGAAGAGTTGTTGAGAAGCAAGGTTTTAAATATCGGCCGATAATCCGATATTATCCCCGAGTTATCGGTTTTGAGAGCTTTCCGATAGGATAAGTTAGAATTTAAATCGGTTATTTTTTTTAGGGTTTATCGGCGATAATGCGGCAATAAAGGTGATTATCGGCCGATATTAGCAGCTCTAAAATCGGAATTATCGGGCCACACTATTAGGTTGTGATTTTGGGTAATGGACAGTTTTTGAGTGAACTTGAAACCCGACACGACCCGTTCTTTACAATAAAACTTAAACTCGATTAAGTAGCCCTAATCCTCTGTTCTCTCTCCCCTCATTTGTGCGGTTGTGCCCACTGCCCTAATCCTCTGACTCTATTTCTCTTTGGACTCCGTCGACGTTGACGCTCTCATTCGCCGACTTCGACGCTCGCCTCCGCTCTTCTTCGGACTCCGTTGACCTCAACGCTATCAACTTCGACGCTGCTCTCTCATCAACATTAACTTCATCGACTTGACGACTTCGACTGATGTTGTGCTCTCTCCATCGACGCCATCATCAACTAATCTGATTGACTCGATGACGTTGAACGACGCTGAGCTCTCCATCGATGCCGAGCTCTCTCCATCGACGCCATCATCAACTGTGACTTCGAAAGTTTGACTTGGACTCTCCATTGACGTCACGCCCTCAACACAACTTCTGAAGTTATAGAAACAAATAATATTCACCATTTAGTTGGTTTTTTCTCTAGTTATTTAGTGAAGGTTGAGAGAATGAAAGAGTGGAGTATGGTTAGATTACAATTTGGGTTATTATATTATATATACACAACATACGATATATCACTCCGATAAATACTACTTATCCCCGATATATCCCCGATTTCCGCTATCCGATAAGGATTTAGCCGTCCGATAAATCCCCGATAATCGATATTCAAAACCTTGTTGAGAAGAGCTATGGAGGAGGAATGAGAAGAGTTGTGATGGAGGAATGAGGGATCCGCTAGTATTTATAGTAAAAAAATTATGGGTAGAAAACCAATGCTAGTGGGAGGATCCAATGTGGGTAGAAAACGATGTGGGTTAGAGAATCCAATGTGGATAGAAAACGATGCGGGTGAGAAAACTAATGCTAGTGGAAGAATCCAATGCTGATGGGAGAATCCAATGTGGGTAGAAAACGATGCGGGTGAGAGAATCCAATGTGGGTAGAAAACCAAAGCTAGTGGGAGGATCCAATGTGGGTAGAAAACAATGCGGGTGGAAGAATCCAATGTGGGTAGAAAACCAATGCTAGTTGGAGAATCCAATGTGGATAGAAAACGATACGGGTAAAAGAATCCAATGTGGGTAGAAAATCAATGCTAGTGGGAGGATCCAATGTGGGTAGAAAACGATACGGGTGGAAGAATCCAATGTGGGTAGAAAACCAATGCTAGTTGAAGAATCCAATGTGAGTAGAAAACGATGCAGGAAAGAATCCAATGTGGGTAGAAACATTATATAATAACACAACATACACCTATTAACAACTCATCACCAATCTATAATTCATTTCTCCAAATCCCCTCTTCAACAATGAACTATGGAGCTGGACCATCACACCTACCTTCTTCTTCTTCTTCTGATGACGAAACATTTTCTCATTATGTTGAACAATAGGAGGAGGATATGAAACAATGGGAAGAGGATGAAATCTTAGCTCGTCTATATGCCTCTAACAATGAAATAATGGCTTATTTCATTAAAGAGGAAGAGAGGCCAAAACGTATCGGCTCAGTTCCTGGTCATTTGGTAATCAATCGCGGGAGGGAAGAAGGTAATTCTCGACTCTACAATGACTATTTTTCTGATAATCCCACATACGGTGCAAATTTATTCCGTAGAAGATTCCGAATGCAAATGAGTCTTTTCCTTCATATCGTCAACGTTGTACGAGAGCACGATAACTATTTCATACAGAAGGTGGATGGTGTCGACCGGCTTGGACTATCTACTTTACAAAAAGTAACAGCAGCATTTCACATGTTGGCATATGGTGTACCGGCAGATAGTACTGACGAATATGTAAGGATTGGTGAGTCAACTGTAATTGAATGTTTGAAAAAATTTTGCAGAGCAATTGTAGAAGTGTATGGAGATGAATATCTTAGATCCCCCAATACCAACGATGTTGCAAGACTGTTACAAAAAGGTGAAGAGCGAGGTTTCCCAGGAATGTTGGGAAGTCTAGACTGTATGCATTGGGAATGGAAAAACTGTCCAACGGCATGGGCGGGACAATACTCAGGACGTCACGGAGGCCCAACCATTATTCTTGAGGCAGTAGCATCGTATGACCTATGGATATGGCATGCATTCTTTGGTTTGTCAGGTTCTAATAACGATATTAATGTATTACAAGCATCTAATTTGTTTGACAACCTAACGCAAGGTATTACTCCTCCTGCTCATTATACAATTCAAGGAAAGAATTATGATGTCGGTTATTATTTAGCCGATGGCATATACCCGAAATGGCCAACCCTTGTTCAAACCATTTCCAAATCCGAAGATAAAAAAAAAACAATATTTTGCAATGATGCAAGAAGCTTGTCGAAAAGATGTGGAGCGAGCGTTTGGTGTTCTCCAGTCAAGATTTGCTATAATCAAGGGCCCTGCACGGTTTTGGGATAAACGAACTTTGCATGATATCATGACCACTTGCATAATAATGCATAACATGATTATTGAGGATGAACGTGATGAGCAAGAAGATATTATCGTTTCTACTCCATCATCAATTTCAAATGTTGAAGATATAGGGACGAACGATGCCGAACGGTTCCGACAATTCCTGACCCGACATAAGAAATTCAAAGACAAAGAAGCACACTTCGCACTTCGAAATGCATTAATTGAACATTTGTGGGAGAGAGACGGCAATGAAGTGATGTAACTTTTTTTATTAAAGTTTCGATGTAATTCTAAGTTAATGTGTTTTATTTCAGTTTAAACTCCAATGTATTATCATTTCTAATTACTTGTTTTGCAATTTTATATTTCGATATTAGTCTCATTTTGAAGGTATCGACGAGACATTTCCAATGATATTATTTTCATTAAAAAATATTTAATATATTAATATATATATACAGATTTTAAGTAACTATAAAAAATAATAACGGGATACAATTGGAATAATGAAATGTTGTTAAAGAGATTGAGGGTTAACTTTGGTATTTTTTTTGGGGAATAGTAATATAGAGTTGGCTGCAAATTTGGAGAGAAATCTTCAAATTTGCAGCCTCAAGAACCGATTTTGCAGCTAACTGCAAAATATGCAGTTCGGTTGGATGGAGATGCGGCTCCAAAATGGAGATACCGCGGACGATTGGAGCTGCTCTTAGGAGGTAGGCTCTAAAATCAATCTAGGGTATTGAAAACGATGGAAGTCATCAAGAAAAACAGTAGGTGTTTAGAGTAGGTTACTGTGCAAAATGTAAGAGGAAAGATGGAATGAGACAGTAGCGCAGGAGAGGGACAAGAAGACAAAAGCGATTGATGGAGACATAGCAAATGTCACACAGAAAGAAATACTGGAATTAGTCAAAAAATTAAGTTTACATCCACTTCAAGATTGTCCAATATGTATAAAGTGATTTGGCACAATGGTATCTCGCTGCCAATAATATAAACATATACAATTCCTCTATAGTATCATTTTAGTCTATAATCATGAGAAATACTATGATTATAGAACTCATAAGTTGTAGTAATTGACAATGAAATCACTACCTCAGCAAATTGGGTCATCAATAGGACAAAAAGATAATGATCAGATGAAATGCATGGTACATGCCCAAGCTAGCACGTTTTACTACACAAAGTTCGTTCTTTCCCTCATTCTCTTTTTTCTGTTTTGTTTGTACTAAATAGTGGAAATCTATATTCAAAATTTCATGGATTTTCTGTACAGGTTCCATTTACTGACAGATACAGAAATCCACATAACTTAAAAATCTATTTTCAGTAACAAAAACTTAAGAAATTTAGGAACTCATTTGGAGGTTCAAAGAAGAATAAGCAGCAGTATTAATTTATAAGTTCCTTAAAAGATGTAAAGTCACCCACTAAAGTTAAATTTTAGGTTTCAGCCCCTACTTGGCCCCTAAACTCTTCAATTTGTCGCTTCATACCCCCCTGAACTATTTTCATCTTACCCCCCCCCAACCCCCCCAAAAAAACTATTTTTAGTCCCACATTATCTCTTGACTATTACCTTTGTTACCAAGTTACCACTTCTCCTTTATTAATTTATGGGAATTTTAAATGGATAAAGTGATAATTCAAGTGGTAAGGTGGGACTGAAATGATAACACTGTGGGTAATGTGTGACCAGGGGTAAATATGGGCGAGTTCAGAATCCAGGAGTAAGATGAGACTGAAAATAGTTCAGAAGTATTGAAAGGACCAAATAAATAGCCCAGGAGGCAAGTAGGGGCTGAAGCCTAACTTTTAAGAAGAAGCCAAGCAGATTCCATATAGATCCAAAAGGTTCACATTTTCTCAAAATAATATCACGGAGCAAATAATATACAAAAGGAAAATTTTCAATATTCTTCAAATAGTTGAATTCTTGCTGAATAAGGTTAACTCAAATCATTAGCGAGGCATAACCGTAAAACCTTCACATTATCCAAAAAACTGAGTAATCTAATTACATAACCAGGGATTTCTTAAGTTGAGAATACCCAATAATTATTGTAGAAAAGGAAATTGATACAAACAGCAAATAAACCCAATTAGTGGCAAAGAAAGAGAAACCCACATGCTAATTGATTGATTCAATCGAAATACCAACAAAAAGAAAATTCAAGAAATGATGACTATTTGCCTCAAAATTTATTCTACCATCACATTAAACCCAGCAAAAAGAAAGATAATAACTTCATACAAACAAAATAAAGAATGAAATATGTATGATATAATTCATACTGTATTACGAGCAAGAGAGAGATGCACCTTGAATCCTAAAATGGGCTTGTTCTTTTGAGAGTGGAAACAAGAGGAAATGGAACAAAAGGCTTGAATGTATAACGGGTCGTTTTCGGGTCGGATCCCCATACCCAAACGAGGCAGCATTCAAAGGTTGGGTTTTTGGCATGTTAGACCCTCATATCTTCTTTAATGGTATATGACATCTCCAAATTTTCATATTTCTAAATTAGACCCCAAATCTCTTTAAAGTTATTCTGAAATTACCCTCTTAGATGGATATGTTCAAAAAAATTTACCATAGCGTTACCGTAGCGTTATTAACTCTCAAATGTTCAACTGTTTTGACTATTATATTAACACTCTTATGATATAGTTTCCCCTTATTTCTCTTTGTTGTTCTCGACCTCTCTCGTCTCTCATCTTTTGCGATCGCTCGTTTCTTTAGTATTTATGTACCTAAAATAGCCTTTTAAGCCTTCAGTTTGAAGGATTTCAAGATCGTACCAGTCTGAAGAAAGCAATACACAAAAGAATGATGGAGAAAATAGGGGCATCTATGGTTAAATCTAACCATGGTGTCTTTTTAAAACAGTTCAATGAGATTTGGGGGAATGCTTTAGAAATATGAATACTTGAGGGCCAAATATACAAGTAACAAAAGGGTCTAATCTGAAAACCCTCTAAGAAATTTTCATCCTTTTTTCCCCTTAGTTATTATTAAGTTTTCATTTGTTGACTATTCTCCAACCGATCTAAAGACATAGCTACATTTTATTACAAGCACCATATATTCAAATAAAATACAAATTAATTATAATAACAATAATATGGTACTTATATTGTAATATATGCATATAGCAAAGCGATTTTCTATAGAGATTGACTCGCAATTTTTCAAATGTGAAGCATAATCTAATTAGTAGAGGAACGTTGATGGTCCAACATCATACTCACTTTAAAAGTGCGAGTTCGAGAAAAGTTTTTCATGGTCACTTACCTTTTACTATTTTAAATATTTTATTAAAATTTTAATCTATCCTAATCATAATAATATCACATCATAATCCCATATGAGCTATCTACGACTCATCAATTTAAAAATATATATAATTAGTTAAACAACAAAACAGCTCCTCTGCAGTGTTATCGAGGCGTGAGGCGCAATGCAGGGCGCAAAGCCTCCTTACGCGCACCATGCGCAAGCCGCATAACGATGCGCGCGCCTCACTGAATTGAGGTGCACACCTCAAACAAATATTTTTCAACATAAGACAAACAAGCATATAAGCAACATATTTATAATTTGTCACATAAAAAGATTAAGAAATATAATTTCACCTACTAAATCACGAAAGAGTTTTAATTAGCATGCATAACATAGTGAAGTTCATAAATTTCCACAAATCACAATGCAAGATAATCTCCAACATAAGCAAAAGTCTACGAAACAGAACAAGCAAGTAACAAATAAGAAATATGTATTTTTATTTAAAATATGATATGTATTTTTAAGTAACAATTAAGTGATTAACAAACATGATTGTTCATAATTTTCTAGTTAGTATTTTTAATTGCTATTTGTTAGTTAGTATGAAAAGATGGAGAATGGAGGTAACAATTATATATTTACATGTTCATAATTTTCTAGTTAGCATGCTAATTAGAGAAGAAAGTTTTAGCAAACAAGTATATTAAATTACTAATTATTGTTTTTTTTATAGGTTAAACATGAAAAGATAGAGAATGTATTAACAACTAGCAAGAAAGAGTCTATTACATGATGTAAATATGTAATTATGTAAATTATTTTTAAAAAGAAAAAATAGAAGAAAAACAAAAGAAAAACAAAAGAAAAAAAAACTAGAAAAAACAAAACAAACCTGATTTCTCCAGAGATAGTCGACGGCGACGACGTTCGGGGTCATCGGTCGTTATCGTCGTCAGCCGACTCGTTGGGGTTAGGGAGGGAGCAGGCAAGCAGAGAGAGAGGAAGCGGACGCGTGAGAGAGGAGAGAGAGAGAACGGCGGGTTTTGAAACCCTAAAATCAAAACCCATTCATTTTACAAACCGAGTTTATGAAATCAGCGGGTTTCATACATGAAACCCATCTCATTTTACAAAACAGGCAGGATTCATTTTACAAATTGGGTTTATGAAATCAGCGGGTTTCATACCTGAAACCCGGGTTTCAGGTTCATACCTGAAACCCATCTCATTTTACAAAACAGGTTGCGGCGCATGCACGATGCGATGCGCCCGACGCAGGTGCCAAGCGCACACGAGGCACGCGCCTCGTATGTGTGCAGCGCCCCGCCTCTGATGCGGGGCGCATTTGTCCCAATCCGCAACGCCCTACGCCTGGGGCGCGTCTGGGATACGTGTCTCGATAATAGTGCTCCACTGTTTTAATTTGTTAAGGTAATGAACTAACATGCTATAATATATGAGGCATTACAAAATAACCCAAAAATTTTCAAAAATTACACAAAATATCCTCAGAAGTTTAAAATTACACAAAATATCTTGACATTTCAAAACTTAAAATAAAAAGCATGAAATCTGGAAATTGACAGCAGCCTCCGAAGAATTTAAACTATCCAATTAGCACCGTCAATGTTTCAAAATTTGTAGAAACGCCCTCCAAAGTTCATCCTCAAATTATGAAATTTCAAATTTTGCTAACAACAAAGATAAATTCAAGGGACTATAATCACGCTTATGAAAATTTAAAATTTGAAAAAAAAATAACCTTAAATTTATAAAAATTACAAAAAAAACTCCTTTAAATATTAAAAGTCACAAAAAAAACCTAAAATTTCAAAACCTATAACCGATACATATTAAATCTAGAAATTATCAGCAAAGCACAGAAAATTTGAATTTTACAAACAACAATATAAAGTTTTAATGATTGTAAAAAAACACCCTCAAAATTTTAAAGTTGCAACACTATACTTTCTTAGGTCATGTTTGATTTCATGTTTGTCCAAATAACATGATGTTAATGTCAATTATCAAACAGGGGACTATTTACAGGTTTGTGGAGTGATTAAGGTCATCTAACTCCTTCTGATGAATGGTTTTGAGATTTATTATTCTTGCACACAAAAAACTCGTAAGAGAGCGGAGTTGGGCTCTCCGGTTGTTCCTCTAATGATCAAATCAGTAAATGATCTTGAGTGGGATCTTGAGTGGGAAAATATAGGGTTAGCTCTTAGTTGTGTAAAAAATGTCAGAGAGAGTTACATCATGTAATGTCTCTCCTTTGAATAGTGACTCTGAAGGACAAGAAGGTAACTTGGATCGAGTCCAACTAGACAGCTAAGTCGGCAGACAACTGATAGGTGTCGCCCGCTAGCAACGGTGAGCCATCCAGATGGTTAGTGTCAAGCGACAGCAGCTGCTTGGTGCTATCGGTGCCTGACAAGTCATAAAGACTTTCTGTACTAGAGCAATAATGACGTTGTCGGAGTAGTTAATGCAAGAGCAAACGGCTGCCAGCTCAGGGTTCGAGAAAACTACCAACTCTTTTAGTCATCTAGATGTTGGCCGACTACATATGTTAACGGCTGATACAATGAGTCGAGTGGGAGTTATTTGCAAGGGCGATTAGCCGGGTTGGACGACAACTACCGCCTTTTAACTCAGTTATACAAGATGTCGGCTAAATAGTGGGCCAAGTCCGGACTCTTGTGGAATCAATTAAAGGGTTGACGCCTTTTGACTCGGTTACGCCAGATGTCGGCCTATCAAGTCGACCATGCTGAGGCGGGGATTATCTTGATCTTGAATTAGTCGTATTATGTATAGCTTAAGATATGTGTCGACTGCTCTGTGAAGATCAATATTTAATATTTTTAGGGGTATAACAGTAGGCCTCTTTCACTTGGAGTTGGCATAGGCCGGGTACGCGTGAAATGAGATTCTGGACTTGCTGAGTCACGAGGTGCAATAATAAGGGGTGATTGAAAAGTCCCTTGGATGTAACGTGGCTTAAATCAGCGGATATCTTTTGATTGTTGTCGCCTCGTCTTTCGTGCCTAATTATTGGCTACTTAAGGCAGGCGTGCCTTGCCTCGATTTCGAAGGGGTCATTTCGAATTCTGGAGTTAATCTCAGTCGTTGGTTTGGAACTAATTGGGCCATTAGGATGTTAACATCTATTGATCCAGCTGTTTATGAGTACGATGACTGTGAAGAGAGATATCCAAGTATACGGTAATATAAACTTCATATGTGTTCATTAAGCTTTTCTTTTTCTTTTTATATTACTATTTTTATTAATCGTATTTACGAATTAAAAATGTACAAAATGACTAAAAAATGTATTTACGAATTGAAAATGTATTTAAACCTGGGCTTGGAGAAAGAACTTATCAAAAGAACGATCATGAACTAGGCCCCAGTTCTTATAAAGTGGGTAGTCCATGATTTGGTGGCTCACTTGCCTCACATACTGTCCAAATCTCTCGGCATTGGGGCCTGTGACACGAAAATACTCATCAAAATGTAAGAAGATTGTCGATTTATTCTTCTCAGGATCGGGCCTTAATCGATTGGCTTTATTTCTCTTGAACGTTCTGGGACGTCCGTAGCAGATCTGCATCAAAGTGCAAGGGGATTTCACAGTTTATTAGAAAAGTTAAACAAACCATGATAGTATGGAATATTTTGTATTCTCATAAATCGGTCTATTGGCATCTTTCATGTATTTCTCATATTCATCTACACGTTCTTGTCCCGAAGGATAATTATCTTTAGCAAGATTAGTGTCGCCAAAAGCAGCTTCTACCATTTCCTCCACCTCCTATTCTGCAAATAAATTTTCTTCATTGTCTTCTTCTTCATTATCGGCAATATTATGAGCTAGAATTCCTCCGTGATATACCCAAATTATATAATCTCTAATAAAACCATATTTAACAATGTGAAGTTTTACATCTTCCTCCTTGCGATGCGGCCTATACCCACAATGACTGCACGGACAAAGGATCATCCCATTTTGGATCCTATCGCATTCACGCACAAATTTTATTAAAGAAGCAACTCCTTCAATGAATTCAGACTTTGTGTGTTTTTCACGATTCACATACATCCAATTATTAACTCTGATATAGTCACGTGCCATAGTAACCTAAATAAGTCAAAGTTTGCGATAAAAACTCTTAGAATTATGCACGCTTGCATTAAAGGATAAAATCGGTAATTCACAAATATCAAATTGAGGATAAAATGATAATAGAGACATTTTAAGTTAAAAGTTTGAAACATTTTTCTCATAAAAAAGTAATTGATACATTATCTATGCAAGCATATATTATGAATATGTATTTTGTGTGTTCATTAATATCCTACTCATTATAGAAGCATTCTTTGTGAACCAAAAGCTTGCTAGTATGAGAGAGTAGGCGCAGCTTGCTCAAGTAATATTCAAGCCATTGATGTTCTTATGGTCAATTAGCGCGATCTTTATGTTTCTTATAATTGCATTAGTCTAAATATTAGATATGTTATTAGGGAGGAGAAGTAGTTTAATTGTGACGTCAGTCAGTTTCAAGTTAGGGATTATTAGTGTTTCTGCATTAAACTGCAAAAGTTTATACATATACAGGAGGGTAAGTGTAATCTTTTGTTTTTCTTGAATATTAATTGGAACTATATGTAAACTTAACTAAAAAAGATATGAACAATAGTTAGAACTAAAAGTTTTATGAATAATGTTTTAAAACTAATGAATGATGCACATGAAGAAATCTAACATGTAACTAGTAACAGTTTTTGCTTTACTAAAGAAATAATGCACATGAGAAAAGGTTTACGAGACATAGGCATTATTACATTTTTTCATCATGCCACATATAGTTTTTTTGGGTTTTTATTTAATATGTTCTTTATTGCAGATCCTAAAAGAGAATCAACAAGTTTTCAATGTCCTCCTGCAAAATTGAACTACAGACATAAGAACACTAAAAGTATATAATTCACAAAATCATATGACTAAATTTTACTTTCATAGAAAGTTTCATTCATATTACAACTACACCATACATACAAACAAAAGAAAAGGCTCTAAAAGATATATACTAGAGTTTGTGACTAACCCATTCCATACCTTATATTATCAAAGTTTTTCACTTATAATGATATTTAAGTATGACAAATATTATCATCTTTCAAGATATAATTCTACTACTTCTCATGTAACAACTCATAAACTTATTGATCTGTAACATAGAATGAAAAAATTATAGTTCAATTAACTTGTGATTACAAAAAGAAAACAGAAGAAAATTACAAACTTATATATAGATAAGCAACCAGCACCACAGATAGTCTGAAATTTTTGTAAAAAATGTAAATTAAGCTTCGCCATGGTATAAATTAAACACCTAAAACAGTAGCATGGTATGAACTAAACACTAAATTTTTTTCATAGTTTTTATTAGATCATGATATATTTCATTTTGCTAAAGCCTGCAATCAAACATTTCAGGAATCAAGTCAAAAGTCCTATGGATGTTTTTGTTAAAATCTGACCTGTGGACCTGCAGTGACACCGATCCGTAGCTTAGGAACCAAGCTTCGCCAAGGACTTAGGAATCACGGCGGAAAATAGGAGCAGCGGCGATCTCCAAGCGGTGGAAAAGAGGGGAGAGAGCGGCGAGGCTGCAGTTCACGGCAGCGAATGCTAGGGTTTTGAGGGGAGAGAGTGGCGGCGATCTCCAAGCGGCAGTAACGATCTCCGAACGGTGGCAGCGGGGATCTCTGAGCGGCGGCGAAGGAGGAGCTTTGATTTGGGGGTGTTTTTTTTGTTCGAGAGGGGGAACGCAAAGAAAAGGGTAAGGGCCTGTTTGTTTCAAAAAAAAAGACCGAAAGTGGGGGAAAAGAAGGAAGTTTGATGTTTTCCTTCACTTTTAGGGGATGTTTGTTTTGTATCCCAAAATTTATGGATATGGAATTCACCATAGAATTTAAAATCTATAAAATTTTTTACATGTTTTGGGATCTCTAAAATTTTGTTTGTTTTATCAATATTTTGGGATTTGGAATACCAAAATTTGTAATATTTTGTTTGTTTCAACAATATTTTGGGATTTGGAATACTATAATTTGTAATATTTTGTTTGTTTCATCAATATTTTGGGATTTGGAATACTATAAATTATATATTAAAATATTATATAATATTTTAATAACATATATTATTATAATATTATATAATATTTTGGGATTTGGAATACTACAGCATGAACAGTGATTATTGGGTCCTCCTATATATATTATATATTATATATATAATATTATATATATATTATATATTATAGATATAATTTATATAATATATAATATGTGGGTTGAGAAGAGGATGACCAAAACACAAGAACAATTCAGTATAAGGCGAAGGAAAATACCTTCTCTAGATTATGAAGAACAAAAGATTACAATCTCTCCCTCACAATCTCACTCTAGAATTGAAGAACAAGCTCTCCAAATCTCAATCTAGAATCTAATCTCTCTTGATTAAACTCTCTGATCTAAAAGATCTCCTCTTGATTCTAAGATCTCATAGAATCTCATAATCTAAACCCTAATCCTTTTGATTAGGATCTCACTTAGACCTAAAAACTCTTTAGATCTACATCTTGGTCTCTAACCTCCTGTTTAGAACCCTAAACAGTCCCTATTTATAGGGTTTACAACGTGGTGGCAATCTGGTAAATAATCAAAACCAAACCCAGCTAGGATTCCTTCCAAACAGAAACCAAGTCTGCCTAGGAAACCTCGATGAGTCGACTCATGACTGAGATGAGTCGACTCGACAGAAACTGGAGAAATCTCAATAACCAGCGATGAGTCAACTCATGTCAATCATGAGTCGACTCAACCTGATGAGTCGACTCATGTACCGTATGAGTCGACTCACGAGCTGAAATCTGGATTCTTCGAATCTGCTGCTCGCCGTCTCGTTCCACGCTTCCACCTGTGCTCCGTCGTGTCGCTTCACACCACTATTCTCAAGATATCATGAGAATCACCTATCCTTAAGCTCCCATGAGGATTGCTTTTCCGAAGAGAAGATACACCCATATCATGGGTCCCCCCTTTAGAAACTTTATGTCCCTATCAAGTTAGAACTTCAGCCGAGGAAACTCTCGAGCCCCTCCATCTTTGTTTTCTTCAGTCATCTTCTTATTCCTTAGTCTCTGAACTCTTTCCAAAGAAAAAGGATCTCGCCAAGCTTCTTGTATTGCGATCGAGTAAGGACCATACACAGGATGCCCCTTCACCGGATCTGATGCTCTGATACCAACTTGATACGAGTTGCCGTGCGAGCACCCTTTGGTCGCGGAATTACCAAAAGGTGGGTTGAGAAGAGGACGACCAAAACACAAGAACAATTCAGTTTGGTGAAGGAAAATACCTTCTCTAGATTATGAAGAACAAAAGATTACAATCTCTCCCTCACAATCTCACTCTAGAATTGAAGAACAAGCTCTCCAAATCTCAATCTAGAATCTAATCTCTCTTGATTAAACTCTCTGATCTAAAAGATGTTTAGAAACCCTAAAACAATCCCTTATATAGATGTACAAACGTGGATGGCAGTTTGGTAAATAACCAGACCCAAAACCAACAGGAATTCGTGTGAACAGAAACCCAAACGAACCAGGAAACCATCGATGAGTCGACTCATGACTGAGATGAGTCGACTCGACAGAAACTGGAGAAATCTCAATAACCAGCGATGAGTCGACTCATGACAGTCATGAGTCAACTCAACCTGATGAGTCGACTCATAACAGTCATGAGTCGACTCACAGGCTGAAAACTAAATCTGGATACTTTGACTCTTCGATTCTCTGCCTCGTACCTCGCTCCAACCTGTGTTCCCTTGTACTATTTGACACCTCTATTCTCATTCTATCATGAGAATCATCTATCCTCAAGCTCCCATGAGGATCGCTAAGTTCCGAAGAGAAGATACACACGTATCATGTGTCCCCTCTTTAAGAACTTGAAGTCCCATTCAAGTTAGAACTTTTGCTGAGGAAACTCTCGAGCTCCTCCATCTTTTCTGCACCACCTGGCCTTGCTAGGAATCCGGTCTCGACGTCCGATCGGAAACAACTCATTCGTCCCACGTCTCGTCATAGTCACCGTTCACTCTAAGTTGCAATCCTTTGTCGATGGCTTCTTTGGAAGTCTAATGCACAGCGAGACAAACTTCTTGCTTGCATTCACTAGTCTCTTCGCTCGCGTCACCGTCCCCAAGCTTATCTCCTTCGGAAGAGATGCTGAACGAAATATGAACTTTACACCATCCTTAGTGAAGGAGTACTTCTGAGCCCGCCTCTCGTAGATCGCATATCTATCCCATAAGTACGGATTGCCCAGTATAATCTGACAAACATCCAATGGAACGACATCGCATGTGACCTCGTCAATATACGACTCGTAGAGCGCAAATCTGACAGTGCATTGATCAACTACACTCAGTTTCTCCTCGTTCTGAATCCACCCCAATGGATAGGGCTTCGGATGCTTGACCGTCTTCAGACCTAGCTTCTGCACCAATCCAAGCTTGTCTCCCTCGGAAGAGATGTCGAACGAAATATGAACTTTTCACCACCCTTGGTGAATGTATACTTCGGAGCCCGCCTCTCGTAGATCGCATATCTATCCCATAAGTACGGATTGCCCAGTATAATCTGACAAACATCCAATGGAACTACGTCGCATGTGACCTCGGCTCTGTCATCCCCGGGATTTCCTTCGGACCTTGAGCTATCATGTATGCCTTTTTCTCCTCCTTCCTCTTCAACCCTCTTAGTTTCAGATGAGGATACTTCTCCCAGCACCGATCAGCTTCGTACCCTGTCTTCTCGCAGTGACTACAAATCAGCACTGCTTTCCCTGGATCACCCTTTTTCTTCTCCTCCTTAGATTGAGAACCACTAGACTCGCCTCCCGTCTGTTTGGAGTCTCCCTTAGCCTCGTTGCCCTTCTTTTGCCTACCCTCAATGGCAATTGCCTTCACGCTCGCCTCTGCAATTGATTCCACCTTGAATAGCCTCATCTCCTTTCGGATGTGATCGCTCAATCCCGCCATATACTTCATAAACACGGAATATTCCTCTGTCGCAATGTTTAGGACCATCGCCTGCTGCTGGAACTTCGTAGTGTATTATTGAACGGTTTGATTGACCCTTTGGCGCAAGCCGTACCACTTGTACCAATGTTCTTCAAGGAATCCCACCGGATAGAACTGTTTCCTAAGTAGCTCCTTGAACTTGTTCCACGACACCGCCTTCTTGTCCTGCTTGCAGTAGGATTTCCACCACGTCAACGCGTGCCCTGAAAGCTTCAAAGTCACGAACACAATCATCTCTTTCGACGAATAGCCATAAAGAGTAAAATACGTCTCCATCCGCTCGATCCAGTCATCAAGCCTCTCGACGTCAACACTCCCATCATAAACAGGAATCTCCACCTTAAAGTCAATCTTCAGGTTTTGATAAGAATTCTTACCACCTTGATGCAATACAGTCTTAATGGTCTCCTCCTCCTCGTCGGAATCTGAATCTACTCTTTCCACATCGGACTCAACAATTTTCTTCGAAGAAGATTCCTCTTGTTTGCCACCTCCATGGATAAGACTGACGAGTTGTGTGAGAGTTGAACCTATCGTCTCGATCTGCTTCTCCAATGCATCAATCCTCGTTGAATTGTCTCATTCAGCCATCTTCTTCTTCCTTAAAACTCGGACTCCTTCCAATGAAATAAGGATCTCGCCAAGCTTCTTGTATTGCGAACGAGTCAGGACCATGCACAGGATGCCCCCTTCGTAGGATCTGTTCGCTCTGATACCAACTTGGTACGAGTTACCGTGCGAGCACCCTTTGGTCGCGGAATCACCAAAAGGTGGGTTGAGAAGAGGACGACCAAAACACAAGAACAATTCAGTTTGGCGAAGGAAAATACCTTCTCTAGATTATGAAGAACAAAAGATTACAATCTCTCCCTCACAATCTCACTCTATAATTGAAGAACAAGCTCTCCAAATCTCAATCTAGAATCTAATCTCTCTTGATTAAACTCTCTGATCTAAAAGATGTTTAGAAACCCTAAAACAATCCCTTATATAGGTGTACAAACGTGGATGGCAGTTTGGTAAATAACCAGACCCAAAACCAACAGGAAAACGCGTGAACAGAATCCCAAACGAACCAGGAAACCATCGATGAGTCGACTCATGACTGAGATGAGTCGACTCAACAGAAACTGGAGAAATCTCAATAACCAGCGATGAGTCGACTCATGACAGTAATGAGTCGACTCACAGGCTGAAAACTGGGTACTTCGATTCTTCTGCTCGTCGTCTTGTTCCACGCTTCCTCCTGTGTTCCCTTATACTGTTTGACACCCCCTATTCTCATGCTAGCATGAGAATCATCTATCCTCAAGCTCCCATGAGGATCGCTAAGTTCCGAAGAGAAGATACACATGTATCATTCCCCTCTGGCGCTGGCGAGGATCCTGCGCTGCAGCGACTTCAGCGGCGACTATTATATTATATATATATTATATATAAATTATATATATATATTATTTATTATATAATATAATATATTATATATATATAATGCTACAGTAATTTACTGCAGCATTTACTAAAGCATGAACAGTGATTCTTGGGTCCTCCTATAATTATAGAGGAATAGATGTATTATATTAAATATTATATTATTATAATATTATATTTAATATATTAATCTTATATTAATCTTATATTATAAGCATTAATACATCAATATCCAACCTACATCCTCTCTCAATTGTAGGATTTCACAAATTCTAAAATATAATCGTTTTTTATTATTTGGGGATTCAATATCCCAAAATTGGTTTTGAAACAAACATGGTTTATGGAATTCTAAAACCCAAAAAACTTGTAATCCACCTTATATCCCAAAAAGAAATTGAAACAAAAGAGATGATTTCACAAATCCTAAAAATATATTATTTTTTTATAATTTAGGGATTCAATATCCCAAATAAAAAGTGAAACAAACAAAGTTTAAGGAATACCAAAACTCAAAAAAAAGCACTTTTTACATCCTAAAACTTGAAATCCACCCTATATCCCAAAAAAAAATTGAAACAAACACCACCTTAGAGATTTGGTTCGTCAAAGCTATAACCGAAAGCGGTGGAGAAAATGAGGTGTCACCATATTATTGGTTGATGTGAGTAATTTTTGATATTTTCCTCCACTTTCCTTGTTTAGGTTCTTTTCTTGTGTTTGGTTCATTCTTAAAAGTGGGGGAAATAGATGAGATGAGATGAGTTGTTATTATATTATTGGATGATGTGACACATACTTAGGAAAATCAATTTCCTTGTTTTTTTGGAGGAAAGTGATGAAAGAAAATTTTAATGAGATATGATGAGTTGTCACCATATTATTGGATGATGTGAGTAATTTTTAAAGATAATAGAAAATGAAGAAAAGTGGGGGGAAATGAGTTAGATGAGTTGAATGATGTGACTCATTTCTTGTGTTTTGTTTATTTTTAAAAGTATGAAATGAAATGGGATGGGATGAGTTGTCACAATATTATTGGAGGAAAATGGAGAAAGTGAAGGAAAGTGAGTTTTGGAAAGTGGGGGGAAGTGAAAAGTGAAGGAAGGTGGGTTTTGGATTCTGTGGGAAACGAAACAAACAGCCCCTAACTCACAGGCCGGGGGTACTTTTGTGCCCCTCTCCCCCCTTTTTTTGGGGTAAAAAAGGAGGGGAAATTCCCTCTATTATGAAAAATACAAGCTCCGACCTCTATACTACTGTCTTAATAGTAAATGTTGCTAAGATATAACGAAAGTCTTCTTCAAATTTGTCCCTTCATCCCCCGCCCCCGAACTATTTTCATCTTACCCCCTAAACTATTTAAACTATTAAATTCGTTCCTTTTAACCTAACCCCCACCCCCCACAAAACCCTCCAAAAAAACTTTTTAGTCCCACATTATCCCTTGACTATTACCTTTGGTACCAAGTTACCACTTCTCCTTTACTAATTTAGGGAATTTCAAATGGATAAATTGATAATTCAAGTGGTAAGGTGGGACTGAAATGATAACACATGGGGTAATTTGTGACTAAAAATAGTGCAGGGGTAACTATGGGTGAGTTTAGAATCAATTGGTAAGATGAGACTGAAAATAGTTTAGGAGTATTAAAAGGACCAAATAAATAGCTCAGTAGTCAAGTAGGGGCTGAAGCCTACTACTTGCCTACTGACTCATGGTGTCTTTCTAAAGCAGTTCAATGACATTTGGGAGAATGCTTTAGAAATATGAATACTTGAGGGTCAAATATACAAGTAACAAAAGGGTCTAATATGAAAAACCTCTAAGAAATTTTCATCCTTTTTCCCCTTAGTTATTATTAAGTTTTCATTTGTTGACTATTCTCCAACCGATCTAAAGACATAGCTACATTTCATTACAAGCACCATATATTCAAGTAAAATACAAAATTAATTATAATAACAATAATATGGCACTTATATTGTAATATATGCATATAGCAAAGCGAGTTTCTATAGAGATTGACTCACAATTTTCAAATGTGAAGCATAATCTAATTAGTAGAGGAACGTCGATGGTCCAATATCATACTCCCTTTAAAAGTGCGAGTTCAGGAAAAGTTTTTCATGGTCAATTATCATTTCCTATTTTAAATATTTTATTTAAATTTTAATCTATCCTAATCATATTAATTTCATATCATAATCTCATATGAGCTATCTACGAGTCATCAATTTAAAAGAAAAGATTAGTATAACAACGAAACAGCTTCACTGTTTTAATTTGTTAAGGTAAAGAACTAACATGCTATAATATATGAAGCATTACAAAATAACCCAAAAAATTTCTAAAAATTATACAAAATATCCTCAAAAATTTAAAATTACACAAAATGTCTTGACATTTCAAAACTTAAAATAAAAAGCATAAAATTTGGAAATGTTAGACCCTAGAGGGGGGTGAATAGGGTCAATGCTAATCTAATTCCGATTTTATGCCAATTAAAAACTTTCTTGATTAATTAATTCTTGCAAAAGATATATGAATGAGTTATGAGCAAGAATTTAAATTACAAGCACAAAATAAATATACACAAAGCAAACTCACGGAGTTCGGTCAACCCTTGACCTACGTCTCCGCTCCTCACCTCGAGGAGATCTCCATTATATCAACACACCCGGTTTGGAAGCTGGAACTTATCTACACACTCGGTTTTCTAGTTTACCGAAAACTCTACAAATCTCTCACAATGTACATACACAAACTACAACCTCAAGTGTTGGTCCTCACGTATCGCCTCCCTCAAGTGCTCAGCTTTACTACCTCTTACTAGGCTTTACTACCGACGCCACTCCTCTTGGAATTGACTACGTCCTCACCACACACTCCTCTCGGTATAAATGTGTATAATAAAGTGATACTCACAAATGAAGCTCAAATACAATAATTAGTTCTCTAATAATGAATGAGAACACAATGAAGCTCACTCTCACAATATCACTCACCACTATCCAATAATATATTGAATGAATAATATTAAAAGCTCAATTGAGGTGTGAGTGATAAATGAGAACAATAAAATTCTAACTCAAATTAAACTAGCTAAGATATGAATATGAAAATCAAATAATAAATAAGCTAGATAAAAGAATTAGAAATCTTCTCTATAAACACAATGAGCTGTAGATATGATGATGAGGATGAATTCCTCAGTTGAAATCAAAAGCCTTTTCTTGTGTAAAACTTCTCTTTTGAAACGAAACTTGAAACAATGCTTAAACACAAACTAAACTCTTCCGAAACTTGATTAAATAATTTTCTTGATAGGTGAAAGAGTTAAATGCAATGGGGTATTTATAACCACCTAAAACATCAACCAAAGCCCCAAAAAACAGACAAAAACATTCAAAAACAGAGAAATTTCTTTTTTTGAATGCTTAATGAGTGACACCATATAATGGGGGTTAATTACATTTATTCCTTACTTTATTGGTTTGGAAACTCATTGACTTAGTCTTACGGCTTTGTCATATTCACTTTATTCGACTAGGCCCTCATAGAATCATGTGCTGTTGTGGATGTTGTGGATGACAAAGAGAAAAAAAAACTTCCTACGCATATACTTCAAGCTACAATGTAATAATATATCATCAAAGTTGCCGGGGAGTAAGGATTGGAATTTTTTTTACGAGTGGACGTTATTGTTCTTATACATGGATTTACAAGACTTGGGAGGAATCTGGGATCATTTACAGTCAGCTTTCCAGCATTTAGTGCTTAAATAACACACATAGTGTCTTTAGTATTATTTTATTGAGTTCATTTGAATGTAGTTTCAAGGTGTGGCCAACTAGTGCAAGGGTGTGTTTGACCAAAACTATCCTAACCTAGTTAAGTATCTAATCAGATTAAGATTAATTCAGCTAGGAGGTGGTCCAATCCTAACATGGTTAAGGGGAGAAATTTGAACAAAAAAAAATTAGGTCACAATTGGCTCGGTTTTTTTCCAAACACAAGTTCTACTTCTCATCTAGATGAGGAGCCACTAACCTGGTTATGAAAAAATTGTCGAACACACCCTAACATTCTAAAGGGTTCAAAATAGAAATCTTAACACTCACTCAATTGACTTTGGACATAAACATAGACAAACTTATTCAAATTTAGAAATTTAATAAAGCTTTTAAATTTATTTGGACACTAGTGACAAGTTTTATTTCTTCAAAATAAGAAACTCAGTAGGAATCCTATTAGAACTATCCCTATAGGAGTGTGATGATCTACACTATAAATAGAGCTGTTTTTTCCAAACAAATCCTATAACCACCCGTGAATGGCATTAAATCATCCCTTTTCTATAAGGTGTTCTGATTGAATCCTTAAACTGAACCTAAACATCTAACCAAACTACCAATCTCTCTCTAAACAAATATCATGGACTATTTACATTTGCATAAAAACTTAAATTGTCATAAATTTAAGAAATGGATATACTAGGACGTGTTACATATAATAGTACAACTTAAATGTTTACTTTATTAAAAAATCTAATAGTAAAAAAATGTATCTATACTATATTATAAAAACCACTGTAAAGTTGGAAAATGTGAATTAAACATGCAAAATTCTCCTTTTCTTAGATTAGGGAAAACTGCCATTACCCCCAAAAATCAAAAAGCAAATTTGCCCCCACCCTAAGACTAAGTCAATAAGGCTACTACCCTTAAAATCAAAATTTATAAGAAATCGACCCCTTCTAGCTCATATCTATCCCCGTCAGTGTACTTTATTTTTTTAAAAAAAGACCCCAAAATGCCACCCTCCCTCCTCCCCCTTAAAATAAAAATAAACCTAAACAAAACTCTTTTCTTCCCATCATGGTCTTCCTCCTCTCCTGCATACCCCGGCTTAGTTGCTAGGAACACCACCGCCAGTTTCATAAGAAAGCTCCCCTGTGCAGTTTCTCTCTTCACAATAAAAAAAAAGAAAGAAAAAAAAGA
This sequence comes from Asparagus officinalis, assembly GCF_001876935.1. Taxonomy (NCBI): domain Eukaryota; kingdom Viridiplantae; phylum Streptophyta; class Magnoliopsida; order Asparagales; family Asparagaceae; genus Asparagus; species Asparagus officinalis. The sequence continues at coordinate 24,993,947 of NC_033795.1, forward strand.
ACACTATTCATCAAACAAAACGCCTCTCAACCTCCATTCCTACTAAAATCTCCACTGTCGCCATCATCGATGATGATGTTAAGATCCTAGGCCGTTTCTATTTCTTCCACGACAGCATCTATGTCTTAGATGTTTCCAGAAAGGCTACCGACAACCAATTCACTGTGTTCGATCTCCTCCTCCTCGACTCCTCCGACACATCCACTTCTTTCCATGCCTTCTCAAAACCCTACTTTGATGTCTTTGCCACTCTCTTTTCATAGAAATGGCAAGAGCTGAAGGTGATGATGCTTTACTTGGAGGTTGATATGGCATTGGTTGGATGATGATGATGACGATGATGATGATGGGTTTGATTTTGGTCGCTATTGGATATGATGCAGGTTGATTGAGCTTGAGATGCCATTGAAATGGGTTGATGGGTTTTGAAGAATTTAATGGGAGGTTGATGAATATGGGCTTGATTTGGGTTGTTTTAATTTGGATTTTTGGGAAAGAATGTGCATTGGGTTTGAATCGAGATTGACAATAGAGGAAAACTTTCGGGGGGAGGGGAAGAGACTGACAATAGAGGAAAATTTTCATGAAAGAAATAGTTTTGACAGATCAAAGGGCTTATGTTACAGTAATGAATTACTCTTCAAAGAGACGGGCAAATTCTTATTTTCCTAGTATAAGGTATGATATTGTTCAATCTAGTTTGTTGCTGAGTGTTTTTGGTTAGTTGTTAAGGTTACAGTTTAGTTCTTAACTATGCAGATTAGTTATTAAATTTACATCGTAGTTGTTAAGTTTATAGTACAGTTGCTAAGATTACAGTTTAGTTAATAAGGATACACATTATTTATTAAGTTTATGGTTTAGTTGTTAATGTTACAATTTAGTTAGTAAGTTTAGAGCGTAACTATTTACAGTATAGTTATTAAGTTTATATGTTAGTTGTTAAGATTACAGTTTAGTTGATAAGGATACACGTTAAGGTTGATAAGGATACACGTTAGCTGATAAGGATACACGTTAGCTGATAAGGATACACGTTAAAGTTACAGCTTGGTTGTTAAGCTTATAGTTTAGTTGTTAAGTTTACAGTGTACTTTTAAGTTTATATGTTGGTTATTAAGGTTACCATTTAGTTGATAAGGATACAATTTAGTTGTTAAGTTTACAGCTTAGTTATAAAATTATAGCTTAGTTGTTAAGTTTACAATTTAGTTGTTAAGTTTACAGCGTAGTTGTTATGTTTTTATGTTAGTTGTTAATGTTACAGTTTAATTGATAAGGATACACATTAATAATTAAGCATAAACTTGGTTGTTAAGGTTACAGTTTAGTTATTAAGATTATAGTTAATTTATTAAGTTACACATTAGTTGTTTAGGTCACATATTAGTTGTCGATTTTATGATTTTTTATGTAACTTATAGGTATGACCATGTTACTTCAAATGTTGTTGAGCCCTTCAATAATTGGATACGAGAGGTACGAATCTTACCTTTGGTAAAGATGATACGCAAGCAAATCATGAAGCGCATACATGATAATAGGGTTTTGGCAGCAAAATGGCCTGGATACATATGTTTAGAAGCTGAGATAGTATTAAGAGATAATATTTATCAAGGAAGCTATTTACATGTTAAACATTCAACAGAAAATATTGTAGGGGTTGAATCTAATAAAACGTGTTAGTAGATTTGAAGAAATGAACATGTTCATATAAATCATGGGATATCACAAACATTTCTTGTAAGCATGCTTGTGCTGCAATTACTTGGATGGGACGAGATATTTAACATTATCGTGATTGGTTTGTAACTATTGAAGAATTTAGAAGAAGTTATGAATCATCCTATTTCCTATTCTAGATTACGAGAAGCATGTTCTACCACTAGAAGACCATTGGTGAAAACTTCCCCTAACTAGAAAAATATGTGAAAGACCATGTACTAGATGAAGGAATAATAAGTCACTGAGTACATGGCCTATTAAGTGCTTCCGATGCCACATGGAAGGTCATAATCGAGCAACATGCGACGAACCTATCTAGTTGTGAAGGTTTGGTGTCAGTTATCAACCTTTTGTATTAGTAGCTAACCTTAATGTTAACCTTTTGTAGAGTTAGTTTATCAACATTTTGTATTGGAAGTTAACCTTTTGGATTGGCTGTTAACCTTATGTATTAGATGTTAACCTCATGGATTAGCTGTTAACATTATGGATTAGTTGTGAAGGTTATAACTTACTTGTTAATGTAAAAGTTTAGATGTCATAATAGAATAGAACATTAGGCCATAAACAAAAAGAAATATTTACAAGCATGATATTTACAAGTATCCCATAATATTTACAAATTAAGAATGTTTTGAGAACCATTTAAAATTATTTTTAACACAATCATACACGATGGTAGTGGTGAAGGCTCTATGCGAAGCGGTGGTGGCAGTGGGAAATAGGAGAAGGCGGCAGTGAGAAGATTGGCAGTGGAGGAGGAAATAGGTAATGATAATTTTTTTGGTAGGACAACAATGAATTCGACAGTGATGGTATTGAATTTAGCAGAGGAGATGGAGAAAATTACGACGATAAGGTAGCGAAAATGATAGTTTGGTAGAAGTAAAGATGAATAGTGTGGTGGGGGGTGAGTAATGTAACAGAGGATTCAACGATGATGCGTCATCTCCTTTCATTATACAAAGAAAAAAATTCTAACCTTAGTTTTAGAAAATTATAAAGATATATAAAGAAGAAATGTGGGTTTTTTAGGTTTGTGTTGGCAGAGAAGGTGTGGGGGTGGGGGGAGGCCCTAGGAAGTAGGAATACAATAAGGAAAAGAAAAGTAATGCTTGCGTGGCATTAGATTTTTGGACTAAGAGCATAAAAATGTAGATTTAGGGGTTTTTGGCATGTTGACTTCGTCTTGGGGTTAGGAATATTTGCTTTGTGATTTTTGGAGCTAGAAGCATTTTCCCCTTAGCTTAAGGAAATGTTGGTTTGTCTAAAATAAGTTTGAAAGAAATGACATTTTGTCTCTTCATCTCTTATTAAATGCACATTCTCCCTCTCCCTCAAATTTAATAGAAATAAAAAGAAGGGAAAATTGTTTCTAGCCACCAAAATAGGGATTGAAATTCACTCTCCTCCCAAGATTTTTTCAATACCCTACAATTTATTCATTTAGCACCTTCTAGCTCTTCTAATATGCTTGAGTTTGAAAGAAGCTAAAAAATACCCTTTGGTGTAACACCTTCTAGCTTTTCTGATATGCTTGAGTTTGAAAGAAGCTAAAAAATACCCTTTGGTGTAACCGCTCTCCACAAAGTAAACATTTTGTTTATTGTGCTCATCCTTCTCTCTCATCTCTCTCATCTCTCCAGAGAGCCTGTTTTCTTCATCTTCAGTGACCTTAACCCTGAATTAACCTACCCCCAAACCCTAAATCAGAGTTCTATTCTTCTCATATGGTCGTAGTTCATGCTTCTCATCTTTGGTGAGATTCTATTAACGAAAAGTGTGGCAGACAATTCACAGTCAAAGATTCTCTCTCGTGGAGATGAGGTCTCCGATGATGTGTCACAATATGAACTCTCAAGAAGATCTAAAACGAGGACGTAATTGAGTGATGCCAAAAAAGCTATAGCCGAGGTTCTATAGGACATCTCAATTTCACATCCCTAGTACAAAAGGTTAGTCTCTTAGCCCCTATCTAGAAGATTCGGTGAAGATATGGCCCAGCTCGAGGGTAGCACAGACGATGCAACAAAAGCCCTACTAGATCTAAAGAAGTGTACCAAGTCGAGCAATTTGGAATCCATGAAGCTCTTAACCCAAAAGAAGTGAGTCGACTTCCTAAATTAATTGTTTTTATCATAAATTTTATTGCTTGTTGTGTTTGTCAGCTATTGGTTGTTAAAGATAGTCAATAGTTGTTAGGGTTAAATGTTAGTTGTGAACGTTACTGTGTAGGTGTGAAGGTTAGTTATTTGTTGTTAAGTTATATGTTTAATTTCGAAGGATATGTGTTAATTATGAAGGTATAATGTTAGTTGTGAAGATTAAGAGTTAGTTATTAAGGTTATCAATTTGTTGTTAATGTTATATATTCAGTGTTAGTTGTTAAGTTTATCAATTTGTTTTTAAGCTTATACATTTTGTGTTGTTAAGTTTATTAATTTGTTGTTAAGATTATATTTTTGTGTTCGTTGTTAAGGTTATGCATCAGTTGTTAAGATTATAACTGGTTGTTTAGGTTATGGTTTCATCTTAGGTTATTAATTTATTGTTACAGTTACATATTTTGTGTTAGTTGATAAGGTTATAGATTTGTTGTTAATGTTATATTTTTTTTAGTTGTGAAGGTTAATTATCTGTCATTAGGGTGCATATTTGTGTTATTTGTTACATTTATCAATTTATTGATAAGTTTATCAATTTTTTGTTAGTTGTTAAGTCTATCAATTTATTGTTAAGGTTTCAGCTTAGTTGTTAGGGTTGCAGATTTTTTTTAGTTGAGAAGGTTAGTTATTTGTAGTTAAGGTTGCATAATGCATATTTTGTGTTAGTTGTTAAGTTTATCAATTTGTTAATAAGGTGATATTTTTTTGTTAGTTGTGAAGTTTATTAATTTATTGTTAAGGTTATATTTTTGTGTTAGGTTTTTAAGGTTATGCATCTGTTGTTATGGTTATAGATTTGTTATTAATGTTACATATTTTTTGGATGTGGATGTTAGTATTCTATTGTTAAGGTTATCAATTTTGTGTTAGTTGTTAAGTTTACCATTTTGCTATTAAGGTTATGTTTTTGTGTTAGTTGTTAAAGTTATGCTTCAGCTGTTAAGGTTATAGATTGGTTGTTTAGGTTACAGATTTTTTAGTTGTGAAGGTTAGTTACTTCAGTTGTTAAGGTTATAGATTGATTGTTTAGGTTACAGATTTTTTAGTTGTGAAGGTTAGTTATTTGTTATTAAGGTTACATAGTTTGTGTTAGTTGTTAAGTTTATCCATTTGTTGTTACATTTATATATTAGTTGTTAAGGTTATGCATCGATTGTTAAGGTTATAGAATGGTTGTTTAGGTTACAAATTTTTTAATTGTGAATGTTATAGATTGGTTATTTAGGTTATGGTTTGGTTGTTAAGGTTTCAGCTAAGTTTTTAAGGGTATGAATTAGTTGTTAAGGTCATGCATCGCTTGTTAAGGTTATAGATTGGTTGTTTAGATTATGGTCGTTAAGGTTTCAGTTTAGTTGTTAAGGTTATGGTTTGTTGTTAAGGTTTTAGCTTAGTTGTTAATATTACATATTGTTTACTTACGAACAAATTATATTTTTTGGTTTGGTTTTTTAACAAAAGGTTGTATCACCCTTCCGCCCTACATCAAGATTTACCACATTTTATGATTTTATGCATTATTTGGTCCAAACATACGGATAAGAGACATTTTGATGCCTATGAAGGTTGTGTGTTTAGACACTATGTGCATTTTGACCCTCTAGGTCTTGATCTCCCCACATTTGAACATGTTTTGAGGCAATGGCAATGGCAAAGACATTGAGTGCTCATTAAACCTTAAATGGGTTATGAACCATACGTGATTCACGAATGAGGAAGATTAGGTTGGCCCCAATAGAGATTGAAACAATAGAATTTGGAAAATATTTTTTTCAAAGAATGAAGAAGGCAACAAGGCTCCACTAGCACCCACTACATACTATGGAGAATCGGCTTATGAAGCTTGTACGATCTCAGAAGCTGGAGGATGTAAAGGACTTTGTCCTTTTATAGATTCTCTATAAGCATGATATAGCATTCAAGCAGTGTTCTTGGCATCCCAAGACACTTGTTCAAGTATGTTGATAGTATTGAAGGAGTACATAACACAGTTTGGGGAACCTATATTTTCAACGAGATAAATTTAGCAATTGAAGCTGCATTGATTGGGCTTGGAGCTAGAAAGAAACTTTTATACCTGCAAGGGTGTATCCAACTTTGTCTCTGTAAGTATTTCTAATGTTTATTGTTAAGAGTAATGGCTAGTTATAAAGATTATTAGTTACTTGATAAGAATCGTTTATAGTTGTTAAAGTTACAGAATAATTGTTAAAGTATATAGATTGGTTGTCATAAGTTAATTGTTAAGAATAAACACTAGAAATACTTACAAAGACTAGCTGGATCGCGATGATCAATCAATGACTACCATAATTGTTAAAAGCTTAACAACTAATCGTTAAAAGCTTAATAATCAACATATGTTCAGTAATCAACTCATAAGGTTGACAACCAACTCATAAGGGTAACAACCAACTCATAAGGTTAACAACCAAATTGTAATCTTAACAACTAATAGATAGAGGTAAGGACTAACTATTATGGTTACCAACCAACTCAAAAACTTAACAGCTAACCTATAAGGTTAACAACTAACTGTAATTTCAAAGAAAAAGTTAAAAATGCATTTGCTTACAAATTTTCTATAGTACTCTTGGTATTTGTGAAGTTGAAGCATCTGCATTGGCGGTAGCATATAAGTTAATGTCTGTAAATCAATTACGAACACAATACTCGGACATTAATCTCTAATCATCGTTATTTTTCAATTGTAAAACTGAATATTTTTTCCTTTTAGATATGAATTTCAATGAAAGCGCTTGTAATGGAAGCTTAAGCCTTTGAGATACTTGATACTTTAAACTAATGATTTGTGTGATTCATTAATAACTAGGAAAATACCCTCACGCTCTTTGTTAATTGTTTTGTTTGTAACTATGCAAAGGAGGTATCTTTCCATCATTATAAAGTAAAGAGCAATTATGGAGAGAATTTAATGGACATGAGAGAGAAAGAGAGAGTAGATGAAGAGAAATTAATGGCTATGAGAGAAGAGGGAAACTTTTCCCTCTCCAAAACCCCTTTCTAATCGGTATTTAATGTACACCAATAATGAAAATCCAAACAAATATTCTCCAATTTTTTCCAAGTTATTTTCACCAATTTGGTAAACTCTGTGAGGGTTATTTTGGTCTCTCCATGTTTACAAAGCTCACATGTGAGAGCAATGTGAGCTGGAAGGGGCTAAATGAATAAATTGTGGGATTTAGTGAGGTAATGGGGTGTTGACAAAGTTTTGGGGTGGGGGGTTGAATTCCAATCCCCATTTTGGGGGCTGGAAGCAATTGTCCCTAAAAAGAGATTTTTTTTACATATGCTCCTTAATTTTTAGCATTTCTAATTTTGTCGGCCCTAATGATTATAAAAGCTATTTTATCCCCTCAAATACAGTTGCTAATTTTAAACTTTAATATATTTAAACGTAATTAGATCTCTTATATAAAAAACTACAGTACATATAAAGGAGGATTGGGGTGCTAAAATTTTTTATTGCCCTTTTTATTCCTGAAATTTGATAATTCCAACTTTACTTTAATAATTTTTTATTAAATTTATCTCAAAATCTCATTCGATGAGTCTTAAATTAAGTTAAATTGAATTAATTAAAAATCATCATAGTAATAAGATTTAAGTAGTTTCTTAGGCTCTTAAAGATTCCATAACTTATTTAATTAAATGCATATGTCATGGATCCAATTAACTAATAACTCTTCCATTTTTCCTTTACATAATATTTTTTTCATCTCTACACTATAAATTACAACCATCCATTCTCTTCAATTAACTAACCACTATTTTATTCCTATACATAACCTCTTTTTCATCTCTATACTATAAATTACCGTCATCCATTCTCTAAGCCAAATTCCTATACCAATACAATAGTTTATGAAATATGTTATATGGAAAGTTTGTCAAATGGTTTATAGTGTACGTGCCTTGTATATGTATGTGCACATGCATACATTGAATAATATTTGTCAAATAGTTTGTAGACTTAATATTTTATTTTTATGAAGTTGAAGACTACGTCTCTTGTTCAATTCGTATCTCTTGATTTGCATTTTATCTCTTGAATCCTTAAAAAGAGAATGATAATAGAGTATAAGAACATTATTATTTAAAAGTCTTGATATCTAAGAGTATGTATAAATCTTATTTTGGAGCCAAAGATTGTCTTTAATGTGTGCTTTTTTTATTGTGGATTGTATAAGATTCTTATTGATCTTTTAATACTTAGAAAGAATGTATGATCTTATTTTTGAAATTTATGCAAATCTATTTAAAGATTTCCCCCCTTGCACAATGTTGTAAAGAGATTTTTATGAAATTTATCATGAGTTGTGCTTTTTCTTATAGATATAGGTCATCGATCATTTGTGCTATTTATCATAAGTTTTGATTTCTTGTTTATTAGATATATTCATGGTTTAATTCTTAACTAATTACTCAGTTTATATGCACTTTAAGTTCAAAGCTCCTTTCAAGTTATCCAACGCTTTCAATATTTCTTGTCATTTTGATTTTATTACCTCTGTTAAGTATCTCTTATGTTCTTTCATTAATAAGTATGTTGAATCATAAAACTTTATTTGTCTTTTTTTAATTAATCACCAATAAGTTATTTGTTCCTGTCAATTTTAGGCTACAAAAATTAACTAATAAAACATATTAGCTATCTATCTTCTATTCATTGAGTAAATCAGAACGTACAAACCTATATATGATATATTTGATTGAATTGTGTAAAAATTTTTGATTACATATATGAAATCTAGATTAATTTGTCTCTTGATTGAGATTCTTTAATTTGGATTAAAATTTTGACCAATACAATTCCCATGAACTGAGCTATCCAAACAATATATTTGTATCCGTTATGATTCCATCTTTCTATTATACCTTTTGTAATTTTGCATCTAATAATAATTTTTGCTATTCCAACAAGATATTGGACATTTAATGTTAATTTTTTATTTAGTGACATTTGTAACTTTCTTGCATGATACATTGAGAATCAATATACCATAAGTAAATGTTATATTGTAAGTACATATTTAAGAATCAATCATGTAAAATATATTATTTACTAATAATTTCTTAAATCAAGTATGTCACGTGTAATGCATGTGTGGCATACTAGTCTAATTTATTATATTATACTATATATAAAAGAGGATTGAGATGTTAAACTTTTGATTACCATTTTTACCCCTCTCAAATTTGGTCATTCCAACTTTACTTTAATTACTTTATTTATTTAATTTATCTCAAAGTCACATTCAGCATGTCTTAAATTAAATTAAATTAAACTAATTACAAATCATCATAATAATGATATCTAGTTAGTTCCTTAGGCTCTTAAAGATACCACAACTTATTTAATTAAATGCAAATGTTATGAATCCAACTAACTAACCACTCTTTCAATTTCTCTTTACATAACCTTTTTTATATCTACACTATAAATTACGATTATTCATTCTCTTCGACCCACCACGTCCCCTACTATGCCAAATTCATATACCTACACAATGGTTTATGAAATATGTTATATGAAAAAATTCTCAACTGGTTTATAGTGTACGTGACTTGTATATGTATATGCACGTGCATACAATGGTTAATACTTGTCAAATGGTTCGTAAGCTTAAAGATTTTTTTAATGGAGTTGAAGACTATGTCTCATGTTCAATTTGTAGCTCTTGATTTGTGTTTTATCTTATAAATCCTTGAAAAAGAGAAGGATAATAGATCCGAGGGTCGAAAAATTGAAGTTTGATTGATTTCTTGTTTTAATAAATGAGTTCGATCACTTGGTACGAATCATTTACAATCACTCTCTCTCTCTCTCTTCTCTCTATCGATTACAGAGGAAGAGAAGATTATTTTGACTTCTCTTTTGTTTAAAAGTGAGTTCTTGGTGGCGAAAGGATGCTTCACTCAATGCTTAAGCTGGGATTGCTTCCCGTTGACAATCAGAGCAAGATCACAAAAGCTTCTGACGGTAGCTTAGATCACGAGAATGCAGACACTGATCTCTCTTCATGCGATAGCAAAAAATCTTTCCAAAATGTCCCTTCTTCATAGCCACTCATGGCTATTTATAGAGTTTCAACACGTAACCGACATGCTAAAATTATGGGTAAAGGGCATAACTGCCTCCTCCAATTCAGCCCACGTTGGTTAATCGGACGTTACGTGCTCCTGAAGTTTAGCCCATGTGGCTAACTAAGTCTTCAAATCTGTTACAGCTGGATTTTCTACAGACAACGAGCCTCACTACATGACGAGGTTCATCTGATTGGACGAGTCTCAATATGCAATGAGGTTCGTCTTATAAGGCCAACTTTATAGTATATCGAACTCTGTCTTCACTGACTTCGTCTGACGATGTGACGCCCCTGGGTTCACTCAAGGCTGCAGTCCAAGGTGAAACCAAAAATGTCAAACCTGTCATGCACCACACCGTGCAGTAACATGTTTCACCATCACAATTAACATCTATCTAGTAGAGTCAACAACAAGTGTAGGTATAAAAGCAGGTAAAAGATAATACAAGAAATAACTGATGAAATGATAGTGATCACATTAATATCTCATCATCCAACATACAGAAATACATAGTCAATGTCTGAATAGATAAACTGGAATACTCAACAAGTCTCAAAATACAAATATCTGACAAGAGGAAATAAGGCACACGGCCTTTACAACTTCTAGAATAAGACTCTCAAATGTCTAAACAAAAGTCTACTGTGGAAGTCCAAAAGAAAATATAACTAAGTAGACAGCTGAAGCTAACATGTATCGCCATCAACCTGTGACTCTCCGGGCTCCTGGCTCGTTACCTGAAAGGGGGAGGGACAACGAGCATCAAAGCGCTAGCGAGCAACATCACAACCAACCCCAAGGGAACATGGCTCGTTGTATAAGAAAATACAGTTAATAAATAGTAGATCTAAAATCATTGATCTTACTAAAGAGGATCTTAGTATTTAGAAATTTACAACACGAGCATAGGTACGTCGAGCGAAATTATCCAAACAAGGAAACCCTCATGTATATACCTTGTATCTCAAATTGTAAAAAAACAGTGTTGTGACATAGCCCACATGAGTATCATGTTATTAGAAAACGAAACACATCTCTACTTCCAAACATAGTGTCATGTCAAACTCACATGAGTGACATGTCAGAAAACGATTAAGTGTCCAAAACATAGACTATATAAATTAAACGTCCAACCCATAGACTGCATGAAGTAAACGCAACTCATGGACTGAAAATAATCGTTGTCTAACGCATGGACCGGATGTGACCGTTGTCCAACGCATGGACCGGATGTGACCGTTGTCCAATGCATGGACCGAATGGTAATGCCTATCCAGCACGAGGATTAAATAGCAATGCATGTCCAACATGAGGACTAAGATGAATCGTAGTCCAACACGAGGACTTCTATAAATCATAGTCCAACACGAGGACTGAAATGGATTATAGTCCAACACGAGGACTGTGTAACTGTGAAAAACATATGTGGGCAGATATACATGATCTAAAATCATTCGCATCTCGGTGTACATGTCTAAACTTGTGTCAAAAGTCATCCCACTTGTACAGATAAATCATTAATATGGTAAACTAGGGTCAGGTCATCGAGGCGACCCCGAAAAGAAACTCAAACAGATCAACAATCTGTAAAACAACTCATCAGTCGACTGATGACGTCAGTCGACTCCTATGTCGACTGATAAGGCTCAGACAGCACAACCTCAGCTCACCAGTTGACTGACCAGTCGACTGAGAAGCTGAGAAAACAAAATCAGCCCGTCAGTCGACTGATCAGCCGACTGACGACTGGAAATTTCAGCCCGTCGGTCGACTGATCAGTCGACCAATTGACTGCAGAAATTTTGTACAGGTTATTACTTACTCAAAATTCAATCTAAATTCATCCCCATCAATCCCAAGCATGAAAATATTGATATTAACATGTATGAACTAAACTGAAACGAAAATTTCATGTGTGAATACATAAACAAAACCCTAAACATGTGTATTTATGTTTTAAAACATTTTAAAACAAAACTCATGTTAATTCTCTTGTAAAAACGTTTCAGATCTAGATCTCCGATTCAAAAAAACGTTGGTGGGTTTTGAATATTCTGAAATCATATATCTTCCACTATATGTTATAAAAAATCAATTCTTTGTACAAAAATTACATTTTTGGCTCATCAAAACTCATAAAAACTCTTTGAAAATGTTTAGAAAAAATAGGGCAAGGTTGGGCGAGATGTTACTCGCCTCTGGGGTGATGAGAAACTCCTGGATCTGAGAGAGAGTGGATCCCCTCTGCTGCAACGTGAAGATTTCGCCTAAAATCCTCCAAGTTCTCCCCCAAATCACCAAGAACAACCTAGGGTTTTAGATAGGGGAGAGGGGGCTAGGGTTTTCTCTGGTCTGAAGGTGAGAGAGGGTGATTTCGGGTGAGAGGGGATATATACAAACAGTTAAGCCCGACCCAAACCCGAACCAAATCAAAACAGACCCGAAACCTGAAAAACTAGAAATCAGCGTATCAGTCGACTAATGTGTCGACCGATACAGTCAGTCGACTGATGTGTCGACTGATCTGGAAAAATTCAGTTTTTGACTCTCATATCATCTCAAATAACTTGTTATCATGTACATCAATGACCTCAAGTTATTTATCATAAAAGAATTATTTATTTACTAATAATTCACATATATTCATATAAAAAATTACGGGGTTCTACATTCTTCCCCCCTTAGAAGAATTTCGTCCTCGAAATTCAGAAACTATATGCATATCACAACATGAACTTCCAAATAAACATATAGAGATATTTATACTTAACGATCTAAAATGGTAATATTCCCACTCGAACCCTAATCTAGTGGAACTAGTACATCGGGTGAAAAATCCAAACAAGGAACCCCCCATATATATACCATGTGTTCCATAAGATTAAAGTATTAAGCAAAAATATCTTCATTCTAGTGTTAAATATAAACATAACCAAAGATATAAACATAAAGTAAGATATATAACCTAATAAAAATTAATTTACCTGCTCAACCAAGTGTGGGTAGTCGCGACGCATGTCCTCTTCGCGCTCCCAAGAAATCTCCTCAATGCCTCCTCGGTTACACTGAACTTTCACTAAGGGAATTACCTTGTTTCTAAGTCTCTTGACCTCAAGAATACAAATCAGAATCTCGACAGTAGTCAAATCATCCTGAAGCTCAATCTCTGGTGCATCCCATACTCGCTGCTGCTCCTCATCATGCAAGTGCTTCTTGAGCATAGAGATATGGAATACATTGTGTACACTAGACATAGAATCGCTGCACGCCCTTCATAGGCGATACCTTCAACATAACTGAATCCCCAACCTGAAACTCCAAGGGTCTTCGCCTCTTATCTGCATAGCTCTTCTACCGACTCTGAGCGGCTAAAATCCGCTCCCTGATCAATGCTACCTTCTCGGTAGTCTGCCTCACCAGCCCCGGTCCAAGCATCAAGCTATCTTCCGGCTCTGCCCAACATATCGGTGATCTACAGGGTCTCCCGTATAATACTCGCTGCTGCTCCTCATCATGCAAGTGTTTCTTGAGCATAGAAATATGAAATACATTGTGTATACTCGACATCGATGTTGGAAGATCTAGTCTGTATGACACAAATCCAATGCGCTTCAAAATCTGGAATGGTCCAATATATCTCGGCGCAAGCTTCCCCCATCGCCCGAATCGCTGCACGCCCTTCATAGGTGATACCTTCAACATAACTGAATCCCAAACCTGAAACTCCAAGGGTCTTCGCCTCTTATCTGCATAGCTCTTCTACCGACTCTGAGCGGCTAGAATCCGCTCCCTGATCAATGCTACCTTCTCGGTAGTCTGCCTCACCAGCCCTGGTCCAAGCATCAAGCTATCTTCCGGCTCTGCCCAACATATCGGTGATCTACAGGGTCTCCCGTATAATGCCTCATACAGAGCCATACCGATCGTCGCTTGATAATTGTTGTGATAAGCGAACTCTATTAATGGAATGTGATCCTCCCAACTGCCTTGAAAGTCAATGACACAGGCCCTCAACATGTCTTCCAACACCTGATTCACTCTCTCTGTCTGACCATCCGTCTGTGGGTGGAAAACACTACTGAATGATAATCTGCTACCAAAAGAGTCCTGAAAACTCCTCCAAAAGTGCGAAGTGAACACCGAACCTCGATCCGATACAATCGTGTTTGGAACTCCATGAAGTCGAGCTATCTCCCGGATAAATATCCTCGCATATGCCTCGACAGTATAGGTAGTCCTCACTGGAATGAAATGTGCTGACTTCGTCAACCGGTCCGCAATCACCCAAACTGAATCATTCCCCTCCTTCGACTTCGGCAACCCTACAATGAAGTCCATAGCAATGTCTACCCACTTCCACTCTGGAATGGGTAAAGGCTGAAGTGTTCCTGCTGGTCTCTGATGCTCTGCCTTCACCTACTGACAGGAAAAACACTTAGCCACATACTCTGCAATCTCCCTTCGCATACCACTCCACCAAAAGTGTCTCTTCAGGTCCTTGTACATCTTAGTAGCCCCTGGATGTACTATATACCGAGTACGATGAGCTTCATCAAGTAACTCTCTCTTCAGCTCGGCACTAGCTGGCATGATTAGCCTGCCCTTCATCCGGAGACCTCCATCTGCTCCAATGATCCAATTAGTCTTAGACTCCTTGGAAATCTCCTCCTTCCGGATTTGAATCCAAGAGTCTCCCAACTGAGCTCTGACAACTCTGTCACTCCAAGATGGCTACACTGTCATAGCTCCCAAAAATGCACTGGTCCCTCTAATCTCGGGTCTAAAATCAAACTGGCTAAGGGTGATAAGATCCCGATGTAGTGAACACCTCAAAGCCGAAATCCGAGATTGACGCTTCCTGCTTAATGCATCTGCCACGATGTTCGCCTTCCCCGGATGATACTGGATCGCAAACTAGTAGTCCTTGATAAACTCAACCCACGTCCTCTGTCTCTGATTGAGTTCCTTCTGAGAAAAGAGGTACTTCAGACTCTGATGGTCTGTGAACAACTCAAACTTCACTCCATATAAGTAGTGCCTCCTTGACTTTAGTGCAAATACCACTACTGCTAACTCCAAGTCATGAGTGGGATAGTTCTGCTCATGCACCCTCAACTGCCGCGAGATGTAAGCTACTACCCTCTGAGTCTGCATCAATATGCCTCCTAAGCCTGCCAACGATGCATCTGAATACACGACGAATGTCCTGTCGCTGCTCGGAATAGTCAAAACTGGCGCTGTAGTCAACTTAGCCTCAAAATATCAAAGGCCTTCTGGCACTCCATGCTCCATATGAACTGTACACCCTTCCTCGTAAGATGTGTAGTCAGCATCGCAATCTTCGAGAAGTCCTGAATGAACTTCCTATAATATCCAGCTAAACCCAAAAAGCTGCGAATCTATATCACCGTCTTTGGTTGCACCCAATCAAGAACTACCGTGACCTTAGCTGGGTCCATTGCTATGCCCTCTCTACTGATGATGTGGCCAAGAAATCTAATTTCTGAAAGCCAAAATTCACACTTGCTAAACTTAGCATATAACTGATGCTCCTGTAGAGTCCTCAACGCTATCCGTAGATGCTCCTCGTGATCTGCCTCCGATCTCGAGTAAATAAGAATATCAACACGATCACAAACTGATCTAAGAAGGGACGGAACACCCGGTTCATCAAGTCCATGAATACCGCGGGTGCATTGGTCAATCCAAATGGCATGACCAAGAACTCGAAAGAACCATATCGAGTAAGAAAAGCGGTCTTGGGAATATCCATCTCCCGAACCCGCAACTGATGATAGCCAGAACGAAGATCAATCTTCGAGAAATACTGCGCACCCTGTAACTGGTCAAACAAGTCATCAATCCTAGGTAGTGGGTACCTATTCCGGATAGTGACCTTGTTCAACTCTCTATAATCTATGCATAATCTCATACTACCGTCCTTCTTCTTCACGAAGAGGACCGGTGCGCCCCACGGAGAATGACTCTGGCAAATAAAACCCTGAGCTAATAACTCGTCCAACTGGGTCTGAAGCTCCCTCATCTTAGCTGGTGCCATACGATAGGGTGCGCGGGATATCGGGGCTGTGCCTGACTGCAACTTAATACAAAACTCCACCTCTCTCACTGGAGGTAATTCAGGTATGTCCTGAAAGACATCCTGATACTCTGAGACAACTCTAGTCTCCAATAACTCAGCACCCTGATCCCATCGCATCACCTCCTCGATGTACGCTAGAAATGACTCCGCAAGTCGGTTGCCCTGAGAGGCGGCTACATCGCATCACCTCCTCGATGTACGCTAGAAATGACTCCGCAAGTCGGTTGCCCTGAGAGGCGGCTACAATTATCTCGGATCCGTCGGACGCTCGCAACTTGACTGTCTTCGCAAAGCAATCAATACTAATATGGTAGGAAGACAACCAATCCATACCAAGGATGACATCGAACTCGGACATACGCAACACTATCAAATCAACTGTGAACTCCGACTCGTCTAAACTGACGGTACACCTCATACAAACGCTCTCCAGAAGCGATACCTCTCCTAAAGGGGTGGAAACAGATAAAGGGGTGTCTAGAGGCTGAGCTACAAGCTGGAGTCTAGCCATAAATGCATGCGATATGAAGGAATACGAAGCTCCTGAATCGAAAAGAATACGGGCGGGAAAGGGATTCACAAAGAATATACCCTCCAAAACTGCTCCATTAGCTCCATGATCATGCGGAACTACTGCATATACTCCGCCGGTGGCTAAATACTGCTCTGTCGCTGGTGCTGGAGAATATGGGACAATCTGCCCCAGGGAAACCTCCCGAACTGCTAGAACCTGCCCCTCAGTCTTCTGCTGCTGCTGAATTGGACCATTTTCCTTCTGAGCTCTTGTTAGTGCACTGCGGCATTCTAATGCCTTGTGTCCGACCTTGCGACAGTTAAAACAAGATCCCCGAAACTTTTGCTGCTGACTTGCTCTTTGATCCTGTTGAGATCCCTTCTTATAAGGGCCCTGATGCTGCTGCTGATGTCCAGAAAGAGTTCTCTTGTTCTTACCCTTGTCGCTACTGATGGTGGTGGTGCAATATGATTCGCCACAAGCTCCTCAATTGCTGTCATCCGGGCAATAAGAGGAGCCATGATGTCCACCAAATACTGAGGAGCCTGCTGCGGCTCGGGTGGAGTCTGCCGAGGCTCGGATTGAGCCGGCTGCTGCTCAGATGGAGTCTGCTGCGACTCTGCCTGCCCAGCTCTCCGAGTACGAGGCCTACGACGTCCTGTCATCTTTCTGATCATAAGAAAATAAGAGTTGTGAGCCAAAATAGACGTCTATAAATAGCGTATCATGACACAATTTTCACATCATATAGTATTTGCACAACTGTTTGAATTTATACAAAATTAGTTGTCATAAAAAAAATTCTCAAATTTTGAGATATACGCATATATCGTCCTCACTCATACTAGGAATTCCTTACGGACTCTATACATGAATCCTAAGAAACTCTAACCTAGCTCCACGACTCGACACAGGATGATCCTAAGGATACTGGAACTAGAGCTCTGATACCAACTGTGACGCCCATGGGTTCACTCAAGGCTGCAGTCCAAGGTGAAACCAAAAATGTCAAACCTGCCATGCACCATACCGTGTAATAACATGTTTCACCATCATAATTAACATCTATCTAGTAGAGTCAACAACAGGTGTAGGTACAAAAGCAAGTAAAATATAATACAAGAAACAACTGATGAAATGATAGTGATCACATTAATATCTCATCATCCAACATACAGAAATACATAGTCAATGTCTGAACATATAAACTGGAATACTCAACAAGTCTCAAATACAAATGTCTGACAAGAGGAAATAAGGCACACGGCCTTTACAACTTCTAGAATAAGACTCTCAAATGTCTAAACAAAAGTCTACTGTGGAACTCCAAAAGAAAATATAACTAAGTAGACAGCTGAAGCTAACATGCATCGACATCAACCTGCGACTCTTCGGGCTCCTGGCTCGTTACCTGAAAAGGGGAGGGACAACGAGCGTCAAAGCGCTAGCGAGCAACATCACAACCAACCCCAAGGGAACAGGGCTCGTTGTATAAGAAAATATAGTTAATACATAGTATATCTAAAATCATTGATCTTACTAAAGAGGATCTTAGTATTTAGAAATTTACAACACGAGCATAGATACGTCGAGCGAAATAATCCAAACAAGGAAACCCTCATGTATATACCTTGTATCTCAAATTGTAAATCCCTAAACACTAAACTCGAGGTTCTAGTACATGGGACAATAATTAAAAAGAAAACGAAACACATCTCTACTTCCAAACATAGTGTCATGTCAAACTCACATGAGTGACATGTCAGAAAACGATTAAGTGTCCAAAACATAGACTATATAAATTAAACGTCCAACCCATAGACTGCATGAAGTAAACGTCCAACTCATGGACTGAAAATAACCGTTGTCCAACACATGGACCGGATGTGACCGTTGTCCAACGCATGGACCGGATGGTAATGCCTATCCAGCACGAGGATTAAATAGCAATGCATGTCCAACACGAAGACTAAGATGAATCATAGTCCAACACGAGGACTTCTATAAATCATAGTCCAACACGAGGACTAAAATGGATTATAGTCCAACACGAGGACTGTGTAACTGTGAAAAACATATGTGGGCAGATATACATGATCTAAAATCATCCGCATCTCAGTGTACATGTCTAAACTTGTGTCAAAAGTCATCCTACATGTAAAGATAAATCATTAACATGGTAAACTAGGGTTAGGTCATCGAGGCGACCCCGAAAAGAAACTCAAACAGATCAACAATCTGTAAAACAACTCATCAGTCGACTGATGTGTCGACTGATGACGTCAGTCGACTCCTATGTCGACTGATAAGGCTCAGACAGTACAACCTCAGCTCACCAGTCGACTGAGAAGCTGAGAAAACAAAATCAGCCCGTCAGTCGACTGATCAGCCGACTGACGACTGAAAATTTTAGCCCTTCGGTCGACTGATCAGTCGACCAATTGACTGCAGAAATTCTGTACAGGTTATTACTTACTCAAAATTCAATCTAAATTCATCCCCATCAATCCCAAGCATGTAAATATTGATATTAACATGTATGAACTAAACTGAAACGAAAATTTCATGTGTGAATACATAAACAAAACCCTAAACATGTGTATTTATGTTTTAAAACATTTTAAAACAAAACTCATGTTAATTCTCTTGTAAAAACGTTTCAGATCTAGATCTCCGATTCAAAAAAAACGTTGGTGGGTTTTGAATATTCTGAAATCATATATCTTCCACTATATGCTATAAAAAAATCAATTCTTTGTACAAATATTACATTTTTGGCTCATCAAAACTCATAAAAACTCTTTGAAAACGTTTAGAAAAAATAGGGCAAGGTTGGACGAGATGTTACTCGCCTCTGGGGTGATGAGAAACTCCTGGATCTGAGAGAGAGTGGATCCCCTCTGCTGCAACGTGAAGATTTCGCCTAAAATCCTCCAAGTTCTCCCCCAAATCACCAAGAACAACCTAGGGTTTTAGATAGGGGAGAGGGGGCTAGGGTTTTCTCTGGTCTGAAGGTGAGAGGGGGTGATTTCGGGTGAGAGGGGATATATACAAACAGTTAAACCCGACCCAAACCCGAACCAAATCAAAACAGACCCGAAACCTGAAAAACTGGAAATCAGCGTATCAGTCGACTAATGTGTCGACCGATACAGTCAGTCGACTGATCTGGAAAATTTTAGTTTTTGTGCATGTTTTGCTTATTTGCAAAACCATCGCACAAAACTCTACACCCATACTCTCATATCATCTCAAATAACTTGTTATCATGTACATCAATGACCTCAAGCTATTTATCATAAAAGAATTAATTATTTACTAATAATTCACATATATTCATATAAAAATTACGGGGTTCTACAGACGAGCTTTGTTTTCACTAACGAACTTCGTCTTCGATAGCTGAGTGCAATTGTATAGCAAGTCTTGTGAATTTTCTTTTGACAAAGCTCGTCTTCACTGACCAGCTTTAAGTATGATGACAAGCTTTATTTACATTGACAAACTTCACCTCCGATGATGAACTTCAAACCTCGTATCCAATGACGAGCTTCAAACCTCGTTTCCAATGAAGAGCTTTGTCCTTGATGTCAAATCTCATTTCCAATGATGAGCTTCAAACCTCGTTTCTAATGATGAGCTTTATCGAGCCTCGCTGTATGGTGAGCCTTGTTTGTGATACGGATCCTCGCTGGGTGGCGAGTCTTATTTTTTATTTGAGATGAGGTTCATCCCCATGACGACCTTCATCTTATCTTGAAGTTTGGCATTATTTTAATGCCTACAAAACCCCCCTTCAAAGTTTTCAGACTTGAATTAGGTTGTATGGAGTCTGAAACACTTTTAATTCTATTAGGATGAACTTAGTTTCATTATCCGCAATTCAATGCTTCTATGAGCTTCACCATGAAGTTCGGCAATTGGCTGACCCTCGTCTTTCCATGCGATTATTGTCAGACCCACACCAATAAGAAAACATACAGCCTTATCAACAGTAACTGCTACACACCCTTTTTCAGACCCGATAGGTGGCTACTAGCTGGTGCCTCGATATTGTAGGATCTGAAATAGATACACTAGAACACTAGAGAGGGGTGAATAGTATTTTTTAAAATATATGCAAAGTAGATTATAAATTGTAAAGAAAAATAACAATCTCAGAAATGCACAATCACAAACACAAAGTTTTATACTGGTTCCACCAACCCGGTGTATATCCAGTCCCCAAGCAAATCCCGCTTGAGAGTTTCCACTATGATTTTGAATAAACTTACAAAATTAAAAATAAACCTGACCAATTTGCAAGTTCCTGTAAATTACAACACCAATTGACAATCACCTTGTCAATTTGCACACCAATCTCTAAACCAAGAGATTAACACTTCTCACAAATTGAGAAAACTTCTTTGAAGCAACAACTTAATTCCTATAAGCCTTGATTTGTAGTGTTGTGTAGTAATGGCTTAGGAATGATTCTAACTTCTGTAAATTGCCTAAATAATAAGTATTTGAATGATGATCAAAGGTAATTTCAGAAACTTTTCTTTTTCTCAAAAGCTGAATGTTTTTACACTTGAAAAATGCATAAAGATCAAAGCTTATGGGTATGTGAGTCTCTGCATTTTTTCTGAACAAATAACCTATTTATAGCCCTTGAAAAGACAATTATTTTGACTTTAAAAATGTTTAAAAATGGCTATAAATAGTCATTAATTCAAATTTTTAAAATCTGGAAAAACTGTATCTGTAGTCGACTACAAGACAGAATAGTCGACTACACTGAGTTTAAACAGACTCTGTGAAGTCAAAAATTTCTCAGTAGTCGACTATAAATGTCATTAGTCGACTATACTATAATTAGACAGAAACTTGAAAAATGTATTTTGCCTTCAGTAGTCGACTATAAAGTCAATTAGTCGACTATATTGTAAACTAACAGAAACTTATATTTCTGTCATAAGCTTGAGTAGTCGACTATTATTCAAATTAGTCAACTATACTAAAAACTTACAGAAACTTATATATAGGTCACAGACATGAGTAGTCGACTATTATTCTAATTAGTCGACTACTAAGAGTTAAAAAATGATATGAATTAAATGTTCGACTACTAAGAGTTAAAAAATAATATGAATTAAATGTTTTGACACTCAATTATTAACTATAACTCTAATGGTTAACATAGGGGATTTCTATAGTTAACCAACACAACACTCAATTATTAACTATAACTCTAATGGTTAACATAGGGGATTTCTATAGTTAACCAACACACTAAGCTTGAGTCAGTGTGTTCTAATTTCTATGTGTGTGTGTGTGTGTGAGTGATCAAGGCTTGTACAATATTTCAAAGTAAAGAAAAAATGTAAAAACAATTACATTGACGTGTATGTTCTTCATCTTCTTTACTTCAAAATACATTGAACTCATCTTGCACTTGTTCATATATGATATTTAAATCTGCATATAAATGTTAGTGCATATGTATAATATATGATATTTAAATCTGCATATAAATGTTAGTGCATATGTATAACACACATATTGATTCTTTAATATGAATAAATTAATGTTAGTGCATATGTATAACACACATATTGATTCTTTAATATGAATAAATTGTTATCATCAAAATTATTTCATGAGGACATGATATACAACAGATATCTCTGTGGATCTCAACCGCAAATCATGTTAGGAAAGGGACTCGTCCAACGATCTCAATCGAAGATCTCGACCCTTGATTCGATTTTTCCCACCTATATATATATGTCGTCATCATACAAAGAGTCCTTTCTTCTTCTGATCACTTGAGTTGTCAAAAACCCTTCACCTCCCAAATTTTAAACTTTTCTTTTTTGAGAGCTTCCAATCCGAGATCAATGGCTTCGAAAACCGTTGTAAGCAAAGACAAGAGCAAGAAGGTCGCTGGTCCTTCAGATGATCCCACGGCTTTGCCCGCTTTCTCAGGTAATAGATCTGAACGCAAGATCTGTGTTTTAACATAGATGAACCCCGTTTATTTTGGACTTGTGTTTCTTAAGGGAGATGAACAGTTTCTCTCTTTTGATTTGATGAAGTTTGTCTTCACTGTCGTCTTTTGATTTGATGAAGTTCATCGTCTTGGCATATTTTGTCTTTTTTGGACGAACCTCGTCTGTTGATTGAATTTCATAGTCCAACTGTGTTGGCTATTCTAACATGGTTCATCCTCAAGGTCTATCAAATGAACTTTCGTTTGACTGACGAACTTCGTTTTCACTGACAACGTTCGTTGAATCAATGAAATTTTTCTTCACTGACAAGGTTTGTCCAATAGACGAAGTTAGTTTAACTAATAAGGCTCAAAGTTCGTTGTTGGACAAGGTTCATCTATTTAACGAAGTTCATTGTTGGATGAGGTTCGTCTAAACGAAGTTCGTTGTTGGAGTGACCTTTGTATTATTAGGCAGTGACTCATCCTCTGGACTAACTTTGTTTGTCCTTTTGTGCAGCTGTGCATCCCTATGTTCCAATTCCTCAACATGGTGGTTTCGGAGCAGATGGTACTCAATCGATGGAATATGATTCGCATTACTCCTCCCTTGGAAATATTCCTATGTTTGGGGATGGAGAACAAGAAGAACTTCAACTTCTTTCTGAGCCTTCAATTTCTACTTTTAGGCGTTTGATCACGGACGCTCCTTTAGAATCGCTTGATCATGATCACATCGCTAAGCTTGTTTTCCTGTTTGGAGAATCTTCAGAGGATCCAAACTTATTGGAGGTTGGAATCTATCGATGGCTTAGGACTGTAAATGGATGACGTATGTTCTTGCCCTAGATGGAACGTGATTGTTCCCTCACTGCCTTAAAAATTGTTTCTGCCCTAAGGAAGATGGATTGGGGCTTAACCCCAACACAAAATGGGGTGACATGTGGCTATTTCTCTAGAAGAGGTGCCAAGATAGATAGTAGTAGTTGCTACATAGCCGGGTTGCACCCCGAATTATTTCAAAGAGAATTACCCGTCTGTGAAACAGCCGAGGAGGCTAACACTTTTAGTCGCGCTTTCTTTAAATTAAAGAGGCAATTCCCTGCTAAGGACTTTAAGACTCCTGGTTGGTCCCATTGGATTCCTACCCAGTGGTGGCCTTATGTTACCGAATACGTCTTACAGGAGAATCGGGAAGACCTACAGAGATTTAGACTTTATGCGCCCATTAGGGTGACACAACTCGAGTTAAGGAATAACGCTCACCAATTCTTCGGTGTATTGGAGCTATATAATCCTGACACCCATACCTTCTTCACTCCAAATAGTAAAATTAGGAATTCCTCTTCATGAAATGGCTAAAGTCTCAGGGTCGCCATACGAAAGATACCCTAATGAGGAATACATCCCTAGGTATAAAGAGTTAACTGATTTGAAGAAGGAACACCCTCAAGTGGTTGAAACCTTTTGAAAGGTAAGTGCCACTACTACATTTGTATGAATACGGAGGGATGGGCTAATAAGAAAGGTAAAAAGCTCCTCAGCCATAACATCTAGGCACATTACCTTTTTAAAAACTTGAATCATAAGAATGATCCCATAGTACCACTGGGTCCTTATGAGGCAGGTGAGCTATCTCGACGTATACTCGCCTATCTACCTCTGTCTTATGTGACATCTTCAGATGAACATGGTCACCCTACGAGCACAACATTTGATAGTTATTTTTTCCAATGCGGAGAGCCAATTTCTTCCAAATCTTTACTGGTGGGATATCTAATGTTATGGCTCAAGCATATTGTTGTTCCGTCTGGTAGCTTTGATACATTACCGAGAGAGGTGGTATTCCCGAACGTTTGTTTAGCGTACAATCATTCTTATGCCCTCCTTCCTGTCATGATTGCCTGTATCCATTGGGATTGCGGTGCTTATGTTGTGCTTTTTGTTAAGGTGCTGAGAACCCAAAGGTAGAATTGCCCTACACTTACCTCATGACGTGGTTCGTCATGCATTGTCCTACACTTATGGGCGCACCTTCCTCTCATGTAGAGGGATGTTATTCCTTTTATTCAGAGGTTGGAAAACTCAGATTGGAGTAAGCATTTTATGGCATTTGTGAGACATATTTTCCGGGATCATAAGAATTTTGATTTCAACTGGTGTTTTCCTCATTTTCCCGGGACCAGTTACAACCAAGATGTAGTAGAGGAATCTAATGGTCAGGGTTACACTGTCCTGTCACTCGTGTTCACGGGAAAAATTGTGTTCTTCATTGATTCCATTGCACACTCTTGTAATAATTTATCGATTACAAAGATCCGGTTTTTTTATAAGATCCGGTTACAACGAAATCAAAGAAAAAGAAAAAAGATTACAACTTTCCTTTCGAACGAATCGCGAGCTCCTGTTTTGTGGTCATTCGCTTTGTGAGTTCTTCACCTGCGTCGGGGTTTATCCATGGACCACCGCGCGATCTAGATCCGGTCGGATCTACGCAGTATGACGGGTATTATTTCGCTAAGGAAATAATAGTCGAGGGTACTATTTCGCCAAGGAAATAGTAGCCTTTAGTTCTCGGGATCAAAGGCCAAGCTTTGATCCGGAGGATGACTACGTAGAACTGAGATCCGGTTCCTCTCGAACTCTTACCTTATTTGGCGTTGACGATCGCTGAGCACCGGATCTGGAAGAGCAAGTCCTCAAAGTCCCAAAGCTTCAATCTTTTTAAGTTCTGAGCCTTGAATCCAGCAGAGCTTCGCCTCCCAATTTTCCAACCTCTCAAAATGAACCAAGGGGGGCCTATTTATAGGCAACCTGGGCCGGCCACCTCAAGGTGGCTCGGCCACCGAGCCACCTCAGGGTGGCTCGGCATTGGCCGAGCCACCCTAAGGTGGCTCGGTTTCGGCCGAGCCCCTCTAGGTGCCGTTTTCCGTCGTTTTCCGTCTTTCGGTTCTGTCCGTGGTTCGGTTGTATGGTTGACTTGTTCGGACTCGATTCGTTGACCTGATTTGGCAGTAAATCCACTTCTGAGTTCGAGTCCGAAACTGATCTTAATTTGATCGTGATTCGTCCGAGTCCACTCTTGGTTGGATAACTCGTTGATTCCTCAACCCGTTAGCTAAATTCCGCACGTGAGTGGATTTATTCCGTTGTTTGCGTGCGGTTCGTTAGCCTCGTTAATCCGTTTTGTCGCGTATCACTTGGCTTCGGTGTTGTGGACTAACAATTGTGTCTGCATACGTCGCCCGATGGTCAGTTCGTCGAATCGGCGTCGTCGAGCTGTGTTAAGGGACCTATAGGCAGTTTTATACGCCTACAGATACCCCCTCCAAAGTATTTCAGCCTCGTTCTTTTATAGAAGAGTCTGGAATACTTTGGATATGATTGTCCCAACCTTCAGTTGGTGTAACGGGACCTTGGAATGACTTCTGTTATTGATTCCTTCAATCCTTCAGGCTATTTGGTGCTTTGTCGAATGTCTGTAAGGGTTCTGGTGCTGCATTTATTGTCTGACCATCTGTCGGAATTTTAAATTTGAAGTCGATTCTCGATTTTCTGACTTTTTAGCTCGAGTTGGTTATTTCAACATAGAACTGACCATCGGTCGTCAGCGTTGAATCTTCATTTACAACGTGTTGTCCGGCGTTTGAGCTTCCTTGTGACTCGTTGTCCGGTGTCTAAGCTTCATTGCAACGCGTTGTCCGGCGCCCAAGCTGGAGTATACACAGTTTAAGCTCTTAAGGAATTGGAGCGTGGCGGATACTCGAGTCACGAGACCAATCTACGGAGTTGATACATCTATGACTCGTATTTATATTTTTGGCAAATCCTCAGCCATCAACGGGTTTGATGAGCCTTTACCGACTACCGTTTGAGTCGGGCTAGCATGCGGATTGTTCAAGTCCGTTCCGCATGTGACGTTAAGCTAAAAGAGTTAACCCTTTTAGTGCTACGATCTTGAATACGTAGACTTCGTCTTTCTCCTGTGAAAATACTAGACAGCAACGTGTATGAGACGTTGACTTAGGATTTTTGGCAAATCCTCAGCCTTCAACGGATTTGACGTGGCTAGCATGCGGATTGTCTAAATCCGTTCCGCATGTAACGTTGTGCTAAGAGAGTGAATTCTCTTAGACTTTGTGCTATGATGTTGAATACATAGGCTTTACCATTTGTTACGGGAATAGGCTACCCAGCAACGTGTATTAGACGCTGACTTATCCCTATTTAGGCTTCGAGATAAAATACCCCAGAATCGAACTTTGGTGTCTTTTTTCTTCAGAGAAAGACTAAACCGGCGACGCGTGTTAGGCGTCGGCATATCCTTTCTTAGGATTCAGGATGAAATTCCCCATGCGTGTAAGGCATGGATTTTGGTGTTATTAATAACAACCTGTCACAATGTTGAATATGCGATATGTGGGTGGGTGTTCTTTTTAACGGTTAAGAACTAACCGGCAGCGCGTGTTAAGCGCAGACTTATCCTTGCTTAGGTTTCAGGATAGAATACCCCAGAATCGAACTCTGGTGTCTTTTTTTACGAAAAAAGACTAAACCGACAGCGCGTGTTAGGCGCAGACTTATCCCTGCTTAGGATTCGGGATAAACTTCCTAGGATGAATCCTAGATTGATAAGTTTTGGAAAAGATCAGTGAGGGAAAGGAAGAATTTTATATTCTGTTTCCCGGTCTTCTTTTAGGGTGAAGGCGAACCCGAATATAAGGAAGGAAGAATTTTATATTCTATTCCTTGATTATGGAAAGGAAGAATTTTATATTCTATTTCCAACGCAAAAGAAACTAGAAGTGGGATCTCCACTCCGAGGATCTGGAAGATCTAGATAAACTTACCTTTTATAGGCTTGGTTATCTAATTAGAAGATGAGTTTTTCGTTTATCGTAAAGAAATTTCAACTTCGGTTATAACCATGAGAAGGCTTAACCAAAGAGAAAAGAAAAGAAAGGAGTTCTTTCGTTTATTGAAAGGGGACTCTGAACTGAAAGTGGACCTCTTGTTCATGGAAAGAGTCAAGAGGGCCAGAAAGACACTTTTGGTGGATTCACTGTCAATTGAAATTGATCAGTGAGGGGTTTTGGTGGTGAAAATTATTTTGGGTTATCCTCTAGAATATTAAGTGTAATATTCTTCAAGGAACTTCCCAGTAAATGGGTTATCCTGAATGTACTAGGGATAGTACTTTTTCAGGAACTTCCCATTTATTAGCATTAATTGCCTGGCGCCCTCTTGAGTGATCAGGCGATATGCACCGTTTGAGTAGACTGTGTCTATCACAAACGGTCCTTCCCATTTGGGTTCAAATTTACCTTTCTTCTTGGAGTTGAGGATTATCGGTCGGCGAGCAGCGAGGACCAGATCTCCTTCCTTGAAGCTTCTCTGTCAGACTCTTTTGTTGAAGGCCCTAGTATTCGGGCTTGATAAAACTTAATTTGTTGTTGAGCTTCCAAGCATTTTTCATCCAACCTCTCGAGTTCTTCGAGACGTTTTTGATATTGTTCTTCGGTTGTCATCTCAGTTGCGAGAGCGCTCCGAAGAGATGGGATTTGAATCTCCAATGGTAGCACAGCTTCACATCCGTATACTAACGAATATGGGGTAGCTCCCGTAGGTGTGCGTATGGTGGTGCGATAAGCCCAGAGTGCTTCACTAAGTTTATCGTCCCAATCTCGTTTATTGGTCTTCACGAGCTTTGATAGGATTTTAATGATCTTCTTGTTAAACGCCTCAGCTAATCCATTCGCAGCGGGGTAATAAGCTGTTGACGAAACATCTTGAATTTTGAACTTGTCACAAAACCTGACGAAGGTGTTGCTTATGAACTGTGGACCATTGTCATGAATGATCCGTCTTGGCACGCCGTGTCGGTATATGACATGATGTTTAATAAAATTGATGACGTTGTTCGTCTTCACTTCTCTAAGTGGAATTGCTTCAGCCCACTTTGAGAAGTAATCTGTGATTGCGAGGATGAATCGATCACCTTTGACTGAAGGGGGAAAAATAGGACCGACAATGTCCATACCCCATGTCTCGAACGGCCAAGACGTGGTTGACGTGTGCAACTGCTCTGGCGGTTGATGCATATAATTCGCATGTATCTGGCAAGCATGACACTGTCGGGCGTACTCGATCGCGTCACGAACCATCGTTGGCTTCTTCAATCTCCATACTGTATATGGGTATGCAGAGTTGATGCGTCCTCACCGTGACCAATAGTTCAGTTTCGGGAGGCTGTGCAAGTGATACCGCTAGTGCCGCCAGTGCATCCGCATAAGCGTTCTGGAGGCGAGGAATGTATTCGATAAAGAATTCTTCAAAAGTTTCGGCCATTCTGATGGCTTCCTGATGGTATGGGATCAAGTCTGGATTCCTGACTTCATACTCACCGCGAACTTGGTTGACTATCAATTGCGAATCTCCAAAAGCTTCGAGATATTCGACCCCCAGCTCTTTGGCGAAACTGAGTCTAATGAGAAGTGCGTTGTACTCGGCTACGTTATTGGAACACGGACTAGTTAGTGAATAAGCCCGAGGCATCACATGCTTCCCTAGAGAAATTAAGACCACTCCAACTCCAAAGGAGACTTTGGGACATCCGGGGGTGACTGCCCTATTAACTGCTCTTGAAGCACCATCAAAGTATAATTGCCACACTCGTTGGTGATATGTAGTGTTAACTTCGTGGGTTTCGTCCGGCAAATCATCATATACTTCTGTCGTATCTGTTGTCGGGTTTGCCGCCAAAAGATCACAAATCGCCTGCCCTTTGATCGACTTCTGCTGTTTGAAGTGCAAATCGTATTGGGATAGGAGAAGGGCCCACTTCGCTAACCGCTAATTCATAGAGGCCGGTTGTGTCATAAATACCCGTACTAGATTAACATTGGAAATGATGTAAATCGTCTGTCCAACCAAGTAATGCCGCATCTTTTGCATTGCAAATACTAATGCGAGGCATTCTTTCTCAATCATCGGATATCGAGACTCGGCGCCTATCAAGGTCCGACTTAGGTAATAGACTGCCTGTTCATGACCATTATCATCGTCTTGTGCTAGTAAAGCACTTATCGAGTGGTTCATCGCCTTGAGGTAAATCAAGAACGGTTTACCTGATTTTGGTGCAACGAGAACAAAAGGATTCGTCAGATAGGTTTTGATATCTTCAAATGCTTTTTGGCAAGCATCGTCCCAAATAAATGACACCCCTTTCTTGTTTAGTTTAGAGAATGGTTGGCACTTCCCAGAAAGATTTGAGATGAACCGCCGAATGTAAGCTAACCGCCCTTGTAATCCTCTGAGCTCTCTTAGATTTCTAGGGGGATGCAGTTCATGTATCGCCTTCACCTTATCAGGGTCGATATGTATACCTTTAGTGGTGACGACAAATCCAAGGAATTTTCCACTGGATATTCCAAGGAAGGATTTAGTGGGGTTCATCTTTAATTGATGACTCCGCATGAGATCGAACATCGTCTTCAAGTCCTTGATGTGATCTTCTTTATTACGGCTTTTCACAACTAAATCATCAATGTAGCATTCGACCGTCTTCCTGAGATGTTCTTGGAAAATCTTAGTCATCGCTCGCTGGTATGTGGCGCCTACATTCTTTAGACCGAAAGGCATTACCGTGTAGCAAAAGACACCGAGGGGCGTTCTGAACGCTGTATGACCTCTGCCTCAATGGCTTCCATAATCTGCGGACGAAACCGTCTTTGCTGTTGTTTGACAGGTTTGGCATCCGGCTTGATATCGAGGCGGTGCATTGCCACATTGGGGTCGAGCCCTGGCATATCTTCATAGTTCCAAGCGAAGACGTCAATATACTCCCTGATGAGAGCAATTAACTCCTCCTTCTCATTTGGGGGAAGGCTGTCACTGATGAATATGGGTTTTGGGTTGGCCTCGTTACCCATGTTAACTTGGACTATTTTATCTTCAATGGGCGGTTCTCTTTGTTCGAACCTATCGCTGTACTGCATGTTTAGGTGATGAACCCATGGATCTTCCCACGTTGGCATTTGATCGTCGTCTTCTATCGTCACAGGATTGACCGTAGTCATATGCGACATCAGTTTCTTGAACACCTCCCCCAAACTTGCGTCGGAATCCCCAGCTGAAGAATCAGAAGAGTATCCGTTCTTAGTTTTGTTAGCAATTTGATCGATAATTTGCCAACCACATTCATCATCAGACGAGGAAACATAGCCTAAGCCTCTTTTGTGACGGTAATAATCATCCGGTTTCCCTTTTGGCACATATGCTGCTTTAGCTGGGATACGGGAACCTCGATCAAAGTACAAGCCTTCTCCGAGTGTGAAATCATATCCCTGTTTTTCCATGAGCTTGCGCGCTTCAGGACTATACTTAGATAAATGTCGACCAGGTTTATCTTCCTCTTCGTCTTCTCTTAGGAAATGATCTGGTAATGGAAAATTCTCTCCTTTACCATAAATCACTTCTTTTTCAACTCCTGTTTTGGCAGGCACGTCCAGGGTTGTTCCGAAGGAATGCTGGAGGCGTTTCTTTGTTACATAAGATGATCGGAGCGGTGTATGTAAATCAGGATTATCGCGTAGTCCTTTTGTCGCATCATCAAGAGACAACGAGTACTCTAAATCATCTTTTATTTCAATATCGGTAAGTTGCCAGTTACAACCTCCATCTGACGATTGTTCATCGTCAAGATTGATTACAAAGGGTACAATGTCATTTAAAACAAAACCACCATTGTAATGTCCGTGCCCTGGACTGATGGTTCTGTGTCGGATTCGTTACCATAAAGGAGAGAATCAGTGAAATAATTCTCAAACCCTTTAAATGGTTGTTTATCCGCGACCATCGTCCTGACCCTTCCACGAGTGTCGACATATTTCAGACACTGATGTAGGGTGGAGGGAACTATAACATTACTATGGATCCAAGACCGACCCAGTAGTAAGTTATATGATGTCTCAGCATCAATCACGTAACACGTGACCTCCGTCTTCAGATCACCTATTTGGCACTTTATCCGGATCTTTCCCAAAGGCTTTGACCCGCTGGTGTTGAATCCGTAAATGACCGTGCCTGTAGACGCTAATTTGCTGACTGGAATGCCAAGGCTATGCATAAGGCGAAGCGGCATAATGCTCACAGCGGAACCCGGATCCACTTGGATTCGGTTGACTTCGCTGGAGCCAATGTATCCGATGAAATATAGGGGTCGATCATGGTTTGAATTCTTCATCTACATATCCTCTTTAGTGAAGGTGATGCAGGGAAGGTTCTTAGCCGCTATGTTGCAGTGTTGAATTGACAGTTCTAGCTCTTCAGGTGCCGGCTTGACCCGAGTGATGAATGTTTCAGAATCAGCCAAAGCTTCTCGTAAGGCTTCCCTAGTCTCCTTAGACAACCGCAGCAACTCATACAACGTTATCCGCGCTGGAATATTGGCTAATTGAGCCATAATATCGAAGACGCGCGGCGTTTTCGAACTCTCCGGTTTATCCCTTCCAATCGGACGACTGAAACGAGACTGCTTCGGATTCTGTACTTCCGGGGGTTTTTGTTTATCCGCCGGCTGTCGTCGAGTATCTTCAATCGGTTTAGGAACCGTAATCACCCCCAGCTCTGTGAGAGTTTTGGCTGGTCCCTGTTTAGTCACCCCCTGCTCAGCTAACTGATCACTAGGTGACGGATAGTTGAAGTGGTACTGGTTTCCGCTTCTAGTGGCAAAAACTTCTTGTTCTTCTTCAGAAAGCGGGAAAACAGGAGCTTCATCGCCATCTTCTTCGAAAATTGCGGAAGTACTATTGCAGGACTTGCCTTTACCCTTTCTTTTCGAGGAGGTCGCCCACTGCTCATCTCTAATGAGATCCGGATGAACCCAGAGGATTTTGCCGTTCGGGGCTGTGTGTGGCACAAGTCCCTTTTGGCGCTGTCCATGTGGGTCATCATTCACCGTCTTCATTCCCACTTTGGTGATGCGTTTCGGCTTGAACCATGTTGTGGGCACCGATCCAAAGCTGATTGACACTATATTTGCTCCCACATTCTTGGCAGGCTTCGGGGTTATGACGCCCACATCAATTAATGCCTGGATCTTATCCTTGAGGTGGAAGCATGACTTCGTAGGATGGTGGACCGCTCTATGGTATGCGTAATACTTTGGATCTGTCACTTTGCTAGCCCCCTCTTGATCCACGATCGCTGGCAGTTGGATTTTGTTGTTCTCTAACAGGTACTTGAAGATGTCGGGCACCTCGTCATCTTTGAAGGAGTACACCTTAGGAAATCTTGGCTCCGCTCTTTGCTTCTGAGACCGTTGTTGCCATTGCGGCTGCGATTGTTGTGGCGTTCTTTGCTGCTGCTGTTACTGAGGTTGTAATTGGAAAGTTTGATTAGCATCAACTGCATTAGCATGTGCCTTACCTTTCCCCCTTGGGTTGAAATTCTGTGCTGGAGCATTTGTCGCCTGTTGGCCTCTCTCCGCCTTCTTTCTCCTAAGGAATCGCTCAGCCTGCTCCCCTCGGACCTTCAGATCCTTCCACATTTTGGATGGTGCTGTCCCCATTGCTTCCAACACGTCTAAGGACAGATTATTATGGTAGGTCTGGAGAATGAATTCCTCGGTGATCGGGTCCCGGCAGTTCATCGCCTTGTTACTCCCCTTCCTTTTGTTTCTCATCGAGCAATGATCCGATAGACATCTCGGTGTCGTCGTCGAAGAAATTTGTGAGGAACATGGTCTCCATATCGTCCCAGCTGTTCACGCTACCTGGCTTGAGGCGGCGATACCAATCGAAGGCGGCTCCGCGAAGAGTGCCGACGAATGACCGCACCATCAGAGGCTCATTGCCGGAGATTACCCCCAGGTGTGATTTGAAATAAATCACATTCTGAGTGGGTGAACCCTTCCCATCAAATGGCGTGAAGCTGATTAAGTTGAACTTTGCCGGATATGGGATTGATTCCCATTCTCTTGGATATGGACAAGGAATACCTGTTTTCTTCACCTCTTGAGCAGAAATCAACGTATTGATCTTGTTCTCGAGGTTTTTGATCTTCCGCATCCGTATGCTCAACTTCCTGAACAACTTGATTACGGCGGCTTGGTTCGCCTTGCAGGTTCGTCAGTGCCTGGATTTGTTGCTCATGCATTTCTCTCATATTCTGCATGGCCATCTGCATTTCGAACCTGAAGGTCTCCTGTTGTTTAATCATGGCTTCTTCAAGCATCTTAGCCACTTGTTCTGCACTTATCATAAGTGCCTCGCGAGGTTGCCCCTCGCTAGATATTGTGTTGTCAGATGCGACCGCCGAGCCGGCGTCCGACTCTTCATCTTCTGAAGGTACCCTTGTCCGAACCCTACCGTAAGTTTTTCATTTGATGGCTCCAGACTGCAGACGGGTTATACGCTAGGATGCCTTCAGAATCGACTCGAAATTATCCCATGCTGATGTCCCTTACTGGTCATAGGAAATTCTCCATCTTCAACCGCCGTTCTTCTTCGTCGGAAACGCCTAGGCCTTGGTTTTGGCATTTCAGTACTGAGCCTTTCGAAGACCGAAACCCTTTCGGGGACTGCCTTGATGCAGTTGCACTCAGACAGTACCGCCCGAATGAGCTTTGAACAAGGGCACTGAGTTTCTAGCCTTCGAGGGCTTCTCTTTCTGGCTTTGCTCCTACCCCCAGCATGATAGTACAGCTCTTCTGTTTGAAAGTCGGAGCAACTTATCGTGTGTTGGCACGATTTCTCAGGTATAACGCAATCATCATCAGATGATAACGTTTCCTTCCGAGAGCGAACTACCTTCTTCGAGCTTTCAAGAGTCACGCGTCTCGACACACGCCTTTGTGGGCGTGAATTCTCAACAGGCTCCTGAACTTCAATACGCAGCATAGTGCGCTTAGTTGCCCTGATTTCCTCGTCATATTGAGGGTTGTGGCGACCCCCAACGTGTTGAATCGTTCGAGGCTTCTTCATTGGGCCCAAACGTTCCTGAACTAGAGCTTTGCCTTGTTCCTTGGGAAGTGGACCGAGGCGCTCCAAAACCGACTTCCTTTTCTGATATGGTCCTGCGGGATCTCCCGGAGCAGTTGTGGAAATCATCGGCGGTTTGGATTGATTCACCAGAAGTTGCACTTTTGACGGCTGCAGTTGCTGCTTTTTGGTCTGAACCGCCGCTTCAGACTTCGGCCTCCAAACTTTGCGGGTTGGTGGCGGCTTCTTGGCTACCTCTTTGTGCAGCTTTCTACGGGCTTCTTCGGCTTGAGCCCGCGCCTGCGCTGATAGTGCGCGGCGTTTGCGGATACGTTCTTCCAGTGTCAAACGATTCTATTTGATACAGACCCATTCCATTGTTGGCGGCTTGGAAGAGGCGCCGTTCATCTGTTGTTGAGGCTGTTTTGCCTCTCTTGTTCTTCAGATCCGCGTTGTAGCAGATCCCGTTAACTGACTCCATGGCCTTTGCGAATTGTTTCGCAAGGTGTTGACGTTGCCTTTGGCGGGCTCTCTTCGAGAGAGTCACCACGCCCTCTGCGGCAGAAGGGTTGGCTAGAGCAAATCTGCTCTGGTTGGGAATTGGAGGAATCTCACCCGATGCGACTTTGGCATCAAACGGGGCGAGATCTTCGTTGGTGTTTTCAACGTCTTCATACCAACGAGTTTTTCTCCTAGAGGAGAACTTTTTGGACTTGCGGGGGGAGGTTGATCCGGACGAGGACGATAAGTATTCCTCGAACTTCTGCTGGTCAAACTCGTATTCGACCTCCTCCACGACCGGGATTGAGATCCGCGGCTGCGACGCTCCGATCTCGGCAGCGAGATCGGCGACTCCTACTGTGGTCGCCAGATTGTTCGCGGGAAAATTGTGTTCTTCATTGATTCCATTGCACACTCTTGTAATAATTTATCGATTACAAAGATCCGGTCTTTTTATAAGATCCGGTTACAACAAAATCAAAGAAAAAGAAAAAAGATTACAACTTTCCTTTCGAACGAATCGCGAGCTCCTGTTTTGCAGTCACTCGCTTTGTGGGTTCTTCGCCTGCGCCGGGGTTTATCCGTGGACCACCGCGCGATCTAGATCCGGTCGGATCTACGTAGTATGACGGGTATTATTTCGCCAAGGAAATAATAGCCGAGGGTACTATTTCGCCAAGGAAATAGTAGCCTTTAGTTCTCGGGATCAAGGGCCAAGCTTTGATCCGAAGTACGCCTGCGTAGATCTGAGATCCGGTCCTCTCGAACTCTTGCCTTATTTGGCGTTGACGATCGCCGAGCACCAGATCTGGATGAGCAAGTCCTCGAAGTCCTAAAGTTTGAATCTTTCTTAGATCTGAGTCTTCAATCCAGCAGGGCTTCGCCTCCAAAAAAATCCAACCTTGAAAATGAACCAAGCCACCTCAAGGTGGCTCGACCACCGAGCCACCTTGAGGTGGCTCGGTTTTGGCCGAGCCCCTCTAGGTGCCGTTTTCCATCGTTTTCCGTCTTTCGGTTCTGTCTGTGATTCGGTTGTGTGGTTGACTTGTTCGGACTCGATTCGTTGACTTGATTTGGCAGTAAATCCACTTCTGAGTTCGAGTCCGAAACTGATCTTGATTTGATCGTGATTCGTCCGAGTCCGCTCTTGGTTGGATAACTCGTTGATTCCTCAACCCGTTAGCTAAATTCCGCACGCGAGTGGATTTATTCCGTTGTTTGCGTGCGGTTCGTTAGCCTCGTTAATCCGTTTTGTCGCGTATCACTTGGCTTCGGTGTTGTGGACTAACAATTGTATCTGCATACGTCGCCCGATGGTCGATTCGTTGAATCGGCGTCGTCGAGCTGTGTTAAGGGACCTATAGGCAGTTTTATACGCCTACAACTCGGTTGCTTCATG
Organism: Asparagus officinalis; assembly: GCF_001876935.1. Lineage (NCBI taxonomy): Eukaryota > Viridiplantae > Streptophyta > Magnoliopsida > Asparagales > Asparagaceae > Asparagus > Asparagus officinalis. The sequence goes on from NC_033795.1 coordinate 25,030,417, forward strand.
TGGCTCATGAGCATTCATCCCGAGTATCTCATTTATCGTTTTGGCCCCGTGTGTATATTAGAGTCCTATCTTCCGTGCCGATTTGCTCGCCAATTTGGTTATGATCAGTTGTACATTAGCAACCACAATACTCAATTACAATCTGGGGGTTGTAGTCTAATTATCAGAGCAAGAGCTTAGTATTGGATCATTGTCGGGGGTACAGGTGTTCATTTCTCACTCCCACAATAGGATCCTCAACCCCAGACAACACTTTCTTATTGCAAGTGGCATTGCATGGCGAATGCGGTGATCCCAAACTTCAATATCAACTCGTCGGGACTATGCTTCATTCGGCATCATTATAGATCCGGGAACACTTCTATTAGGAGACACATACCGAGACTCAAAGAATTCTTATACAACGAGGAAAATGTCGGCGTAGAAGAATCCTGACTTTCTAGTCCTCATGAGACTCGGGAAGAGGTGGATGCGGCTCTAGATGAGAGCACTCTTCAGAGATCTCCTTGTGTTGATGAATATAGGAGTAATATACCCGCCACGGCTGGGGAGGATGAGGCTTTTGGAACTGGAGTTGCTTTTAGTGACTTCGGGAATCCCGCTCATGCTGATGAGCCATTTGAGCACTTTCTTTATGATATTTTTGAGAGTATACCCAAACCTCGGTAATCCACTGAAGTTGTGTTTGGGGAACCTTACTGTGACGCCCCTGGTTTCACACAATATTGTAGTCCAAGGTAAATACAAAGATGTCAAACCTGCTATGCACCCACACTTGTGTATAAACACGTTTCACCAATCATAACAGTATCCTCTAGTGGAATCAAAGAAAAGTGCAGGTACAAAATAGGCAAAATAAAGAATTAAACAAGATAGACATGATAAAGAAGGAGATATCTCATAAATAAAAATCATGTCTCAACAGAAATACATCTATTGTCTGAGATAAATAAATTTCTCATCATAAATCAAATAAATATCATACTAAGGCACACTGCCTTTACAATATGTAAATAAAATACTAATGTCTGAATAAAAATATAAAATCTACTGTGGAGCCTCTATTAATACTCATGTGACGGTGACTATGCAAGAACTCTGTCATCCTGCGCCTCTCCGTACCTCTGTACCATCTAAAAGAAAGAATAACAATAAAAAGAACCACATAGAGAGCGTCAGAGCGCTACAGTAAGATCACCTCCATCCGCCCCCAGGGGAAGGGCTGCTAAATGGAGTGGAGGCTCTATCTATTAAGCATAGTCTACCTACATTTATTTTTCTTGTATCTAAGTAGAATTAATATTTAGAAACCTACAACACGAGACATAGTACGTCAAGCAAAATAATCCAAACAAAGAAACTCTCATGTATATACCATTGTCTCAAATTGTAGATATCTAAACATTAACACCGAACTAAGAATAGACAATCTAATGAAATCAACAATTAGAAATTCATAACACGAGACTGGTACGTCGAGCAAAATAATCCAAATAAGGAAACCCTCATGTATATACCATTGTCTCAAATTATGAATCGCTAATCATTGATCCCAACTAACAAGTAAAGAAAACAGTAAAGAAATATAAGGACATCATCACATCGTATATTTATAATATCTTCCATAATCACTGGGGAGATAAAATAAATGCTAACATATAATCACGTATTCTTTCAAGAGCAAAGTATCTCGGTCATATATCTCAAAGATGAGTTGAACTCATAACTGACATCCGCCTAAAACTTAGGCTATAAATCAACAATCTTAATGTCATGGACTACCCTGTAGGTATCCTGAACTGTGTATATGGCTTATTAGTCTCATCGTGATCTCAGCGTGTAGCATGAGTGAGGGACGACCTACCATATAGGTATCCAAATAGATGGCCCACAATCACCATAAGTAGATGACTTACCAGCCTCATCACACACTCGTGCGGACGGACTACTATACAAAGTATCCAAACCCGACTCAATGGCATGTACATATGGAACATCGACGTACTACCTCATGTAGCACTGAACTGGGCTCATTAACGATATTCATTTTATGCATAAATGATGTATATCTGGTATATCGACGTACTATCCTATATAGTACTGAGCTATGCTCATTAACGATATCCAATGAGTGTATGAATAATCACTACTCTACTATAAACAACCCAACTCTTGTCAAAACCCCCTTTGGGTTACTCGTGTGTGTGCAATGACACTATACTTGTGTATTGTGAATTTACACGTATAGAAGTTCGGCTCGATGATACGAGTCGCCGTACGAGCACCCTTTGTTCGCGGAATTACCAAAAGGTAGGTTGAGAAGAAGACAACTAAAACATAAAAACAATTCAGTATGGCGAAGGAAAATACCTTCTCTAGATTATGAAGAATCAATTATTACAAATCTCTCCCTCACAATCTCACTAGAATCGAGAAAAACCTCTCAATCCTCTCTAAACCCTAATACAAAGATTAGAATCTCTCTTAATTACCTCTGATTGCTTAGAAACCCTAAAACAATCTTTTATATAGGTGTACAAACGTGGATGGTAAACTGATAAATAACCAGGCCCAAAACCAACAGGAATTCGTGTGAACAGAAACCCAAATGAACCAGGAAACTTTTGATGAGTCGACTTATGACTGAGATGAGTCGACTCATCCAAAACTGGACAAATCACAAAAACCAAGCGATGAGTCGACTCATGACAGTCATGAGTCGACTCAACCTGATGAGTCGACTCATGACTGTTATGAGTCGACTCACGGGCTGAAAACTAGATACTTCGATTCTTTTACTTGTCGTCTCGTTCCACGCTTCCACCTACGTTTCACTATACTGTTTTACACCCCTATTCTCATGCTATTATGAGAATCATCTATCCTTAAGCTCCCATGAGGATCACTAAGTTCCGAAGAGAAGATACACCTGTATCATGGGTCCCCTCTTTAGGAACTTGAAGTCTCGTTCAAGTTAGAACTTTTGCTGAGGAAACTCTTCTTTAGGAACTTGAAGTCTCGTTCAAGTTAGAACTTTTGCTGAGGAAACTCTTGAGCTCCTCCATCTTTTCTGCACCATCTGGCCCTTTAGAACTTTTGCTGAGGAAACTCTTGAGCTCCTCCATCTTTTCTGCACCATCTGGCCCTGCTAGGAACCCGGTCCCGACGTCCGATCGGAAACAACTCATTCGTCCCGCGTCTCGTTGTAGTCATCGTTCGCCCCAAGTTGCAATCCTTTATCGATGGTTTTTCTGGAAGTCTAATGCATAGTGAGATAAACTTCTTGCTTGTATTCACTAGTCTCTTTGCTCGCATCACCATCCCCAAGCTTGTCTCCCTCGGAAGAAATGCCGAACGAAATATGAACTTTCCACTATCCTTAGTGAAGGTGTACTTCTGAGCCCGCCTCTCGTAGATCGCATATCTATCCCATAAGTACGCATTGCCTAGTATAATCTGACAAACATCCAATGGAACGATGTCGCACGTGACCTCATTAATATATGACTCGTGGAGCACAAATCTGACAGTGTATTGATCAACTACACTCAGTTTCTCCTCCTTCTGAATCTACCCCAATGGATAGGGCTTCGGATGCTTGACCGTCTTTAGACCCAGCTTCTGAACTAATGCCTTGGATATCAAATTATTCTCTCTACCCAAATCAACAATGGCATCAACCAAACTGGTCTTCACTTGCAACTTAAGAACAAAGAGTTGCTCTTTCGGGTCGTCGTCCTCTTTCGTGGTCTGCTTCCCCGCCATAAGATTGAGACTGCTGTTGGGCTCTGTCATCCCCGGGACTTCTTTCGGACCTTGAGCTATCATGTATACCTTTTTCTCCTCCTTCTTCTTCAACCCTCTTGGCTTGAGATGAGGATACTTCTCCCAGCACCGATCAGCTGTGTGCCCTGTCTTCTCGCAGTGACTACAAATCAGCTCTGCCTTCCCTGGATCACCCTTCTTCTTCTCCTCCTTAGATTGAGAACCAATAGACTCGCCTCCCGTCTGTTTGGAGTCTCCCTTAGCCTTGTTTCCCTTCTTTTCCTTGCCCTCGAGGGCAATAGCCTTCACACTCACCTCTACAATTGATTCCATCGTGAATAGCTTCATCTCCTTTCGGATGTAATCGCTCAATCCTGCCATATACTTCATAAATACGGAATATTCCTCTGTCACAATGTTGAGGACCATCTCCTGCTGCTGGAACTCCGTGGTGTATTCTTGAACGGTTTGATTGACCCTTTGGTACAAGCCGTACCACTTGTACCAACGCTCTTCAAGGAATCTCACCGGGCAGAACTGCTTCCTCAGTAACTCTTTGAACTTGTTCCACGACACCGTCTTCTTTTCCTGCTTACAGTAGGATTTCCACCATGTCAACACGTATCCTAAAAGCTTTAAAGTCATGAATATAATCTTCTCTTTCGACAAATAGCCATAAAGAGTAAAATACGTCTCTATCTGCTCGATCCATTCATCAAGCCTCTCGACGTCAACACTCTCATCATAAACATGAATCTCTACTCTGAAATCAATCTTCAGGTTCTGGGAAGGATTCTTACCCTCTTGATGCAACGCAGCCTTAACAGTCTCCTCCTCCTCGTCGGAATCTGAATCTACTCTCTCCACATCGGACTCAACAATTTTCTTCAAAGAAATCTGAATCTACTCTCTCCACATCGGACTCAACAATTTTCTTCAAAGAAGATTCACCTTGTTTGCCACCTCCATGGATAAGACTGACGAGTTGTGTGAGAGTCGAACCTATCGTCTCGATCTGCTTTTCCATGCATCAATCCTCACTGAATTGTCTCCTTCAGTCATCTTCTTCTTCCTTAAAACATGGATGCCTTCCAATGAAATAAGGATCTCGCCAAGCTTCTTGTATTACGATCGAGTCAGGACCATACACAGGATGCCCCCTTCGCAGGATCTGATCGCTCTAATACCAACTTGATACGAGTCGCCGTGCGAGCACCCTTTGGTCGCGGAATTACCAAAAGGTGGGATACCAACTTGATACGAGTCGCCGTGCGAGCACCCTTTGGTCGCGGAATTACCAAAAGGTGGGTTGAGAAAAAGACAACTAAAACACAAGAACAATTCAGTATGACGAAGGAAAATACATTCTCTAGATTATGAAGAATCAATTATTACAAATCTCTCCCTCATAATCTCACTAGAATCGAGAACAACCTCTCAATCCTCTCTAAACCCTAATACAAAGATTAGAATCTCTCTTAATTACCTCTGATTACTTAGAAACCCTAAAACAATCCTTTATATAGGTGTACAAACGTGGATGGTAATCTGGTAAATAACCAGGCCTAAAACCGACAGGAATTCTTGTGAACAGAAACCCAAACGAACCAAGAAACCTTCGATGAGTCGACTCATGACTGAGATGAGTCGACTCATCCGAAACTGGACAAATCACAAAAACCAGCGATGAGTCGACTCATGATAGTCATGAGTCGACTCAACCTAATGAGTCGACTCATGACTATTATGAGTCAACTCACGGACTGAAAACTGGATACTTCAATTCTTCTGCTCGTCGTCTCATTCCACGCTTCCACCTGCGTACCACTGTATTGTTTTACACCCCTATTCTCATGCTATTATGAGAATTATCTATTCTCAAGCTCCCATGAGGATCACTAAGTTCCTAAGAGAAGATACACCTGTATCACACGAACCCCACAAACACATCTCAAATAAAACCAAAACAAAACTCAGGAAATCAGCCTTAGTAGTCGACTACTCTGAGTTCATCCCGAACCTGAAAATTTTGACTAAGTGTGAGTAGTCGACTACTATGAGCATTAGTCGACTACTCTGCTATGAAACATATTCTGTGAGTTGCATCAGGAAGGGAGTAGTCGACTACACACATGATTAGTTGACTACTCTGCTAAGGAAACGTTTCTGTATACTAAATTTTGAGACAGAGTAGCCGACTACTCATCTTAGTAGTCGATTACTCTGCATGCAACTGAAATACAGACATGCACAAATAGGACTTTAACAAATCAAACATGTACTTATGCAATGTTAAACCAGATTTAAATGATTTATAATATTAAACAGAGATCAACTTGATCATAAACATGGACTTAACTTGGTTCAATTTAAAGTTAACACCTTTATTAATTAATCTCTTCAATTAACTACATATAGGCAACATGATGATTAAAAGTATGAAAAGATCTACACATGAAGAGAGAATTATCCATTTTAAACTTAATTACCGAACCTAGGTACTACAAACCTAGGTTTTTACATGATTAGATTACAAGAAAACTCCATTAATTAAATAAACTAGGGTTTGCACATAGGTAAATCTCAATTAACAAATTAAAAACAAAAGTAATATTAATCCTAATGATCATGATCATATTTTTAATATAAACAGCAAGGAAAAACATCAGATCTAACAAGAATTACAGATCTATTATCTAAAATTAACTTTTATCTCATGAAAATAAGAAATAAGCATGTGAACATTAATTTAATCACTTTAAATCATCTAATAATTAAGGGTGCGGGAGAGGATGAAGATGATCTTGCGTTAGGGTGTTGGTGGACTCCTCAACCATGGGTATGCAAGATCCTCTTCAACCACGATCATACTTTTTAGCTTTCTCCTCGACAAACACCTCAAAACTCTCCCACAACTCACAAAATAGGGTTTAGGGTTTGAGGAGGGAGATGACTTCTAAACTCGCGAATTTTTATCTCTAAAATTAGGGTTTTAATGAATATTTATAGATATATAATAACCTGGGTTTGGATATAAACCAAAACTAACCCAAAACCTAAAATAAATTTGGAAACAGCCCCGTTAGTCGACTACTCTGAGTAGTAGTCGACTACTCACATCACAGAAATAGGTTGTGCATGCTTTGACTATAATTTTCACATATGACCTTGGAATGAGGTGATTTAAGATGAGTTGAAAAGCTGTTGAAGAGACCTACAACATTTGTTTTTTGGGTTTTTCCAGATTCGAACTGTATCTGTGTGTAAAATATAAATACTCTTAACTAGTTATTTTTCCAGATTCAGGCTCGTGCATGATTTCACTCCTATATTCACATATATATATATTGGATTGATCTAAAATCAATCCCTAGCATACTAAAGCATCAAAATATATTATTTATCACCATATATCATATTTATTATGTATCACGATATGTTCAAATTTACGGGGTTTTACACCAACCCTGCCATGGGACCCACCGGTATGCTAGTCTTAGCTTATCGTAAGCTTTGAATTATCACTTTGTTGATGTTTAATCTCTGACATTCCTTTTACAGAACAAGTTAAAGGAGCTGAAGCTTCAAGGCAACTGGGGGAGAAGTCTAAGGAACCGGGGTTGATGCGAAAATTCAAATGTGTCGCGAAGAAGCCAAGGCAAGAAGCTCCAGTGATGCTCCCTCCTCCCACAGAACAAATTGGAGTTGGCACAAAGTCAGAGTTTGAGGATGATGTTCCACTATCTCGACTACGTGTGAGACCGTGCTCTGAACCAAGTGTAACTGCTGATGACGCTCTTATTGCCCCTGTTATCCCAATTGAAGCCGAGGTCACTCCAACCACAACTATTAAGACTGTGGCAGCTGCGGATACAACTGTTGCTCTCGAGATAACTGTTGAAACCGAAGTTGCTTTGGATGGATCCGAGGCTAAAATGACCATAAGTGTTGCTCCCACTAGCTCTACTGCCTCAATGAAAATTTCAACCCCAGCATCAATCATGTTCGCTGCTACTCCTGTCACTATCATTGTTGCTCCTACAACCATTATCGATGTTCCTGCAACCATTGCAGCAACCACTGTGTTCACCCCATCGTCTATTTCTACAGAAGTAACGTCTACGTCTGCTGGACAATCAGAAGTGGTGCCTTCTAATGTTACACCCTCTTCTCCTTTTGACTTAGCAAAAGAATTTAGGGTCTCGATAGTCTAGAATAATTTCCTCACCATTCTAAAGGAATCCCCCACTCAGGTATTGGATCATAGTGGGGATTTTATAAGGATTAAGACGGTGCTGGAACCTCTTCTGTAGCTGATGCAGAACCTAACTAGCAGCATAGCTACACTTCCCTATTGGGTGCATTTGGCAAAGGTTGAAAGCCGTTTCAGAAAATGGCAGGATCACCGCAATCAGTCTCTCCTCCCTGTAGCCGAAAAACGCGCTATGCAGTTCTTGAGGCAAAGAGATGATTCTCTATTTAAGCTTGAACACCAAGTGCTTGAGAAGAAACAGAAGGTCAAAGAGCTCGAGGAGGTCAGCGAAAAGTTATCCAGTGAGGACAAAAAGTTCGCTGATGCTGAACGTAACCAGCAGCGCTTGGTTGAATCTTATAAAGCTTTGCTTGCTGATATCCAAGCTAAGCTGACAAAAGCAGAGAATGAATTGAAGAGCGCAACAAAAACGCGACAAACTTTGGTAACCAAGTAGGCAGAACATCAAGCATTGCTTCAGGCTGAGCTCAATGATTTGGAGAAGCTAGAAAACACCGTAAATAATATGAGAGTGTTTTCTGATGATGATCTGCATAAGCAGGCCATGGCAGAAGTTGAATTGGAGCACCAAGAGTCTTTGAACAAACTTGCTGAGGAAATCTACAAAAGTTTTGAATTTCCTTAATTTTTTAGCCTGACACTTGTAGTGATTTCCTATTAATGAAATTATGGTTTTATCCACTAGCCTCTTCTCTCTATGCATCTTAACTGCTCTTTGACAAAGTTCGTATGTTTGTGTGAGGGCATGAGACTTTTCTTAACGAGTCTCAACACTTAGGACTTTTCATAGTTGTCCTGACGAGCCTCATTGCTCTGGGGCGAAGTTCATTAGTTTCAACGAGCTTTATCATTTTGTATTGATAAAATAAGTCCTAGAACTTTGAGACGAAGTTCAAATTTTATCGAACCTCGTTCTGAATAAGCCTTAACGTCCAACGAACTTCGTTAATTAGAAGTTTTAGGGTTAGGCTCTGCCCGACTTCAATTAAACCTCAATATTTGAGTCTAGTCCAAAATCGCGACCTTCATTCTTTTTAACCTTGGAGACGAGATTCAAATTAATTTCAATTGAGTCTCAAAATTCAACCTTGATCAAAATATTGACCTTTGTTATTTTGACCTTCAAAGATGAGGTTCAAACTGGTCTCAACTGAGTCTTGAAATTCAAGCTCTGTAGAAGACGTGACCTTCGTAATTTTGACATTCAAAGACAAGGTTCAAACTGGTCTCCACCGAGTCTTGAAATTTGAGCTTTGTAGGAGACATGACCTTCTTCATTTTGGAATTTGGAGCAGGACTTAATCTCATTAGATAAAGTCAATCAGACTCCAACAGTTCCCGAACTGTTGATCCACATGGATCCGTCGCTTCGTTAAGGGTAGCAATAGGTAATTAATACTTAATGCACCCTTCCAGATCATGCTCCATCTGCGTTAAGTACAAATGCATTGAATGCGTCTCTTCAATTCTGGTGCCTCTTGGCCATTTGGCTCTTAGGGATTCGTGTAACAGATCTCAATCACTTGGTTGTCTTCACTGCCTATAAATAGCCCATCGCTCTTCGAGAAGAATCATCACCTTCTTCTTTGAGCCCTGTAACAAAATGACTTAGAGAAGTTTCCTCTTTTCATTGTTCCCTCTTTATCCCCTATAACAAAATTAATATCATAGTCCCTTCGACCGACACTATTACTTTAGGTAAACTCTGATTAAGTCGTACATCTCTTCACCAGCGTAAAATTTGTGCTTGAAACAATTAAGCCTTTGTTGGGTAGATGAACAATCTTTCCCTTAACCGTCTGTTGCATTTCTTGTATAATGAGACTTGGTTTAATGAAGTTCATTCCTTTAAACTCATTCCTCAGTTGAAAGATATATATATTTCCAACAAAGCTTGCTGGTTTGATGAGGCTCCTTCGTTTGACGAGGTTCACTTGTCTGGCAAGGCTCACTTGTCTGATAAACTTTGTGCTAACTTTGTCCTTTTGCTCTTTGCATAGGCTCGTCCATTTGAGAATTTCTTAATCTTTCAGAACCGAAGTCAGAATGTGTTTCAGTAACTTGCTAGACTTTCGAGTGCAACTCCAAAGAGATATTGCAAGTCCAATCATGTTTACTCCTTCAACATGGCGTGCACCCCAAAGCATGCAACCCTTCATTTGGACCTTGGGTTATGTGTCAGCTTACAGACCCACTAAAGCGCTTATCCTTCTTCTCACGAGCATTAGTAGCTATTTTAACGATGCTACCTCACTCTGTAACTCATCCACGTTCCGTTGGAATGGGGAAGGTGTTGATCCTATGCTCAGAGCTTTTGGTGTTTCTATTAGTACTCAGTTTATCCAAGCAGATGGGCATGTGCTGCCAGTACCAAAGTTGAAAGTCGGACATGGGGAAGACTTCATGCCAAGGGACAGAAGATGGAACTTCAATAACAAGAGCCACAGCATTGTCAGAAGTGAAGCTCAACATCATCGTAAGAAGATTTAATAAATTGCACAAGAAGGCGTTATCAAATGTTGTCAAAAGAACTTATAACCGAACTTCGTATTTTTAGCTCCAAAGGTCGTTGAAAGAACATGTAACTGAACCTCGTAGTGTAGTTTGAAGGTTGTCAAAAGAACTTGTAACTGAACCTCGTAGTGTAGTTCGAGTTTTCTAAGTTCAATCTATGTACTTCGACTCTCTGTAGTTGTGCTTTGATCATTATATAAATAAAATTTATAGTTTTATCCACAAATTGTTCTCTTCTTTTGTGCAATTAATAATCAAAACTTAGAATTTTTAGCAAACCCTCAGCTATCAATGGACTTGATATGTCTTTACCAACAATTGTTTGAGTTGGACTAGTCATACTTTTTCCCTCTGTATGATGAGTTGTCGAAGAGTTTCTCTTAGACTCAAGTGCTAAGATTTTTTCTCTATCCTTAGCCTTTTTAGGCATTGGATCAAATGTGTGATAAAAATAAATGGCTAAGTTATAATCAAGTTTTAGGAATGTGAAAACGAAGCTCATCACATGGTAGGCTTGTGATAGGAAAAACAAACGTCATTTGTGCAAATAACAATGTTGGGATGAATACGTCGTTCAGTGACATTGAAGTATGACGATCGTGACTGAAATAGCTCATCACTATTGGAAAACGAACGTCATTTATGAGAATGATGATGTTAGGAGGATCATGTCATTCAGTGACATAGAAGTATGATGACTACGATAAAATAGCAGCACATCACATAGTAGGTCACTATTAGAAAACGAACGTTATTTATAAAAATAGCGACGTTAGGAAGATCATATCGTTCAGTGATATAGAAGTATGACGACTATGATGAAATAGCAGCACATCACATAGTAGGTCACTATTAGAAAACGAACGTCATTTATGAAAATGGCGACGTTAGGAAGATCATGTCCTTCAATGACATAGAAGTATGACGACTATGATGAAATAACAACACATTACATAGTAGGTCACTATTTTGGAAAAGTTTTTTTTTTTGAATAAAAGTTAAGCATCGACTATTAGAAGTAACCATTAGCATGATAGTTTTGTGGACTCACCATCCTATTGTAGAGAATTGGTGAGGAAATTTGGAGGAAAAACATGTAAGGAAATTATTACCTCAATTTGCTTTTTCCTTTACTATTATATACCGGACCAAGAGCCTACGGGTAATATTTATTTAGAAATTTACCATTGATAGGCATCATGAGTTTATCACCATCTTGATTGATGAGATGATATGCTCCATTTGAGTAGACAGTTTTCACTACAAATGGTCATTCCCATTTTGGCTCGAACTTTCCTTTCTTTTTAGAGTTCAGAATCATTGTGCGATGGACAGCGAGAACCAAGTTGCCTTCTTTGAATATGCGGTATCTGACTTTCTTATTGAATGCTCTAGAAATCCAAGCCTGATAGAATTCAATATGTTGTTGAGCCTGTAGTTGCTTTTCGTCTAGCAGCTCTAGCTCTTCAAGACGTCAGTGGTGATTTTCTTTCGTCGTCATGCCGGTTGTAAGTGCTATCCGAAGAGATGAAATTTGGATTTCTAGTGGTAATACGGCTTCACATCCGTATACCAAGGAGTATGGTGTTGCACCTATCGGTGTACGAACTGTTGTGCGATAAGCTCACAAGCTTTGACCCAACTTCCCATTCCAATCTCTTTTGTTTTTTGAGACCACCTTAGTAAGAATTTTGACAATGGTCTTGTTGAAAGCTTCTGCTTGCCTATTAGAAGCAGGGTTGTAAGCTATTGAGGCCAAATTCCTGATTCTAAATTTATCGCAGAATCGAGTGAAGGCTTGGCTAATGAACCGGGGCCTATTGTCGTGGATGATATGATGAAGAACACCATACATGCATATAATATGGTGTTTTATGAATTTAACCACATCACTTGTCTTGACTTCTTTTAATGAAATTGCTTCGGCCCATTTGGAGAAATAGTCAGTTATCGCTAAAATGAAGCGATGTCCCTTAGAAGAGGGTGGGGATATTGGGCCAATAATGTCCATACCACACACCTCGAATGGCCATGAAGTAGCTGATGGATGAAGATGTTTGGGTGGCTAATGCATTTAATTAGCATGTATCTGGCAGGCGTGACATTGTTTAGCATAAGCAACGACATCCCTAATCATATTTGGCCAATAATGACATAGTCTGTGAAGTCGGTCCCATAACTTAGGGCCGGGCTGATGAGCTCCACAGATGCCATCATGCGCCTCCTTAAGAGCTTCTTCTGCTTCTTTGTTTGGCAAGCAGCGAAGCAATAGTCCATCATATGACCTTCGGTATAAAGTCCGAGACTAGGAATTATAGTAGAATCTAGGTGCTTGCCTATGAACGGATTCTCTTTCTTTGATGTCTTCAGGCAATAAGCCATATAAGACATAATCAATGATCGGAAACCGCCAGTCTCTGGGTTCGAGCGTGATAGGCTCTTCCTCAATCGCGTTAATTTGTAATGCATACTTCGGCAGGAATAATTGCCTGCTTATCATCATGATTTGCTGGGTGTCTCCTTCAGGTAGGGCCAATGTAGCTACAAGAGATGCTAATGCGTCGGTATAGGTATTCTTGAGACGAGGTATATAGTCAATATAGAAGCCTTCAAAGGAGTTGGTCAATGCAATGGCTGCGGTATGATAGGGAATGAGGTCCTCATTCCTAACTTCATATTCTCCTTTTAACTGGTTGACAATGAGTTGTGAATCATCATACACCTCTAGATGCTTCACCCCTATCTATTTGGCTATGTCAAGGTCGATTAAGAAAGCATTGTATTCGGCTATATTATTGGAGCATGGCTTTGTTAAAGAAACAGGGCTCAGGCAGCACTATTTTGTAGGGAAATGAAGACTACCCCCACTCCGGTAATAACTGGACCAGTAGGGCTCGCTCTTGCTGTGCCATCAAAGTATAATTGACATACATATTCTTTCGATATGATATTGGCTTCATACATCTCATCAGGTATATCTTGGTACAATTTGGCCTTCCCGTTCAATGGATGGTTGGCCATAAGATCGTAAATAGCTTGACCTTTTACTGGCTTTTGAGGTTTGAAGTGAATATCATACTGGGATATCAACAACGCCCATCTTGCAAGTCACCAATTCAATGCACTAGGTTGTGTCATGAACACTCGTATAGGATTGATCTGAGAAATGACATGTATGGTTTGTCCAACCAGGTAATATCGCATATTTTGGAATGTGAAGACCAGAGCTAAGCATTCCTTCTCAATAGGAGGATAGCGAGGTTCAGCTCCTAATAAAGTCCTACTGAGATAATATATGGCCTGCTCATGGCTATTATCATCATCTTATGCTAAAAGTCCTGCTAAGGCATGCTCTGTAGCTCGAATATATATGAGGAATAGTCTACCTGACTTTAGTGCAACCAACACAAGTGGACTGGAGAGATATTGCTTGATCTCTTTAAGTACTTTCTGACAAGCCTCATCCCATATGAAAGATACCCCTTTCTTCATGAGTCTTGAGAATGGTTGGTACTTGCCTGATAGATTAGAGATGAACCTACGAATGTACGCTAAACGCCCCTATAGACTACGAAGTTCTTTAAGGTTTTTTGGAGGCAGAAGCTCTTGAATAGCTTTGACTTTAACTGGGTCAAGGCGAATTTCGTTAGCTGTAACTATGAACCCAAGAAATTTACCGCTGGCCGTTCCTATGAATGATTTGATTGGATTCATCTTCAATTGGTTCGTCCGTATTAGATCGAATATTGTTTTCAAGTCATGTAAATGATCTCCCTTGTCATGACTTTTAACAACTAGGTCATCAATATAACATTCCACTATCTTCCTTAAATATTCTCGGAAAATAGTGGTCATGATACGTTGATATGTAGCGCCAGAATTCTTCAACCCAAAGGGCATTACTGTGTAATAGTTTATCCCTGAAGGTGCTCGAAAAGAAGTATGCTTCTCATCATCATAATACATCTTAATTTGGTTGTATCTTAAGAATCCATCCATAAAGGACATCCTTTCAAACCCGCATGTATTGTCAATAATGACATCCATGATAGGTAAAGAAATATCGTCTTTTGGACAAGCCGAATTTAAATCTCAAAAGTAAATGCATACTCGAATCTTCTTATTCTTTTTCAGAACAGGAATGATATTGGCCACCCAGTCAGGATGTCGTTCCCACAGACAAATCCTGATTCAATGAGGTTTTTTTACTTTAATTTCAATTGCTCCATGATCTAGGGCCGAAATAGCCATTGTTGTTGCTTAATAGGCTTAGCTTCTGGTTTGATGTTGAGGTGATGCATGACTACCTGAGAATCAAGACCTGACATGTCCTCATAATTCCAAGCGAAGACATCGATATATTCACGAACAAGAGCGACGAGGTCCTCCTTTTCTTCAGGTGATAAGCTATCACTTATGAATATGGGTTTCGGGTTGGACTCGTCTCCCATATTCACTTGAATCATTTTATCATCAGTAAGAGGTTCACGTTGTTCAAAATAATTTTCCCGCTACATGCCAAGTTGCCTACTCAATGGATCTTCAAACAAGGGTAATTGATTATCCTCTTGAGTCTCTATCGGCTGAGTCCAAGTCATGTTGACCATGAGTTCTTTGAATATGATGTCATTGCTGACATCCGAATCCCAGTAGGTCTATTCAAATGAAGAATTAGTGAGGTTTCCTTCTGACTCCTCAGTTTCCTTGAAGCACAATGTTAACGGTGGGGATTCACACCCCAACCCCCTCTGAGTTTTGTGATAATAATCATCAGGTTTCCCTTCCAGAACATAGGCATGTTTAAGAGGTGTCTTCCGTCCTTTGCCAAAATGTAAACATTCTTTCCGGGTGAAGTCGTATCCTATTTTCCACATAAGATATCGCGTTGTTGGTGCAAAGTATGAGAATTGAGGTGCTCTTACTTCTTTTTAGATTTTTCCCAAACGGTTTGTGTTGGACCTTCAGTTTGCCCAAAGATGATGTCTTTTTGACCATTGTTCCTGGCTGGTACTATGAAGACTGCTTGTGAAGATTCAACCTATCACCGACTGAAAGATGATTAGATTAGCATGTGCAAAGCAGGTTCTACATACAGTCGTGGAAGGGGATCTGGTATCACATCAGTACTACTACCTGACATATCAGAGTTACATTCAGCACACAGTAAGTAAGCTAAATCATTATTATTATGAAAGATAACTTCGTTGTCATCAGTATCATTTACATCCATACTTTCAAGACTAATGACGACGGGATCAATGTTATTAAAAACAAGACCCTATTCACACTCAAACTCAGTATCGGCCTCATTACCACTATCGAGGTCCTCAAATAGTGGTATCTCAATTAGCTCACCATCAAGGTAGTGTATAGAATCTGTAAAATAATTCTCAACCCTCTTGAATGGTTGCTTTTCTGCGACCACTGTTCTGACTTCACCGCTCTCATCCACATATTTCATACATTGATGTAGAGTGGATGGAATAATAAAATTGTTATGGATCCATGGCCGACCCAATAACAAATTATAAGATGTCTCTACATCAATGACATAGCAGGTGACATCTGTCCTCAAGTCACCTATTTGGCATTTGAGCTTGATTTTACCTAGGGGACGAGTGTTGGAAGCATTGAAACCATAAATGGTGGTTCCCATTGTTGACAATCGATGAAGTGGGACCCCAAGATGGTGAATGAGCCTTAAAGATTTGATGCTCAAAGCAGAACCAGGGTCAACCTGAATTCGATCTTCACGAATGGAACCAATATACCTCGTAAAGTATAAGGGTCTATCATGCTTCGGATTTCTCACATGCATATCCTCCAGAGAAAAGGTGATGCATGGCATCCATCCTTGAAAGATTTGATGACATTGAGGGCAAGCCTCCAATATTTCTTCTATCGGGTTCGGTGGAAGGTGAGCAATGAAGGTCTCATTATCCGCTAATGCTTCGCGGAGGGCTTCTCTTGTTGATCGTGATAAGCGTAAGAGCTCAAACAAGGTAATCCTTGCTGGGATGTTGGCTAATTTAGCTAACACATCAAACTAAAAAGGACACTTCGAGCTCTCCGGAACATCCTTCCTGAGTGCCTTGTTGTATAGAAGTTCCTTTGCCTTGGGATCATGGGAAAACGCTTGTGTTTTATCCGCTACCTCCTTCTCCAGTCTTGGTGGTGCAACTGCTACTTTAGGGTACTTCTTTAAATACTCCTTTCCTTCACGGGTTCCTGATATCTACACAGGTTATATGGTGAATGTTGGCTGCTCATCTTTAGAACTGCTGAGAGACGTAGTTTTAACTTCCTCATCAGGAATGGCAAACACAAAATTGTAGGATTTTTGCTTGGATTTGGATTTCTTTGAATCTGATGATGTCCATTGCCCATCCATTAGTAGGTCGGGATGAACCCACATGACTCCACCTTCAGGAGTGGTATAAGGAACCATACCCTTCTCCTTCTGCTGATGAGGATCGAGGTTCATGATCCTAGTCTCTATTTGAGGAATCGGCTTCATACCGTCCTAAACTTGAACTTCCGCAAAGTCTCCAAACTGCAACGAGACCATGTTTGTCGACACCTTCTTTTGATCTGCCTGAAGGGTCATAACACTTGCATCCAGCAAAGCTTGGATCTTATCTTTCAGGATATAACATGCCTTGGTTATGTGATACACCATCGTGTGGTACATGCACTAGTTAGGATCATCTACCCTCGATACTTCTTCAGGTTGTCTCAAATCAGGGAGCTTGATCTTATTTGTCTTTATCAAAGATTTGAGGATCAGGACGATGTTCTCATCTTAAAAATCATATTTTTTTTGAAAGCGATTATCAGAAGAATTGCCTTTTTTGCTTTGCAGAGGACTTAGGAGAAGGGTTGGTATCCACCGCCAAGGTGTCTTTCCTCTTTAATTGCTTTTGAGGGTTGAAGTTGCCTTTATTCCCTCCCTTTTTAGGATGAGACTCCTGAGGTTCTTCAACCTCTATCCTCTTGGGCATGTTCTCGACCTGCTCTCCCTGCTAAACTAAATCTTTCCACGAACGAGCTTCAACTGCGCCCATCTTTGACAGTATGTTGATAGAAAGATTGTTTCGGCACATCTCTACAAGGGTTACTTATGAGACTTTATCCCGTGAATGCAACGATCGATTTCTAAATCTTTTGACAAAGTCGCTGGTAGACTCTATCTTTTTCTCCTTCTCCGCCAATTGTGCGACCATAGACACCTCGGTGTCATCATCAAAGAAACTAGCCAGGAAAAGCTTTTCTAGATCCCTCCAGCATTTAATAGACCCGGGATCTAGTCTGTGAAACCATTCAAAACAACCCTTTTAGGGTATTAATAAATAGGCAACCCTTTTAGGGTACTAATAAATAGTCGAGTCATTATAGGGTCATTCCCCACTATGTGTCCAGTTTGCGCCTGAAAATAGTAAATGTGTTGGGTAGGAGAATCATTGCCATCAAATTGTACCAAATTGAGCAGCTTGAATTTTGAGGGATATGGGATGATATCTCATTCAACTGGAAAAGGTCTAGCTACCCCTAGGTCTTTGAAGTTTTCTTGGAGCTTCAATGCGTCAAGTTGCTTTTGGAAATCATCCAATTTTTGGTCCCGTACTTTCGTACGAGGATTGGATTCAGCTTCAGATGATTTAGAATGAATATGCAAATTCTTTTCCTCCTCATCTTCTTCATCATTGCCCTCTTGATTTCGATGGCTACTTTCTTCCTCGGCATGTGAAGGTTGCCTAGGCCTTGATCCCGAGGCTTGGGGATGGACTTTCTTCTTTTTCTGTTGTTTCTCCCCCAAGGAGTCTCTCTACCATTGCTTCTAAGCGTCTGATAGATTCCTATTATTGAATGATGGTTGATTATTGTTCTTCCATCTTCCTTGCCATGTCTTCCTCACTTCCAGCCATGTGAGCACTTGCTTGTTCACTTTGATCGATATTGAAAGGCTGAGAGGTTGTAATAGTTGAGTTCTCAGGCTCTTCATCAGCCTTATCTGTAATGCTTGCTAATCTTCGATAGTCTAGTAGGATCACCACACCAGTACGAGCACGAGTGTGCCGATACACTTCCTATCCAGCAACAAGCATTTCACCTAACCCTGGAGAGTACTCAGGATTAGAAGATTCAGAAGAATCAGCCGAGACTTTGCTCTTGCCCTTGCCAACTATATTAATCGCCACTTCAATGTGGCTATTCTTGGGTACTTGTTTCTTAGAATGAAAGTACCTTCTTCTAGATGATGAGATCGTCGATGGCTCAGTCAGTCATTCAAAAACTAAAGACTTGTGTGCCGAATCTCCACATGAGCATTGGGAAAGCACAGTAGAAATAAGCTTCTCGCATCACAATGAGATTGCATCTGACTCATATTGCATTTGTGTGTGAGATAATCACGGAGGTCAACAGTAGGACTACCCCCAGCTGGCTCTGTCGACTTAGCTTTACCCGAGCGAGACCCTCTAAATGATAGAGTTTGACGAACTGGGGTAGTTAGACGAACTTCATCATTCATATGTTTATGACGAGGTTCGTTGATAGGGCGAGCTTGGCGCATCCGCCTTCTTGGTCCATTCTTAGCAGCTTGAGGTTCGTTCTCTTGATGAGCCTCGGTGTGAACAACTTGCTGAGTTGATTGAACCTCACTCTGTGGATGAGGTTCGTTCTCTGAGCCTACTCGGGTGTAGGGACGAGATCCATCATTTTGACGTTCCTCAGCAAGTTGACCCTCGACAGACTTATTAAACTTGGACTGACCAACTTTCGGTCGATAGTGGAAATCATCCAACGAGACCAAAGCTTGAGCCCTACGGCGAGCTTGGTTCTGGTGTTGACGTTGTCGCGCACGTCTTGAAAGTGGATGTACAGGAGTTACTACCTTAGCCGAAGCTGGACGAGATTCGTCAACAATTGCCAGGCTTTGGCCACGTTGGTTAACAGAAGCCGAAGTTCGGCTAGGGTGTTTGACAACCCATTTCATAGCCTGACGGCTAGCTACTGGAGCCTCATCTTTGAGAGGTATAGACTTTTACTCAAGGCTAACTCGAGTTGAATCATCAGAAGCCACATGGGCTGAAGTCTAATAAGAGACTCGACGGCACTTTCGTGCCTTAGTAGGACTAGACTTACCAGAGGAAAGAAAGTCCTCATACTTTGTTTGGTCGAACTCTATGACTAGAGTTTTAACCTCAGTCCCCACTGTAATCTTATCTGACTGCACCACCACCAGTTCGTCGAAAAGAATGGCTTCTCTCACTATGATCACCATCTTCTGTAAGGTCGAAAAATTAAAGTTTGATTGATTTTTTATTTTAAGAAATGAGTTCGATCACTTGGTACGAATCCCTTACAATCACTCTCTCTCTCTATTACAAAGGAAGAGAAGATTAATTGGACTTCTCTTTTGTTTAGAAGTGGGTTCTTGGTGGCGAAATGATGCTTCTCTCGATGCTTAAGCAGAAATTGCTTCTCATTGACGATCAGAGAAAGATCACAAAAGCTTCTGACGGTGCTTACTTAGATCACAAGAATGCAGACACTGATCGCTCTTCACGCGATAGCCAAAAATCTTCCCAAAAAGTCCCTTCTTCATAGCTGCTTATGGCTATTTATAGAGTTTCAGCACGAAACCGATGTGCTAAAATTATCGGTAGAGGGCGTAATTGTCTCCTCCAATTCAGCCCATGTTGGTTAATAGGGCGTCACGTGCTCCTAAAGTTTAGCTCACGTAGTTGACTAGGTCTTCAAATCCATTACAACTGGATTTTCTACAGACGACGAGCATCGCTGCATGGCGAGGTTCATCTGACTGGACGAGAGTCAATATGCAGCGAGTTCGTCTTATAAGGCCAGCTTTGCAGTATAGCAAACTTTATCTTTACTGACTTCGTCTTCACTAACGAACTTCGTATTCGATAGCTAAGTCCAACTGTGTAGCAAGTCTTGTGAATTTCCTTTTGACGAACCTCGTCTTCACTAACGAGCTTTAAGTTTGATGACGAGCTTTGTTTTTATTGACGAACTTCACCTCCGATGATGAATTCCAAACCTCGTATCTAATGACGAGCTTCGAACCTCATATCCAATGACGAGCTTCGAACATCGTTTCCAATGACGAGCTTCGTCTTTGATGTCAAATCTCATTTCCAATGACGAGCTTCAAACCTCATTTCCAATTACGAGCTTTACCGAGCCTCGCTGCGTGGTGAACCTTGTTTCTGATACGGATCCTCGCTGGGTGGCGAGTCTCATTTTTTATTTGAGACGAGGTTCATCCCCATGACGACCTTCATCTTATCTTGAAGTTTGGCATTTTTTTAATGCCTGCAAGATCATAGGAAAGTTATTATTTGAAAGTCTTGATATTTGAGAGTATGTATAAATTTAATTTGAGAACCAAAGATTGTTTTCAGTGTGTACCTTTTTTGTGGATTGGACATGATTCTTATTGATCTTTTAATACTTAGAAAGAATGTATGATATTCTTTTGAAGTTTATGCAAATCTATTTAAAGATTTTCCCTCCTCGCACATTGTTGTAAAGAGGTTTTTGTGCTACTTATGGTAACTTGTGCTTTTTCTTTTGAATATAGCTTATAAATTGTGCTTTCTTGTTCATTAGATATATTCATAGTTTAATTCTCAACTAATTACTTGGTTCATATGCACTTTAAGTTTAAAACTGCTAACTTATCTAATGCTTTCAATGTTTCTTATCCTTTTAATTTTTTATATCTATTAAGCATTTTTTTATATTCTTTCATTAATAATTATGTTAAATTATCAAACTTTGTTTATCTTCTTTTTGATTAATCACCAATCAGTTCTTTATTCCTATCAACTTTTGCCTATGAAGATTAACTAATAAAATATATTGACTATCTATCTTCTATTCATTGAGTAAATTAGAATACATAAACCTATATATACTATATTTGATTGAATTTTAAAAAAGTTTTGATTTCTTATATGGAATCTAGATTAATTTGTCTCTTGATTGAGATTCCCTATTGAATTAAAAATTGACTTATACAATTCCTATGAATTGAGCTACTCGAACAATATCTTTATATCGGTTATGATTCCATCATATTATTATTACTTTTGTAATTTGGTATCTAATAATAATTTTTACTATTCCAACAAGATACTAGATATTTAATATTAATTTTTATTTTAGTAGCCTTTGTAACTTTTGTACATGATATATTGAGAATCAATATACCATAAGTAAATATTGTATTGTAAGTAAATATTTAAGAATCAAAATCTATACAATATACTAAATTAATACCTTGAGATGCCACATGCCAAAATTCTAAAGCAATTATAACATGTCAAAATTTAAGAGCATAAGCTATATGTACAATTCTATTATGTTCCAAAAAAACGTTTCATTCCTCATCTAGCAATTGAATGTTCATTTACATCACTTCTATGTTTTTTTCTTCATGTGTGTTTCCCTTAACGTTTCATCTTTCCCATTTAAGAAAAAAGAGATTTTTTTTAAAAAAGACCTTTTTTGCTAAATAATTAGCAAAATCGACCATTTTGCTAATTATTTAGTAAAATCAACCTCTTTTTGGCCAACAAGCCAAAAAGATGTCGATTTTAAAAAACAACCTACTCGAAACATACGGTACTAGTAGTCTCGTATGCTAAAACTCCAACCAAAACATACGAGACTAGTAGTTCCGCATGTATTATTTGTACTAACATAAAAACCCTCCACCCGCCTCCATTTCTCCCATGTCTCAAACACCTCAATCCCTAAATCCCACCCCTCTATCCCCCCCCCCCCCCGCCATAAAAATCAAATCTTTTTTCCTACCCCCTGAGATCAGCAAACCCCAACCTCTCCCAATCCCTCTCCATCAACAATGGAGACAATAATAACAACATCGGCGGCGGAGGGTTCGACAAAGACGGCAGAGGAAGCGGCTGACACGATAGTGGGACTGCGATTTCGAATGGGTTGGTGGCAATGAAGCCTTGGATCTCGGGGGCTTGCTTCCAGGCGCTGCGTCCTGCCGCCTTGGATCTCGCCGGCGGGGATGTACATGAAGCCCAACTGAGATCCGCGGTAGAGGAGGACAACAGTGGAGTCGTAGTGGGAGAAGGCGGCGCGGTCGGGGTTGAAGACGAAGGAGGATTGGACGAAGGCGGTGGAGTTGAGGTGGACGGAGGTGACACTGAGGGTCGGGTCGCGGGGGTGGAAGACGAGGAAGAGGACGAGGGAGGTAGAGAGTCGGAGGTGACACTGAGGGTCGGGTCGCGGGGGTGGAAGACGAGGAAGAGGACGAGGGAGGTAGAGAGTCGGGGGAGGGTTTTTATGTTAGCACAAATAATACATACGAGACTACTAGTCTCGTATGTTTTGGTTGGGGTTTTATAACATACATGACTACTAGTCCCGTATGTTTCGAGCATGCTGTTTTTTAAAATTGACCTTTTTTGGCATGTTAGTAAAAAAGATCGATTTTGCTAAATAATTAGCAAAATGGTCGATTTCGCTAATTATTTAGCGAAAAAGGTCTTTTTTTTAAAAACCCAATAAAAAATTTAATGTTTCCACTTAAATGAAAGCATCCCATTGCCCCTAAAGAGGGATACAATCTCTCTCTCTCCTCTCTCTCTCTCTCTCCAAAATGAGGAAGAGAAGAGTAGGACCACTATACCATATTGCTTGAAGGCTTCGTGGAGCATCCAATTTCCAAACTTTGTTAACTGAACACAATGGTCCTTTCTCTCTATCAGCATCCAATTTCCAAACTTTGTTAACTGAACACAATGGTCCTTTCTCTCTATCTCAATGTTTTTTTTCTCTTCTTTTTGAATAATTCAGGTAGTACTTCATTGTACAAAATTTTTGCTTATTTGGTTAATATTGTTCTTCATTACTTACCCATTCGATGTACTACATTCTTTTCTTTGTGCACACTGAGGAGTTCGTAAATTACAAATACATGAAAACTATATAAGTTGCTCGATTATTTACTGTCATAGCCTAATTACATCATCTTTTGCTACTCGCTTGTTTATGTATAGCTGATTGAACATTTATTCATTTAGTTTCTTTGATGAACATTTATGCATTTAGTCTCTCTGAACCATTAATGGGGGGTTAGTCACCTAGAACTTATAATTAAAACTGGGATAATTTGTGGGATAAACTTTTAAGATGTTAGTCACATAGAACTAAAACTAGAACAAAATTTTACATTGTTAGTCAAGTAGAACTCTAACAAAACTAGAATTGGGATAATGATACAAAATTATTCCACTTTTTCATTTTTCTATACAAAAATGAGATTTCTAGTCTCTCAAGTTATTCCAAGTTTTAGCTTAGAATTAGGTGGTAAAAAACTAGAACTCATATTTATTTTGTTATTTTTTATTTTTTTTATTTTTTTTTCTTTACTTCTTTCCTATTATGGTTATCACCATCATTAGACCATCATTATAATAATACTTGTTAATATCTTATAGTCTAACCAAACGTTATTTAATAGTAAAGAACATTCTTGTAAGTAATTATCAATCAATAATAGTAAGTTTAAAATACATAAATAGTATTTATATATTCAAATGCATAAATATATATTTCATGATTATAAAAATTTATCCCACGTTATTTTATCAAAATACCCCGTTTCACAAAATTGTTCTTATTTATCCTACTAAAATATCCCACTAGCGAAAAAATTATTTCACTTTAACAATTATCCCATTTTGTATGAAAATGTCTCAATTGACTAACACCCCCTAAGAAACTAATATTTCTCTTTCTTGATAGTACTATGCCCAAAGCAGCAGCAAAGATAAAAATTTTATCTTGTGAGGCAAGGAATCCAAGCACATAGAATGTTTCATATTTATTTGTGAAAAGTAGTGTTTATCAATTAGTTCCTTAAATCTTTATTTTGGAAATTGACCCCTTAAGTCATTGAAAATTCTATTAGATCCCTCAATTCGCAAAATAAGTTCCCCAAATCATTGGAATTGCCATTAGGACCCCCAAGTCTCATGATTAATTTGAAATAACCTTTGAAATAAGAGGACCAAATAGCTATTTCAGTGATTTGTGTGACAAATTCTAAATTAACTTAACAAGTCTTAAGACTCGGTAGCGATTTCAATGATGGAGGGACTAATTTCAATAATAAAGATTTAGTGGTCTATTGTGGCCAAAGCCCACAAATAAGATGAACAAAACTTTTATTATAGCAAGATTTAAAAGACAAAGTTTAAACAGGAACCATAAATGTAACTCCCCGGGGACTCAAACTCATGTACTTGAAGAGACTAGTTGAAAATCATGGTTATTTAAATTGATAAAAATAGGTTAAAAACAAAAGAGAAAATAAAGTTTTTTACGGGATTGATTATCAACATAATAATATCTCTTTCAAATAAAATATTGTCATTGTTTCCTTCAATCTAGACTATCGCTACGTGATCTGCTATTTGTGAGTTATAAACACATTGATCTAGTACAATATTTTTGTTTATTAGTATATTGAAGTCTTTAAAAGATGAGTGATCATTCAATTCGCAAAGGAATTTTTCATATGAATTTACTTGTAATATGTTCATTAAACTTTTAGTTATGATTTGACTCATATTCACATTAACTTTTAGTTGTGGTTGCACTCATATTTATATAGTCAATCGATTAAACATATTAAAATTATAATGATCACAATTAAAATTATATGTTGGGTTTACATTAAATATAATTTATAAAAAATAGTACATTAAAGTCAAAAACCTTTTAACCACTATATAGATTGTTTAAAATTTTTTGCATGTACAAACTAATTGCCTAGGAATAGTGATGTGCACACTTAACTAGCCTAATACATCTTAAAAACAACATACTCTTTAATATCATCATTAATTGATGTATCTATGCATTACACTAAAAACACAATGAAAATTTAGAAAACTACAAAAAAATACCCTCAAAAGTTTTTAAAATTGTAAAAACTAACACCCTAAATTTTTATAATTAACAAATACACAAAACTATTAAAAATTACATTAAAATCAAGGAACTACAAAAAATCATTGAAAACTTTTAAATTTTGGAGGGGTAATTTGTATTGTACTAAACTTTAATTTTTTTTGTAAATTTCAAATTTAATAAATTTTTAAATAGTTATGTTCTTTTAAAAAAAATTATGGGTAATATTGACCATGAAAGTTTTTTCCTAAACCTATACTTTTAAAGGGAGTATGATATTTTTTATAAATTTTTTATTTTCTAGGGGTTGCTAGTAATTTTGTATATTCATTTTACTGTTTATAGGTTAGAAATTCTCATGGTGTTTTTTTATAAATTATGAATATTAGGGGTTTTTTATAATTTTTTAAACTTATAGGCCTTTTCTATAGATTGTAAATTATTTATATACTATTTATAATTCCTATATTTTTAATTTACTAATGAATTTGAAATTCTTAGAGTACTTTTTGTAAAATTTGAATTTTGAGTGTTTGTTTGTACTTTTTGAAACTTTAAGGGTGTTTTCTATATATTATAAATTATGCAGGGGATATTTGTAACTCCTATATTTCTAATATATTGTTAGGTTGGAAATTATCAGGATTTTTATAAATTTTACAATCTTTAGAGTTTTATCTTGTAATTTGTAACAAGTTTAGAGTTTTATTGCAAATTTCATAAACTTTTGGGGGTTGTTTGTGTTATTTTTAGGTTTTTATTGTATTTATATGTTTGAAATTTTTAATGTGTTTTTTACAAATTTTGAATTTTAGGAGTGTTTTTATATTTTTTAAAACTTATAATATACTTTCTCCAATGTCAAAAACTTTTATTTTTTAGCTAGAATATATTTTTCAGATTTCTCACTATATTAAAATAAATAAAATTTATAATTTTTAAGATATTTTAATAAATTTTTAAATTTGTAGGGGTGTTTTTTGTAATTTAAAAACTTAGAGGGTATTTATTACAAAGTCTAGGAATTAAAATTGTATTATCCTGTAGCTAAATAAATAAATATAATTTAAAAGTAATAATTTAAATTATTAAGTGCCTAATATTCTTTCATGCGAGAAAGTAAAGTCATCTATGGTCTGTATACTTATATAGTCAATCGATTAAACATATTAAAATTATAATGACCACAGTTAAAATTATATGGTGGGTTCACATTAAATATAATTTATAAAAAATAGTACATTAAAATTAAAAACCTTTTAACCAACATATTGATTGTTTAAAAGTTTTTGCATGTATAAACTACAGTGCCTAGGAATAGTGATGTGCACATTTAATTATAGTCTAATACATTTTAAGAACGATTTACTCTTCAATATCATCATTAATTGATGTATCTATGCACCACACTAAAAACACAATGAAAATTTAGAAAACTACAAAAATTACCCTCAAAAGTTTTTAAAATTGTAAAACAAACACCCTAAACTTTTATAATTAAAAAATACACAAAACTATTAAAAATTACATTAAAATCCAAGAAACTACAAAAAATCATTAAAAATTTTCAAACTTTGGAGGGGTAATTTGCAATGTACTAAACTTTAAGATTGTTTTTTTTGTAAATTTCAAATCTAATAGATTTTTAATCAGTTATTTTCTTTTAAAAAAAGTTATGGATAATATTGACCATGAAAAGTTTTTCCTAAACATATACTTTTAAAGGAAGTATGATATTTTTTTATATTTTTTTTTATTTTTAGGGTTGCTAGTAATTTTGTATATTCAATTTAGTGTCTATAGGTTAGAAATTCTCATAGTGTTTTTTTTATAAATTATGAATATTAGGGTTTTTTGTAATTTTTTAAACTTATAGATCTTTTCTATATATTGTAAATTGTTTATAGACTATTTATAATTCCTATAGTTTTAATTTACTAATGAGTTTAAAATTCTCAGAGTGTTTTTTGTAAAATTTGAATTTTGAGTGTTTTTTGTAATTTTTAAAACTTTAAGGGTATTTTCTATAAATTATAAATTATGCAGGGGATATTTGTAACTCCCATATTTTTAATGTACTTTAGGTTAGAAATTATTAGAATTTTTATAAATTTTACAGTCTTGAGGATTTTATCTTGCAATTTGTAAAAAGTTTAGAGTTTTATAAATTTTTAGAGTTTTATCTTGAGTGTATTTTTTACAAGGTCAAAAAACTTTTAGTTGCTGGCTAGCATATATTTTTTAGATTTCTCTACAAATTAAAATAAGTAAAAGATTTGAATTATATCAAACATATCACATTTATCCAATAACGTGTTAAGTCTCATTATGGATAGGATAAATCATTTAATTATAAATTCAAAGAAGATAGGAGAATTAGAATAGATTGGGATAACAATATAATATTTAAAAAATAAGGATAATATTGACCATAGAAAGATTTTCTCCTACTCGTACTTTTAAAGGGAAGTAAGTATGATATGATTATTTTAGAAACTGCTATTAGCTAAGTATACTACAGATCAATGTCATAGAATTTGTTAGCCCCCACATATTATGTCACCTAACGTACTAATTTTGTTTGACCACTATTATTCTATAACTGAGCAATTTATGAAGAAAACTTCAAAGTGCCAATTGAGAAAATCACGACAGAAAAAATAGTTATTTCTTTTTAATAAATCATTGTTTTTAGAACTAAATTATTTATCTTCTCATATGTTAAAAAAGAAAAGAAAAAAAAAATCCCCACAGCATCGCGCGGGTATGACGCTAGTTGTAGTTGTAGAATGTATCGTTAATTCGATCTATTGGGACCGACCGATACCTGGCCAGCCGAAAATTTCGGGTTCGGACAAAGATGGTCGCATCCGACCCGAGCCGTAAAACAACCCCAGCAAGCAATACTAAAACTTCTCCTCCCAATTCCGAAAATACCCTCACCGTCTCTGTGCAATTCCCTTCGTCACTAGGGTTTATGAAAACCCCAGAGAAAGCTCCCAATGATGGTTCCCCTCTCTCGATCCCCTATCATAATCCCATCTTTCCCCCAGGCTTTCAATCAAAACACTAACCCTAGCACTAGCTGTGTAATCCCCAATCTGCCCCTTGCCGCATTATGAGCAGACGGGCGGCGGCGGT
>NC_033795.1:25059098-25061586 GCF_001876935.1 Asparagus officinalis
TCTCTCGCTGTTTCCCCCCAATACTGAACTTCATATCCAGCCAAAATCCACTCAAAAGTTACAGTCTTTATCCAGTTTTGATCGGTAACCATTATTCTTCCACCAATGGAAACAGCCTCCAAGGTTTGATTGATCCGCAGCTGACTGTTTCATCAAAAGAAGCTTCTTTATCGGCTAAAGACTTCGCCTTTTTAGAAGACGAAGCCGGGGCCCATCAGCCCAGTGCTCCTTCTGGTGAGTTCTCTGAGGAGGCTGTTTTGATTGTGTCTAATCTTAACGAGTTTGATGACAGCGCGCAAAAGTTTTTGCGCCAGTTTCGGAGTAAATTGAACGAAAAGCTAGTGGTTGAGGTACTAAAATTGGTTAAAGTTCCTGAATTGGCTGTTAAGTTTTTCATTTGGGCCGGTCGACAGATTGGTTATTCTCATACTAGCAAAACTTATGATGCATTATTTGATTCATTGGAGTTTGATGAAAAAGCTAGAGTGCCTCAGAGTGTCCTCCGGCAGATTGGAGATGATGATAGAGAGGTCCTTGGGAGATTGCTTAATGCATTGGTTCAAAAGTGTTGCAGGAATGGGTTTTGGAATGCAGCTCTAGAGGAGCTTGGAAGGCTTAAAGATTTCGGGTATAGGCCGTCGAAGGTTACGTATAATGCTTTGATTCAGGTTCTTTTGAGTGCAGATCGATTGGATTCTGCTTTTTTAGTTCATAGAGAGATGTCGGATTTGGGTTTTTGTGTGGATAGGTCTACAATGGGTTGTTTTGCCTATTCCTTATGCAAAGCAGGGAGATGGGCTGAAGCTCTTAATATTATCGAGAAGGAAGATTTTGTCCTTGACACTGTTCTTTGTACCCAAATGATAAGTGGGCTTTTGGAAGCTTCTCTCTTTGAGGAAGCTATGTCTTTCCTTCATAGGATGAGGAGCAACTCTTGTGTTCCAAATGTTGTAACCTATAGAACACTGCTCTCAGGGTTTCTGAGAAAGAAGCAGCTCGGTTGGTGTAAGAGAATTGTGAATACGATGATCACCGAGGGCTGTTATCCTACCCCCTCTTTGTTTAACTCTCTTATGCATGCTTATTGTGTGTCTCGGGATTATAATTTTGCTTTTAAGCTGTTTAAAAAGATGAGATCTTGCGGTTGTCAACCAGGTTATGTGACATACAACATCTTTATAGGAGGACTTTGTGGGAATGAAGAATTACCAACTTTGGAAATGTTGGAACTCGCAGAGAAAGCTTATGAGGAAATGCTTGTTGCTGGATTTGTGCTTAATAAGATTAATATTAGCAACTTTGCTCGGTGTTTATGTGGATTTGGGAAGTTTGATAGGGCTTTTAAGATTATAAAGGAGATGATGAGCAAGGGTTTCGTACCTGATAACAGCACATATTCTAAGGTGATTGGTTTTCTTTGTCAAGCTCATAAGATGGAACAAGCTTTCCTTCTATTTGAAGAGATGAAAAAGAATATTATTACTCCTGATGTTTACACATACACCATTCTGATTGACAGTTTCTGCAAAGCTGGTTTAATCAAACAAGCTCAGGTGTGGTTTGATGACATGATAAGAAATGGGTGCTCTCCGAACGTTGTCACATTTACTGCATTGATACATGCATATCTTAAATCCAAACAAATAAACGAAGCAAATGAACTATTTGAAAGGATGCTTGGAAATGGTTGTCTTCCAAATATTGTCACATACAGTGCTTTGATTGATGGCCTTTGCAAGGCTGGTGAAATTGAGAAGGCTTGCCAAATATATGTTAAAATGAGAGGTGCTTGTGATAGGACTGATGTTGATAAATACTTTGAAGGTGGTGATGAAAACATAATGAAGCCAAATATTTTCACCTATGGTGCACTTGTTGATGGCTTGTGCAAAGCTCATAAAGTAGTCGAAGCACGTGATCTATTGGAAGCAATGTCATCTTCTGGTTGTGAACCAAACCATGTTGTATATGATGCTCTTATAGATGGTATGTGCAAGGTTGGGAAACTTGATGATGCCCAAGAAATCTTTGTCAGAATGTCAAATCGTGGATATGCTCCAAGTGTATTCACATATAGCTCCTTGCTCGATAGGTTATTTAAGGATGGAATGCTCGATCGTGCTAAAAAAGTTCTCTCTGCAATGCTAGAGAACTCTTGCTTTCCAAATGTGATTACTTATACGGAGATGATAGATGGCCTTTGTAAATTAGGGAAGACTAAAGAAGCACATAAGCTTTTGCTAATGATGGAAGAGAAAGGATGTAAACCAAATGTAGTAACTTTTACAGCCATGATCGATGGTTATGGTAAGGCCTGTAATTTTAATATGTGCATTGAGCTCTTTAAGCAAATGAAGATAAAGGGATGTGCCCCGAATTTTATCACGTATCGGGTTTTGATAAATCACTGTTGTAGGGCTGGCCTTTTGAATGAAGCTCACAGCCTTCTTGAGGAAATGAAACAGACTTATTGGCCGAGATATGCAGG
>NC_033795.1:25061610-25168047 GCF_001876935.1 Asparagus officinalis
GGCTTTTGGAAGAGATAACAGAATACAGTTCAGTGCCGATAGCTCCTGCTTATAGACTTTTAATTGATAGCTTTTATAAAGCGGGCAGACTGGACAAAGCCTTGGAGTTGCACAAGGAGATAACTAGTACATCATCATGTTCACCGGTTATCAGCAAGAATATATATTCTTCTTTGATAGAAAGCCTGTGTTTAACATCCAAGGCTGATAAAGGATTTGAACTTTATGCTGAGATGATAAGAAAAGGTCTTGTTCCAGAATTCCCCCTCCTGTTTTACCTCATTAGAGGACTTCTAAGGATGAACAAGTGGGATGAAGCACTTGAAATTTCTTACAGCATACACCATATGGTTAGTACCTCTCACCTTACAATAAATTATTCTTTTGCATTTACAGTAGTATGATAGCCTGACTCTCTTGCTTTCTTGAAGAATAAATTAAATAAACAGTAATGAAAATGAACAAGCTATATTTATGAACTCTAAGCTAATAGTATTTGGTCAATTCCAGTATTTTGATATTCTTTCTTCAGTTTAAGATGAAGGACTTTATATTCTATCATTCTTTGGATCTCTTTTTTGGTTTTGTCTGTGTTTAGTCTTAGTTTTAGCCTAAGTTGCATGGAAACGGGTATGGGTACCGGTGGTGGTGCGGGTACGGGACATGGAAAATTTGTAAAATGTAGGGATGGGGGGCACAACAACATATATTGAAATTAATAATTTACATTAGATCATTACTGTTTTTCGATTTATGTGTTATTAGAATTAAAATTCCTATAACAATCTAAGTTTATTTCATTTTGTTGATTATTATAAGTTAGAAACTGCCGTTTTTTAACTAGACACACAAACGACCCTCAAAATTATAGTTTTTAACTTGCATATGAGCTGAAACAAATCCGACCCGTATCTAACGAGTTTCAAGAAATGGATGTGATATGTAGCATATGCATCTAAGAAGTGTATGACAAGTGTTTTAAAGTAAAACTTATATTAATTGAGTACATGTCTAAATAAATGTATGCATATACCCAAGGAGTGTCCATGAAGTTTGGGTACAGATACACGTTGGGTACATGTCCGGTACGGGTGCTGCTTCATGGTAGAAGTACCCGGGTAACATAGGTTCTAGCAATTAGAGAATTAGATGGCAGCTCAGATTGGGTGATACTTCTGGTTTGCAGAAGTCAACTTGATTCTGACTTTTTAAGATTTGATGCTCACTCTGAGAATGAGTGGTTCTTCTTTCCCCCTTCAGGAGGGGTGCGGAGAGGAGGGGGAAACTCCAGAAAGAATGAATCGAAAATAAAGCAGTGGAGTTGATTATAATGTCTTTCTTTTGGCAAACCAAAATATGTGTTAATCGGATTTAGACGATAAGAATTGGGGTGTGATGTCTATTGGTGGTGTATATCTCTGATTGATGTCTTCACCGTACAATACTACGAAAACTTACGTCGTTCATCAGCTCATATACAAGGGTACTGTGCTAAGAATCTCCAAAATTAGTGAGAGTTCATAGGTAATATCATAAAGTATGTGAATCTTTCTCCTCCCCCTCGTGTCCTCTCCTCCAAAACGTTCTATTCTAAAGTACTCGCCCATTCAATCCTCGCGCTAGGTTCCACTACTACTACTAGAAGGTGAAGTAAGATTTTCGCACCCCGTCTCCAACTCCATTCTTGTCCACCTCTGGTCATAACTAATGTCTGGTTACCCTCCAGTAGAATAGAGTGTGAGCTTTCTTTTTAGGAACAAGGGAAACCTAGTTCACATTCCTTCGAATTCTAGCAGCAATAGATTTCACAAAGATGTTAACAATTGCTAAGGATTATCAGAGACAACTGTTTCTTAAAAGTCAGTACAAGCATGATTGGTTAATTAAGTCAAAAAGTATCAATGATTGGTTAATGAAGTAAAAAAGTATCATCAAGCTTGCATGCGCCTAGGTGTCTGAAATATAAACCTTTTGTCAGGCTTCACTCACTTCTGTTGGTTGTTAATATGCATGCTTGGAGGAAAATATGCATTTTGTTTTAGGAATTCTCAATGGAAATTCTTTCTATCACGTATAGCTTCAGGCGGGTTAGTTGCAGATAGACCCCCTGTACTATTGCCCAAGTGCAACCCTAGTAGTTCTAAATTCTAATGCAGCAGATAGACCCATTATTGAACTTTATTTGACTATTTTACCCTCAGGTGGTCTATTTGTTAAAAAAATTGTTTTGGATTCATAGGAAAGATAAGTGAATAACCCTTTAATTTTTTCTGGGGTAGGAAAAAAATGTGAGGCATTCTTAACCACACCTCTCCTTTTTTTCTTTGTGTGGGTTATGATCTATAAAGCATGAAGACTAGTATCATACTCGGGCACAAATGGTATCTAGTCTTCTAATATTTGTATTCATAATAAAAAACTACTTATTCACTGTTTTATGTCTCAGGCTGATGATACTAAATTTGATCCTACCTTGTTTTTGTTTGAAGCAGGATATCCATTGGGTTGTTGAAGACCCCTTTGAAGGGAGCTAGAGACTATATTCTTTTTACATTTCTCGCTTCATTTGTTATTGAGTTTACATCACACCGGTTTTGGCGATATCTGCTTCACTGAAATATTGCCAATTCTTCTAAATTGATCCATCAAGTGCATATGATGCCCTTAGCATTTGAGACAAATCCACCCAGAAATTAAAGAATTGTGTGAGATATGCTAACAACTGGTAATGTTTTTCCCTTTCCTTTTGTGATGCTTCATGTTCATATCCTATCTCAAAAAAAAAAAAAGGAAGAAAGAAAAAAAACACTTGTGCTAAAATATTTTTGTGCTATGCAGAAGGTATTGTATGTCTCGAGTAATCAGCTCTCTCCTGTGCTCACCCAATGCTGGTTCATACAAAAACTTTTTGCACGATGTGACCATTTTTGACAACATCGTAGGTTCTTGCACGATTATCATGCATCCTTATTTCCTCATGTTGATAAGAAATAAAGTTTTTTTCCCCTCATGTTTTTCCCCGCAGCTACTCTGGTTGCTCGTTGCAGGAGCAGCTTTCACTAGTTGGCCAAGAGGGGGCCATGGTTTTTCCCCAGTCAAGCCTCGTCAGTAATTGACAAGATTAATATTTCTTCTGATTCATCTTATAACTACAGAACCTTTTCTGCAGTCAAATTACTTGCAGAAAAGTTGAGGTTATTTGAAGCATGCCATGGAGGCAGGGTTCTCGATACGCTCATGGTGCAATTCCAGTGGGTTTGATAAGTAGCAAGTATTGTTTGCTCTCCTCCCTTTGTATAAACTGTATTCATGTATCTAGAAATTGTATAAACAGTTTATACAAACTGGAACTTATGATTGATTGACTTTGGGAAAAAATAGAAGAAGAAAGAAAGGCCTACATAAATGAAGGTCGATTTGTTTGCAGAGTTGAGATAATGCTATTTGGATCATGTGTGATGATTGACACATTATATGTATGGGAAGAGAAACGGTCATGTAAAAAAATACTGCGAGAAGCTTCCTTGAGCCCTTGATTTCGTGAGATACAGCCATATGCTGCAAATTGTATGAATTACGTTTGTTTTATCTGCTCATTTTCATCGTTTGAAGACTTTCAGTGAACAAATTATCCTATGGTTTCTAGTGTGTAGGTTTTTCTTTTATATTAGAAAATGGATTTAAATTAGATTGGAATTGAAAGCTCATGAAGCCTTTTAGCGTAAAATTTTGTAATTCTATTCTATTTGGACTTACGATTATGGCTTTGGTTATATGCATCAAGTACATAATTAGTTTATGATATCGGCGCGGGACAAATTTTCTAAACCAACCTATTTGGACTTTTATTCCCAAAAAACGACCCCATTCAAAAATAATTGCAAAAACCGACCTGGTTTCAGCTTCAGTACTGAAACCAGGTCGGTTTTTGAAAAAAACTCTCCGAAACTTCACGGGAGTTGAACTCCCGTGAAGTTTCGTAGTTCAAAAAACTTCACGGGAGTTCAACTCCCGTGAAGTTTCGGAGAGTTTTTTTCAAAAACCGACCTGGTTTCAGCGCTGAGGCTGAAACCAGGTCGGTTTTTCTAAATAAATGTGAAACGGGTCTTTTTTTGGGAATAAAAGTCCAAATAGGTTGGTTTTGAAAATTTGTCCTATCGGCGCGTCTACGTTTGTAGATGATTGATGCAATTTTTGATAGAAAAAATGATAAACAATGGGAGTACCAGAGCTTTTTTTTTTTTAATTTTTATTTTTATTTTTTTGAATATAGGACCCTTCGCAAACAGGAGGCAGCCTAAAAATATCTAGGCTAAAATGTCCAGCGGGGAAATAAAAGAAGATAAAAACTCTTGAACGCTCTCAAGTGCAAATCTAGCTAATGTCAGACGACAGCCAAAAGATCAACCTGACGGACTGACTGCTTTGAACCTTAGAAAACAATGTCTTCTAGTGGGTGAAGCTCATTACTCGGGGTCCTCAGTAGATTTTGCTCACCCCCATGCAGACCGTACAATTAATCTTGTTAATCTTATGAATAATGAGACAACTCTTCCGCACAAATCAAAGACCATGCAACACGACCAATAAATTCTAGGTGCTTTGTAGACGTTCCGCCCACACCTGGGATGGAGAAGGCTCCGGGAACAACACCGGCCGGTTGATCTCGGATCGCTCCCTTGACGCTTGATTCACAAGCAGCCTTGCTAAATTAAGCTTCCATCCGCATCAAGTTCGAGCTTCCTCCATAGGAGGAGGAGAAAACCAATAATCAGAGGTTTCCGACCTAGTTGCCGCCGGCAAGGATGAGACGGGTGAGCTACTTTACTGTTAACGCGTATGCACGATTTTCATCGAGGACACAAAAAAATAAAAATAATAATAAAGAAAAAAAGTTGTTTTGACGAACTTCCGAAACTAATGCCATGCATCCTCCTCCCCTGTCAAAAAATTCATGCTCCCTAGACCTTGAACTGAAACTTTAGTGTAACTATCTCCCCAATAATGCAGAAAGCCACTATCCAACAAAGCTATTCCAAGATTACCCTTCCCATTTAAAATTAAAAAAAACCACATCCTCTGCAACTACTTTTTCCTATCACCCTCTTCTTCTCAAGATCCCTCTTCTTCTCAAGATCCCACTCCTCCGCTGCCACCAACGAGGATCCCGACCGCCGACACCGCAAGTTGGCCGTTGTCGACCCCTACAAGTTTGATTCATCTTCGTCGACGCTCCTTGATTGTCTTCGCTCCGTTGTCACCCCCTACGGCCAGAATAAGGAAGCTTGTCATCGTCTTCACTCCGACAAGGACCCCCACTGACTGTAAGCTTGACGTCTGTAGCCTTGGCTAGGAGACCAGTATCGACCCCAAGTCGCACTTCATCATCCTATTTCTATTTCCATTTCTAATTAATTTCTCTCTCATTGCAGACTACGCAAAATCATCCTCAAGGCCCGTTCTTTTTCCTACAAATGAGTGTCTTTCAATTCTTCAAACTACATCAGATTCGTTATGCTTATTACTTTCACTTGTGTGTTTTGTATGCCCACCAAGTGTTTGTTGATATGCCCAGCTCTCAATTACCCAATTCCTGTGAAATTGAGGGTAACTATTTTCTTAACTTTTACTTCTTTAGATTAGTGTTTCATGTGTCATGGTTATATTGTCAAGATCAAATTAGAAAATATCCAGACTCCATTTTCTCTTTAGTCCAAATCCGGTGAAGCTTTGTTGCATCCTAATCAAATATATGACAAGATTGAATTTGTGATAAAATCATTCGGCTTCATAACTAGTCAGTTATCTTGTCGAAGACGTTGAGAACTAAAAATGGTTTTCTAAACAAATTGCTAGAATCGTAGGAAAGATCAACTTTCTTATGATAGGCCTTGGGGATTAGTTACCTTAATTGGCAACATAATCAAAATGAAAAGGAAATTAGTATAAAATATTTGCATTGCATTAGCAGAAAACTTAGTACATAAGAAGTTGTTCTTGAAATTACCCTAGAGGGAGGTGAATAGGGTAATCAAACAATAAATGTACAATTTATGAAATTTAATGCAACACAAGACACAAATATAAAACAATGACAATAAATAAGAGAGAGAGAGAGAGAGAGAGAGAGTAAGAGAATACTAAGCCAAATTGCACGCCGATGTGTTCATGAGGTTCGGTCCTCACGATCTACGTCCCCAACCACCTCTCCTGATGGTAATTCACTAAACACACCCGGTTTAGAAGCCGAAACTTCTTCACAGCGATCTTCCCCGAGATCTCATAACTACACAATTTGATCTCCTCGAGATAAAGCTATCCACATAGTAGAATAAGATAAAAAAAATCTCTCTTACAACACCCCTATGGCAAGGATTAAGAGATTACAAATGAAGCTTGGGGTTGTGGGTATCGAAGGTGTAAATCCAAAATTGAGAAGAATGAGAGTTTAAGCTCAAAACACACAATAAACACAAACTCAAAGAAGGTGTAAATCCAAAATTGAGAAGAATGAGAGTTTAAGCTCAAAACACACAATAAACACAAACTCAAAGAATTTTTCTTGCTTGCTTAGTTACTGATGAGAGTTTAAGCTCAAAACACACAATAAACACAAACTCAAAGAATTTTTCTTGCTTGCTTAGTTACTGAAGTGAAGAGGGTAAAGAGATATATATAGAAACCCCAAACAATAGCCCAAATTCCAAACAAAATCCAAAATCCTAAAAAATCAGCTGAAACCAAAACTAGTCATTACAGTGCCATCAACCG
Organism: Asparagus officinalis; assembly: GCF_001876935.1. Lineage (NCBI taxonomy): Eukaryota > Viridiplantae > Streptophyta > Magnoliopsida > Asparagales > Asparagaceae > Asparagus > Asparagus officinalis. The sequence goes on from NC_033795.1 coordinate 25,068,382, forward strand.
ACTAATATTGTTCATCAGTCGACTGATGAGTTGACCGTTATAGGCCGCTCATCTGCTATCGGTCGACTAATAAAATCATCAGTCGACTAATAACCTGCATCGATCGACCGATGGTTCATCAGTCGATTGAGTAGAAACTTTCTGCTATTCTAGTGTGTTTCATCAGTCGACTGATACTATTTATCAGTCGACTGATAACGTGCACATGGTCAGTTATGAACAATAAAAATGAACTTTGAACCCATTTTAAAAATATCAAATAAATTCTAAAAAATATAAAATTTAGGGAAATGTTTATAAACATGAATATAGACATGTTAGAAAAGTTTTAAAAAAATCATTTCCCAAAGGTAAAAGCTTATCATTTTTCAAAATTGGTCAAAAAAATGATTTTAAAAGTGTGTGTGTGTGTGTGAACCCCAATTGCTTCAAATGTTATCTACTTTGTTTCTTACCTACATTATGAGCTAGAGAGAAAGTAAAAAATACAAATATTGCTCACATATGTATACAACTCTTGAGGCTCGATATTTGCTAATTTTGTTGATGAAGCTCCTCTTATATATGTTGCTCTTTAAATAGCTTTTCTTCACCAACTTTCCTCCATCTCCTTGGACATCATCGTTATGGTGCAAGTTCTATCCATCCTCCAATTGTGGCACTAAATTGCTTGACAAAATACTTCATGTATTATATCACTTAACAAGCAATTAGTACCTGTAATGGGGTTTGTAAATCATCATCAAAATAAGAGATCTAACAATCTTCCTTTTTTTGATGATGACAAACAACCATTATAAAGGAGCCAAAATAAAATAAAATTTCTACTTATACATAGTTGCTTCCCCTATCTATAAGACTCTCCCCCTATCTATGTGCACAAAGAAGAGATATTTCTTCCCCTTTGTCAACATCAAAATGGGGTAAAAAATAATATACATGTTGTAAAACCCACAAGATACTTCTTTAAGTGTTGGCCTACCCGTGTCACATTCCTCAAGTGTTTGGATTTACTACCTCTCCCTAGGCTTTACTACCAACCCACTCCTCTTAAAATTTACCCCGGTCTCTCCCAACCACTCCTCTAAGTATCTTTGTGCATTCAAACATGTTATGACAATGAGTGTGAATAAAATATTAAGATATGAAAATGTTAAACCAAAAACCAAGAGCAAGCAAAAAATCATCAAAACAAACAATCAAAGGATGCACATGCCTAACTCATTTCTTATACGACAAAAATTTTCTTCACTAAGAGGTTTGGTAAAGATATCTGCTAATTGTGATTTAGTATTAATATAATAAGGAATACATCTTTCCTCTCTACATGATCACGTAAGAAATGGTGGCAAATATCTATGTGCTTGGTTCTAGTATGTAAAACGGAGTTTTTTAAAATATTTATTGCACTAGTATTATCACAAAATATCTTTATATCATGAAAATGTAAATCAAAGTCAACTAAATTTTGTTTCATCCATAATAATTGTGCACAATATAAGCCGGCGGTAATGTATTCCGCTTTCGTAGTGGATAAGGCAACACAATTTTGTTTCTTGGAAGACCAAGAAACAAGTGAATTGCCTAAGAAATGACATGTGCCACTAGCACTCATGCGGTCTACTTTGCATCCGGCAAAGTCAGCATCACAATAACCATAAAGATCAAAATTTATATTCTTTGGATAAAACAAACCAAGTTCAATAGTATCATTTATAAGCAAAGTCGGCATCACAATAACCATAAATATCAAAATTTATATTCTTCGGATAAAACAAACCAAGTTCAATAGTATCATTTATATACTTAATAATTCTTTTAACCGCAATTAAGTGAGATTTTCTAGGAGAAGCTTAAAAACGTGCACATGCACAAACACTAAACATAATATCTGATCTACTAGCGATGAGTTAAAGTAGACCATCAATCATACCTCGATAAAACTTTTGATCTACTTTCTCACCACTTTCTTCCTTGTCCAATTTGATGTAGGTTTTCATAGGAGTTGATGCGTGCTTGGAACTTAACATGCCGAATTTTTTGACCAACTCTCTCGCGTATTTGTTTTGTGACACAAAAATACCATCATTGGTTTATTTGACTTAGAGACCGAGAAAGAATGTAAGCTCTCCCATCATGCTCATCTCAAAATGCTCTTGCATAACTTTTAAAAATTTCTTGCACAATAATTCATTAGTAGTACCAAAGATAATATCATCAACATAAATTTGAACTAAAATAAAATCATTTTTCTTTTTTCTAATAAATAGAGTGTTATCAATTTTTCCCTTTGAAAAGCCATTATCAATGAGAAAACTTGAAAGGCGAGCTTACCAAGCTCTATGAGCTTGTTTTAACCCATACAAAGCTTTTTGTACCCAGTAAACATGATTAGAAAATAGTGAATCAATAAAACCAGGGGGTTGTTCAACATACACCTCTTCTTCAATAAACTCATTCAAGAAAGCACTTTTAACATCCATTTGAAATAATTTAAAATTTTTAAAGCTAGCAAAAACAAAAAACATTCTAATTAACTCCAATCTTGCAACCGGTGTAAAAATTTTGTCATAACCAATGCCCTCCTCTTGATTGTATCATTGGGCAACTAAACGAGCTTTATTTCCAGTCACTATGCCAAATTCATTAAGTTTATTTCTAAAAACTCATTTTGTTCCAATAACATGGAAATCTTTAGGTCTAGGAATAAGTTTCCAAACATTATTTCTTTAAAAATTATTTAATTCATCATGCATAGCTAAAACCCAAAATTCATCATTCAAAGCATCATCAACGCGTTTAGGTTCAATTTGGGATAAGAAAGCAACATTACCACACTCGCTCATAGCCCTTGAGCGAGTCATGACACCTTTAGATGGGCTTCCAATGATTTGCTCTTTGGGATAATCCAGTACAAACTTCCATGCTTTGGGGAGTTCTTCTTGATTTGGTTCATGCTCTCCTTCCCCATCCTTTGATGCAACCGTTGAGGAGGTGTTATTTATTTGCAATAGTTCCATTCCACCTTTAATGTCATCATCATCCCTACTAGGCACACAATCTTGTAAACCAACATTAGTTTCATCAAAGATAACGTTTATAGATTCTTCGACAACGAGTGTTCGTTTATTGAAAACTCTATAAGCCTTACTCCTTGATGTATATCCCAAAAATATTCCTACATCTATCTTTGAATCAAATTTGTCATGGTGGTCTTTTATGTTCAAAATAAAACATTTACAACCAAAATCCGAAAATAGCTAATATTTAGAGTTTTGCTAAAATAAAGTTCATAAGGTATTTTCTTGAAAATAGGTCTAATTAAAACACGATTTAAAACATAGCAAGCTGTATTGACGGTTTTCACCCAAAAATATTTTAGCAAATCAAAAGCATTAATTATAGTACGTGCCATCTCTTGTATGGTACGATTTTTCTATTCAACAACATCATTTTGTTGTGGTGTTTTTGGAACGAAAAACGTATGTGTAATACCATGATGGTCACAAAAATCACTAAAAAATTATTTTGAATTTACAAGTTTCAAATCTTTTTCATTTTCAATTCTTTTTACAAGATGAAAAAAATTCTTTAAAACATTCATCTTTATTTAAAAGAAATATAACACATGTAAAGCGTGAAAAATCATCAACAATAACAAATACATAATTCTTTCCTCCTAATGAGGCAACACGCATAGGACCAAATAAATCAAGATGAAGCAATTGTAAAGGTTTAGTGGTGGATACCTTATTTATGGATTTGAAAGAACTCTTAATTTGTTTACCTTTGGCACATTCCTCACATTGAGAATCTTTGGCAAAGGTTAAGGTAGGTAGTCCTCTTACTAAGTTCTTCTTTGATAGCTTGGAAATAAGCTTCATGTTAGAATGACCAAGCCTTTTGTGTCAAATCCAAGGATCACCATCCACCGCGGCAAGACATTTTACATCTTGATCTATAAGCTCATTCATCTCAAAAATATACACATTAGCTTTTATAAGGGCAACAAAAATGGTTTTGTCATTAAGACTAACAATACATTTATCCGGTTTAAAAGAAATATCATAGCCTTTGTCACTAAGTTGACTAATGCTAAGAAGATTGTGATTAAGTCCTTTTACTAAATAAACATCTTTAATAATCAGAGAAGGCTTCTTACCAATAACACCAATACCTACAATTTTACCTTTCTCATCTCTGCCAAAGGATACATTGCCTCCTTACATCCTTGATAGGGTTGCAAATAAATCCTTGCCCATCATGTGATGAGAGCAACCGCTATCAAGATACCACATCTCCTTACGTCTTGTGCGAGACATTCCCTACATGTAAAGAAGTGGAAGAAAATTTAGGTACCCAAATGTTGGGTCCTTGAATGTTAGTACTTTTGGTACCCTTAGGTACCCATATCAACCCATAATCATTTATATTATCTCTAATCCTACAATATGTGGAAATATGACCATATTTCATGTAATATGCACAAATAAAACCTTTCTTGTAGGTGGGGGCTTGAGATCTATGATACCATGTTCTTCTAAATTGATGATGATTAGGACTAGTGGAAGCATGGTTGACTTTTAACATGACATTTTCATTTTTTTTATTTTTAAATTTAAGATCTTAATTGTTTATTTTCAAAATCAAGGTCTCTAATTATTTCATCCTTCAAAGCAATGATATTATTTAGTGAGAAATGTAATTGCTCAAATTTTGAGTCACATGAATTATGCAATTTTTGGGAAGAAGAATGTTCTTTTGCCAACTTTTTAAATTCAAAGTTTAATTCCTCAAGAGCGGCTCTTAGTTCACATTGCATATACAATAATTCATCATCGGAGTTGGATTGTACCTCATCTTCATGAGCCATGAAGCATATGTTTGGATCATGAAGAGCAATATTGGCGGCTTCTTCGTCACTATCTGAATCGCTTGGTTCGTATTCCTCTCATCCCGCATACACCACCTTCTACTTCTTGTACTTTATATATTTCTCTTTTATCTTGGGACAATCCTTTGCTATAGTCCTGGTTCATTGGACTCAAAGCATTTACCTACACGAGAGGGGAATTTGTTAGAATGGTTTTTAAAATTTTTATTCATTTTTATCAATCTTGATATTCTCCTAGAGAGGTAAGCCACTTCTCTAGAGACATCAATATCACTATCCGAGGAGGAGGAGTCATAATCAATTGCTCCTTTGAGTGCAATAGTATTCATCTTTTAAGAAGGCTCTTCATTTTCTTGTTGGGGCTCTTCCTCCTTCCCATTGATCTTCTTCTTGTGAACTTTGAGTTTGCCAATGAGGCCATCAAGTGTAAGCGTCGTAAGATCATTGGCTTCCTCAATAGTCATAGTTTTGGGCTCTCATACCGGTGTTAGAGAGCAACGAATTTTTTAGTTATTCTCTTGGTTCTCCAACACCTTGTCAAGGCCATGTAATTCATTAACAATATTAGTAAATCGACAAAACATGACATCAATTGACTCATTTGGAAGCATTTTAAATAACTCATATTTATGCATGAGGCTACTAATTTTGGACTCCTTGACTTGAGGAGTCCCTTTATGAGTGATACATAGTTTCTCCCAAATTTTGTGTGTGATTGCATACGTGAAGACTCTATTATACTCATTTGGAGTGAGTCCGCAAATCAAGGCGTTCATGGCTTTAACATTAAGGTTAGCCAAATGCCGTTCATTCTCGGCCATATCTTTGCTAGGCTTTTCAACATATTTCTTCTCTACTATTTCTAGGATGTCAAGATCAATACATCATAAATAAATTCTCATCCTAGCTTTCCAATAGGCTAAATTATTGTTGGTAAATAAAGGAGGTCTAGTAATTGATTGACCTTCAAGCATATGCACATATATGTTTGAGTTCATTTTGATCTTTACTCTAAGGTGATTAAACCTCAACAAATATAGAGACCTTGCTATGATACTAAATAAAATTATCCTAGAGGGGGTGAATAGGGTAATCAAACAATAAATGTGTAAATTTAATAAAATTTAATGCAACACAAGACACAAATATAAAACTATGACAATAAATAAGAGAGAGAGTAAGAGAATAGTTAGCCAAATTGCACGCTAATGTGTTCATGAGGTTCGACCCTCACGACCTACGTCCCCAACCACCTCTCCCGATAGTAATCCACTAAACACACCCGGTTTGAAAGCTGGAACTTCTTCACAACGATCTCCCCCGAGATCTCACAACTACACAATTTGATCTCCTCGAGATCAAGCTCTTCACACAGTAGAATAAGATGAAAAAATCTCTCTTACAACACCCCTATGACAAGGATTAAAAGATTGCAAATGAAGCTTGAGGTTGTGAGTATTGAAGGTGTAAATCCGGAATTGAGAAGAATGAGAGTTTAAGCTCCAAACACACAATAAACACAAACTCAAAGAATTTTCTTGCTTGCTTAGTTACTGAAGTGAAGAGAGAAAAGAGGTATATATAGGAACCCTAAACAACAGCCCAAATCCCAAACAAAATCTAAAATCCTGAAAAATCAGCTAAAATCAAAACTAGCCGTTACAGTGCCATCAGTCGACTGATACTGTTCATCAGTCGATTGATGACCTAACCATTACAGGCCGCTCATATGCTATCGGTCGACTGATAAAATTATTAGTCGACTGATAATCTGCATCGATCGACTGATAGTTCATCAGTCGACTGAGTAGAAACTTTTTGCTATTCCAGCGCGTTTCATCGGTTGACTGATACTGTTCATCAGTCGACTGATAACGTGCACATGTTCAGTTATGAACAATAAAAATAAACTTTGAACCCCTTTTAAAAATATCAAATAAATTCCAAAAAATATAAAATTTAGGGAAATGTTTATAAACATGAATATAGACATGTTAGACAAGGAATTTTTGAAAAATCATTTCCCAAATCTAAAAGCTTATCTTTTTTAAATTTGGTCAAAAACATGATTTTAAAAGAGAGAGTGTGTGTGAACCCCAATTGCTTCAAATGTTATCTATTTTGTTTCTTGCCTACATTATGATCTAGAGAGAGTAAAAAATAAAAATATCGCTCACATATGTATATAACTCTTGAGGCTTGATAACTGCTAATTTTGTTGATGAAGCTCCTCTTGTATATGTTGCTCTTTAAATAGCTTTTCTTCATCAACTTGCCTCCACCTTCTTGGATATTATTGTTATGGTGCAAGTTCCATCCATCCTCCAATTATGGTACTAAATTGCTTGATAAAATACATCCTTTATTATATCACTCAACAAGCAATTAGTACCTATAACGAGGTTTGTAAATCATCATCAAAATAAGAGGCCTAATAGTTCTTCCCATACATTCATACATGCAACCGTGAGAATTCGTGTAATGCTAGTTAGGAATCAATCAAGGGGACAACAACTATGGTGCATTAGTCCTAGTTTCTTTTACATGTGAAATTTATGTTAATAAAACTAACTTTAAGGATAAATGAATAAATAATAAATTAATGAAATAAATAAGCATAGGAAATGTGGTAGGTGTACTTATGTGTACATTTCCAAATTCATGTATCTTGGCTTGAAATTCTTCTTTTTTGTTTAAGGATGTTTCCCAAATTCTGGGGTATTGGCTTTATGTGTTACGTCTAATGAATTAAGTCCAAAGTTTATAAACCAGAGAAATAGAGAATACTTATAATTAGACAATTAATGTCGTTAGTCACTCCTGCACTATACGGGCACTCTCTATTTTATACAATAAATGCTGGTGTTATAAGATATTTATACATTCTGTGTGACATATACACTTTATCGGTGACATACGCATGTCTCATGTGATATTTATACATTTTGTATGACGTATACTTTTTATCAGTGATATATGCTGGTGTTATGTGATATTTATACATTCTGTGTGACTTATACTCATTATTTGTGACAGTTCATCATTTTGTGTGATGCGTAGATGTTATATGTGATGTTTTTGTATCACCTGTGACTTTTACACATTAAATGTGATACATAATCTTGTTTGTTATTGTATATGACTATTACTTTACATTTTTTTCTATTTAGGTACGATTATGGCATACATGCATATTTATACATCAAAGCGATTCTAGAAGGAAATGAGGCGATGAATATTGAAGCTTTACAAAGGGAGTCTGAAATGTTAAGAGCAGGACTTGCTGCTCAAATTATATGTGAAGGTTGAGAATTAAGAAGCTGGGATTGAAGTTAGATGTAGATAATCCTGAATATTTTTTATATTTTGGGGATAATGATGTCCCATTGATTGTGTAGAAGCATTAGACAAACACGTACAACATAATTCTATGTTGGATATGACTAATTTCTTTATAAATTTTGAGACTTATGGTGATAATGATGAAATGTGCATTTGTGATTACTCCATAAACTTTTCTTTAGCATATTACATAGAATCTGGAGGTATAAAGCTTACAAGTATCACAGTTAATACTAACAAGTCACACAAACAGATTTAACACATAAATGTCAAACAAAATGATAAAAGTCATATATAATAGACAACAACCCCCAAAAGAGCTTTAATTCTGCTAATAAAACGTTAGTCTTGGATAGATTCAGTGCATGTGGCTCGGTTATATCCTTCAGTGTGACACCTTGAGCATTTAACTGGACGTGTATTCTCAGATTGGTTGTTGGTACATCTATTATTACTTCTTTCATGTCTCTTTGTCGTCTTGGGGGAAGTATGACAACTGTTTCATTTGTGACATCTGACTTATCGTAATTTGGAATAGGAAAGAGAATGGGTTCATAACTTTTCTTGGAATCTTTAGTTGTTATGAACCAATCGCAATACAGGTACACATCTCTACACATAAAGTTAATAGCATCACATACACATGTTTACTCGTACACATCATTAACTTCTACTGATTTTTGAGTTGATGCCTCAAAGATTTTAGCAAATAGAAAGTGTTCTCCCCACACAAATCCAACAGTTGAAAGATTCAGCAATATTAAAATTGATATGATTATATATGTAAATAAATATCATATGTATAAAATAGAAATTCACTATCACAAAGTACAACAATGTGTCACATACAATCGAGAAATGTCACAAGGAACATCAAATTGTTACAGAATACAAATAAAAATCATAGTCAATAGAGTAATATCACATGCCACAAGTAAAGGTCACACATAACAGACAAGAGTCGCATATAAAAGCATAATGTCACATGTAAAGAGCAATGACCTACATCACTTGAGATGTATGCATGCATTATAGGATGCAAATAAACGCTTGAATCGCCTTTCTTCTTGTTCAATGATGACGACACTACCTGAGTTTGTTTCCATCAACTTTATTTGGTACCTTTAATTGATGATTAAACGTACATATTACTTGTTAAATGATGAATAAGTTTTAATTGTCACATGTAAGTCGTGAATGTTACATATAAGGTTTAAAGATCACATTTAAGACCAAAATGTCACATATGATATCATATTGTCACATTTAAGGTCGAAAGCTCACATATAAAACCTAAATGTCACATATAACGTCTAAACATCACATATTATACTTATATGTCACATAGCATTCTGAAATGTTACATTTAAGGTTAATGGATCACATTTAAGGTAACAAATTAATAGACTAACCAGGGTAGTAAACTATATGAATGCCAGGTTCAACGAAATATATGACATTTTGTTATCTCTTTAGCACGCCAAACTTTAGAATAGCTAACTTTTAAACCATATTGAGAGTGCAATTTCTGTCTAATGTCAGTTGGGGAGATAGATGAATGACTCTTCATAATTGATTGTAGCATACTCGCAATTCACCTTCTCGATGCTCTAGAATGACTAGTTGTACTATTACATTGTCTACAAGTATATTAAGGAATTAATTTTTTATAGCAAAGGCTAACACATGGCTCAATGGTGGAGCGTAAAGCACCCATAGGCATTTTGTTTTTTTTCTGGATATGTAATTAGCACGAATGCATTTTGGCTCATTGTTAACATATTTATAGAGAACTTCTTAGCTATAGAGTAGTATATAAGAGTCATTCTAACTTCTTTTACACTTTTAAATTGATGTCATTTTTTAGTAATTGCCTCGTACCATCATGTCGGGATTCCTATTGAGTCACTTACTATGTCATCCATTATCCATACATACTCTCCTTGAGGATTGTCATTTGGGATCCTCTCTGATTCCTGGATATGCTCTGATGACTGTGAGTTTACAGTAAGAAAACTGCAAGTTGAATATAACATACATATAAGTCACATGTGGCAATTACAAATAATTGTTAACTTGTATATGTCACAAATAAAGTCGATATGTCACGTGCAATATCTATAGATCACATATAAGACGTAAACATCACAGTTCCTATTATAACGTGTATAGAGAATCTAAAAAAATCTTATGAATACTTACTTAAACTCTGTTTCTGTTCCTATTTCTGTCCCTATGACATGCGTGGATTCTTCATCTCTTTTAGTAACAGTCATGGTTATCATATTTAACCCTATTGAACAATGATAATCTATCATGTTTAGAATATCTTCATCTTTTAGAATCTTAAACAAGACATTGTTGAAATTTCTCGAGAGAATAACTTATCAATAAACTTTAATACCATACTATTAAATTCTCCATAGCATGCATCTTCAATTCAGCTAAACTTGTTGTAGAATTGACTTTAATGAGGGTTGCATTGGTATTTAGCAAAATCACACATATTAAAGATTTTTTTATTTTGATTGTTGGAGAAGTTAAGAGGAAAGAGTTAAGAGCATTTTGGTTATTAAAGGTTGTTGAAGGTTGTTGAGTAGATTCTAATGAGGGAAGAAAATATTACCTTAAAATGAGACATTATTTGGAGGGAACTTAGTATGTTTCCCTCCAATTTTTCATTTCCCTCTAAAAATTCTCTCACAGCCATTAATATCATTCTTCTCTATTCTCTTGAACCCATCACTTTTTACTGTATAATGTAATGAGGGGCTGCCTAATGAGACAAAAAAATTTGACACTCTACAAAAAGGTACAAAAGGATAAACTGGGCAATACTTTAAAATACAGTATATGGACTTTATACAATGTTAGGCTAGGGGTGTTTTAACATGGAAACTTGAGTCAAAGAGCTGAAATGAGTTTAACTCTAGTTGAGGGTGATGAGTGCATAACTTTTTGAAAATTGCTTGCTCCAAGCAATTTTCCCAAAAATAAATTATCTTGTTTGATGACATCTCTTCTCCATTTAGATTTTTTTTCTCCTTTTTCTTTTCAAGTTTTGAGAGATTATCTCATTCTCTTAGGGGCTATTTGTTTCACCATTTTTATAGAAAATGAGTAGGATTTGGGTCTGACAATGGCAAAATTATAAATAAAGGATTCTTTATGAATCCTATTATAGAGTTTGGTTCCCCAAAAATTTATAGATTTCGGAATCTATAAAGTTGAAAAAGTATGTTGATTTTATAGAAACCCAAATCCTAATGATTTGGACGGATTTTGGACAGAAAGCTGACGCATTTGTACTATTTTCCCTCTTTTTTTTTCGGATTCTGTTTCTTCACAAACCCTATATTATTATGAGACCAAATCCTATTCACATTCCAAACCAAACTAAAAAAAAAGGAATTAGAGGGTTTCTATAAAGTTGGATTCTATTTTTTATGTTATGAAACAAACATAGAAATGAAAAAAAAGGATTCTATGATAACATAAAATTATCTTAAATTTTTTTATGGATTAGCTAGGAATCCATAAAAAATATGGGATTCCTAAGAGCATCTCCAACCCCATGCTAAATCCCCAAAATGACGCAAACCCAACGCCAAACACCTCTCTAACCGAGCGCTATTTTGATGATGTGCTACAGTGCTGCGCTAGATTTGGCGCAGCACTGTAGCTTTGGCGCAACATTGTTTCAAGTGTTTGATGATTTTATTCAGAGGGCTTCGAAGCTTGTTGGGGGTGAGAGGGAAGAGGAGAATCTTGTTGGGTTTGAGAAAAGGAAGAAGGTTGAAGAGGAGGAGAAGAAATTGGGGGATTTAGGGCTTGTTTCTTCTCTCAAAACGGAGGTCCCTTCAACTCAAAACCGAGGAGAAGAAATTCGATGCTGGGTTTGATGATTTTGTTTTTTTATATTTGTATTTTATTCATAAAATATATTATTATAATTAATTATATGTAATATGTTATATAATTATATAATATATAATTTGTTAAATATTTTAAATAGATAAAAACTTTAGAAGATAAGAATCATAAAATAAATATTCTTTTTGGTATAAAATTTGGTATAATGGGTTGAAGATGAAATAGTAATTTGGTGTCAAAATTATACCAAATTAGTGTAAAAACTTTACTATTTTAGGTTTTGGGGTTGGAGATGCTCTAATCCTATTCTTGCCCTTGTGCAACCAAATAATTATTGGGGTAGGCTATAAACGGGTTTATTTAGATGCCGTTTATTTAGATCCGACCCATAAACCGGATGGATACGGATAGAAAAGTAAATGCCAAGCACCCACTAACAAGTAACAACAATGCAACACTAATGACTTGATCGTCGCCGTCTCTTGGGATTCATCAGACGTAGCCCCCGTTGCCAGTTGGAACCCTAGCTCCTAAATCGCACCCTCGATTAAGAATTCCTACGACTTTGAAGACTAAGAGGTTGAATTTCGTTTCTTTTCTATTTCTTTTCAATTTCGATTAAGAATTCCTGCGACTTTGAAGAGTAAGGGGTTGAATTTTTCTCCTTTCTTCAGCAAGATCTTCTCTTTTTTAATATAATTCTTTTAGATGGAGAGATCTGTTGCTTCGTTAACGTACGAGGGTTCGGTTTCTGAGGCAATTGTTGAAGCACAAAGGCAGAAGAAACTGTTTGTGGTTTATATTTCAGGTGCACTGATTTCATACACTTCGTAAAAGAATTAATTCTTTTATTATATGTCTGTGATTTTATGCAGTATGCTTGATTTTGATGTTTTAAAGTGTACGGAAAAAAATTAGAAGAAGAAGAAGAAGAGGGAGGGGGAGAAATATTTTCGGACAATTTCTAGTTAATTGTTGTATTCCAGTATAATTTGAGAAAATACATGGGGAAAAAAATAAAAATCAGTACAGATGGTCGTTGATAAAGGTTACATTTAGTTTGATAGAGCTCTGGGCAAGAACGTGTGAGTTCAATGCACTATTTTTTCTAGGATGTTCTATGTACTATTGTTTCTAGGACTACTGTATTCAGGAGATCATAGTTGTGTGAATCCCTGGAACCCCCTCCCCCCAACTGTCGTACAGCTCCTGCAAACTGATTCTCAGTACAATTGCAAACCGATTCCCTTCGATACACGAACGGGTTCCCCAAGATTGGCGTACCACTTACAAGTATGCTGGGTGGAAAGTCCCTTTAAGTGCACATGCGCAAGAGCACAATGCAACGTGTGCAATCATGTGAAGGGTGATGCACAATAGAATATATGAGCCAATGATTTTACTGTAACTAAATACTTATGTTAATAAAATGTAAAATGAAACCATGATCCCAACACGAGCTCTTTGGAAAAAAAGAACAAATAAACGAACTCCATAAAAAAGAAGTATTTAAGTATTTTGTATAAAAAAATATTAAAATTCATAATTAGCTTTTTAGTTTTCCACTATATACTTTAGAAAATTTTAAGCGCATCCGAAAAAGATTTACGATGCACCACCAACCAAACTTGCATACCGAATCCAACTTTTCTAAATAACGAATTGCATACCCGAATTCGTACCGTGACCCGCTACATACTGCGTATTGTGTAACTATGAACAAGATAGTCGTGCTGTTAAAATTTCCATGTATATGTTGATGACTACCTTTATATGAACCATGACGTCTCAATAGAATATGGACCAAATATACACCGTTTAGTTTTTCTTCGTCGTTTTCTTTATACACCTCAGAACATCCTCCTAGAACAAGCTTAGGGAGGAGACATCATCAACGCATCATCGTCATAAGACAGTAGACTTGGGCTTTATAAGATTTAGTTCCTGAGAACCAGTGGCATATAGCTTATTGCAACTCCATTCGACAATCTGCAACTTGTATTGGAAGCCTAATGTGCCGTGACTGCTAATTTTTCAGTGCAACCAATATATTCTAGTTTTCTTGTTTATCTTTTCATGTAAATATATTATTATTCACGTCCTGGAAACACAAACTCTTGTGTGATGCATGTATTCTATCATGCGATAAAATGCACCATGGGCTGGTCCAGTCAATCTTCTGAACATTGGCCGGATATGATATGAAATGAACCATATAACTACATGAAATGCTTCCCCTACAAGGTTTAGGTTATTTTCTTTGATTACCTTTACCGTAATCTTTATTCTTAGCGTTACGATCATTACACTTTTTTCCTCTTATGAAGACGACAGAAAAAAGATGGCTTCCATCAGCTTCTAAATATTAAATTTCAGGAACCTTATATTGTAGATGTTGTTTATGATTGCTTATCTTCTACAAATTTCTTATTGTATCATTTCACTGTATGTTAAGTTGCGTGTTTGATTTACACTACGTGTTACTCTTTTTCCAGGTGATGATGAAAATTCAATACATCTAGAGCGAACAACTTTGGTGGATAATAATGTAAGCTTATAACAACCACAACATCGCCATCAATACCACATCACAACACCCCTTCCCTCTCCCAACAAAAAAAAAAAAGAACCAAATAAGAAAAAAGAAAAGATAAAGAAAGAGAACATCTAACCCCACATCCACCTTATACATACTACCTCATCTTCTCGCATCCTTGTTACATGGTATACTAATATATCATTTGTCACGTAGATCACTTGTTTTTTCCCCTGTTCTACAAATTCTCAGGTAGCAGAATCCATGTCAAGATATTGCATCTTCTTGCATCTCATTCATGGAAGCATTGATGCACTACAGTTCTCTGCCATATGTATCCTCCGCGATTTTTATTCACTTTAAGCTTGAATTTATTGGGTTATAGACTTAGCGTTTTTCCATGACATTTTTCATCTTATTATTGAATACTAACATACGTTGACACCAATTGTTCCTCAGTTTGAGGGAGAGGAGAAGAGTGATTTTTTTCCCTTGCCTTGTTTTTAGGGGGTGAGGGGTGGGAGGGTTTGAGAGTTTATTTGGGAAGGCTTAATTGCAATTTAATACCTTATAGTTTCCCATACTTTACCCTTAGATACCTCACTTGTTTTTAGTAGCACTTATATACCTTGAAGGTTTTTAAAACTTGAAACTTATATACTCTCACTTGTTTTGGCAGCACTTATACACCCTAAAGATTTAAAAATATGCACTTAAATACCCTCAGTTATGCAAACTTGAGGGTATTTAAGTGCAAGTTTTAAAAAACTTTACGACATTTAAGTGCTAGTTTTAAAAACTTTAGGGGGTTAAGTGCAAATTTTAAGAACATTAGGGTATATAAATGATGCCAAAGACAAGTGAGGGTATATAAATGAAAATGTTTAAAACGAATATATATGCATTTCAGAGCAATTATATAATTGCGAAGTTTGGGAAACGATAGGGTATATAATAGCGAAAAACAAGTGATGCCCTAAAGTTCTTAAAACGGAAATATAAGTGCTGCCAAAAACAGGTGTACACCCTAAAGTTTTAAAAACACGCACTTAAATACCCTCAGTTATGCAAACTTGAGGGTATTTAAGTGCAAGTTTTAAAAATCTTTATGACATTTAAGTGCCAGTTTTAAGAACTTTAGGGGGTTAAGTGCAAATTTTAAAAACATTAGGGTATATAAGTGAAAATGTTAAAAACGGATATATATGCATTTCAGAGTAATTATACAATTGCGAAGTTTGGGAAACTATAGGGTATATAATTGCGAAAAACAAGTGATGCCCTAAAGTTCTTAAAACGGATATATAAGTGCTGCCAAAAACAAGTGAGGGTATATAATTGGCGAAGTTTGGGAAATGATAGGGTATTTAAGAGCAATTAAGCCTAATTGAGAATAAAGGTGAATAAGGGAAGTATATATGCATTTCAAGTCTGGTTTGACCACCCAAGATATGTTGAGCTTGGTCTAAAAGCCTTAAACCTGGGTTGGGTTTGGGCTTGGGTTAGCCCTTAACCAAACAAGATCGAAATAAAATCAAATCTACTAAATTTGTTATATATTGTTTTGGTAGATTTTCCTTTTTGTATTACTCGTCTTAGTTTATATTGTTTAGCATTCTTCTAACTTCCAAGTTTGGAGATATGTATTTAATGATTCGAAAGTAATTTTTCATGGGTATACTTAGATCAAAGTTTTCATATTTGCTTAATCCTATTTACGGACCCAACAACACCAACTGTTTTTATTTACTCTATTTACCAAACCTGGCCATCCTGATCCACATCCAACCCAATCCATCCTGCCCTTACTGGGTACTAACTATTGTTCAGATTGGATCAGAAACTAGAACTCTTTAGATGGGTTGTTGGGCTTGGGCTGGCTGGTGGTTAGGTTGGTTGGGCCTGGGTGGGGTAACAACATGAACCAGCACGCCGATTTGCACCCTAATTAGAAGACTGCAGTCCAAGTTTCAAATTATAGAAAGTGGTATTTGTTTGACTTACCTATTTCTCAAGAGAACTAAATTAACTTGATTCAGGCCTTCAATGGAATCTAGATCTAGATTCTCCTTCATAAATTTCCTCTATTGGCATTATGCAATAATTAGTATCATGCGTATCTGACAGGAATAACATGAACATTGTTTAGGGGAGGGTTAAGTCACCATACATAAACAACTTAAGTACTGAATTAGGGTGAATTTTAGTTTTAAGTTACAACAGCAGCAGTGGATTGCATGAGTGTCATTGAGACATTGACTCATTGGCTTCTGTAGATATGTGAATCACCTTATCTTTCTTGGATCGACTTGAGAGTTGAGATATATCTGAACTTATTCATCATCCGATATTTAATTGTCTTTTCTGTTTAACATTGACTTTAAGTAGAAGTCTAATGTGAAATGTTGCCTTTGTTTCCAAAGTAAAAGGAAAAATAAAAACCTTTTGTGAATCTTGTTATTAGGTCTTGTTTGACTTCCTTTTGAAGCTTAGCAGGTTCTTTTGGCAGTCAGTTTTATCTAGTTTGTTGGTCCTGAGTCTCTTGACTATTGCATACGTTAGATTAGAGTAAGTAGTGAAAAAAGTGACATTAGGATAAGGGGAGTGACTAATGGTACAACAATGATGTCTATTTGTGACAGCCTTTCTATCATAACAACTGCTTCATTATTATTAGAATTGATATTTTTTTGTAAATTTTGTTTTAAGCTTTTTCCCTTTTTTTATGATTGGCCTTAACTCAGCATGTGGTCAGATCCACAAAAATCAGTTCCAAGTATCACCGCTGTTGGGTTCAATGGTGTAATGTTATGGCAGCATGGTAGGAGCAGTGATCCAACTCATAAAGTGTGACGTGGAACCATTATTATACCTATTTGCTAAATTTCTTTCTTCTTTCTTTCTTTTTTCAGAAGGTTACATCAGCGGGGAAAATTTTGTAGGAAGTATTGAGAAGGCTTGGGCGACAGTCCATTTTCAGGTATGCTAGTGCACAAAACTGCTTGGTTGCTCTTGGTGAGTGCCACAGAAAAATTCCTAAGTGTTTGACTTGTAAGGCTTTGAATCTGATGGACTTTGTTTTCTTCCTTTTCTACTTTCTCGAATGATACAGGAAACAGCTGTTACTCTTTTGACAGCAGCAATTGCTTCCAATAAACCTGAACCTCTAAATTCTAGCCCTCAGGAAGCTGCTCAAGGAAATTCTTCATCATTGGATACAGCATCAACATCAGCAGGCAAATCATTAGAAAGTTTGGAGGAGAAATCTTCAGATGTTTCTAAGCCATCAGTTGAGGATGTGGTTGCTGAACCAATAGATGATGTATGCTCCATTTCCTTGCATTATCTCATACATTTGATTCTATATATTGACCCATCAAGTAGCCCTCTGAAGTACACTTGCACTTTTGTAGCAGAAAAATGAAGGTCCTGGTCCAGAAACCTCTTCACGGTCAGGCGCTGTTGATGACAGAGAGATTATAAGGGAAGAGCAAACAATCTTAGAAAGTAATACTAGGGAAGAAGTGCTATCTAGTGTGACTAGAGATTTGTACAATCCATCGACTTGCGATGACATTGATGTTTGTGCAGCACCTAAAGAAACCCTTGCTTCTGATGAAAGCTACACTGAGGCTTCCCCAGCCTCTATAGAGAAAACCACTGCATATAGTCTCAACTCTTTGCAAACTTCTGACATTGTGGAGGAGGAAAATGCCAACAGTGAAGAGGTTGCTGAACCAACTGAGTATTTAAATGCTACAAAGTCCGAAGATATCTTTCTTAATATTCGTTTGCCAAATGGAGCCAGCTTACAAAGAAAGTTTATGTTGACTGACACATTGAGATCAGTGAAAAATTATGTTGATAAGAACCAAAGTGGTGGTGCTGGTTCATATGATTTAGCTGTACCTTATCCTCGAAAGGTATTCAGTGAACATGGTATGTGTATACTTAATAATTTGTTAAATTTGACTCTTTAATGATTTATATGCTCATGTCTGATTTATTCTAGGGTAATAATTGTTTATAACTGTCACTAGTTATAATAATGACTCATACATTATTTTCTTATGCTAAGAATATATGGTTTAATTTACTTATCTAGATGGTCTGAAAAAGAAAGGAGGGTTAGTCTTTATGTTTTTACGTGATGTCATTGTCACTCTGATAGCTAATTTAGTTTCTTTGAAAATATCTTAAAAAGTTTGTGTTAGTCTTGTTCCTCTCCCACAAAGGTGTGATGGTTGCATGAAGGCTTTGGATCAACCTTGTCAATAAAATGCTTCTCTGTTCAACTACTTCCCCTAAATTATTTCCCCCCCTCTCTACTCGAGGTTGTATCTTTGAAGCTGCTTTCTCAGTTCAGAACTTTCCAGAGATTTTCTCTCTTTTGGTTCCCAAATGTGGGTTAAACATGAGAAATATGTCTACCGGGCAGTTTACGTTCTTTTTTATATTGCTTTTTTTAATGCTCTCTCTATTTCTCTATGAGCCATATCTTTCTTGAAAGGAAAATATATGATTGTTACTAAATAATCTCTCATTTTGCAGATATGACTAGTGTTTTGTCTGAGCTGGGATTTGGTGCACGGCAGGCATTAATAGTCGTCCCCCATCGCCAAGCCATTAGATCTCAGAAGAGGAGCATGCCAGCAGCTCATGAAGGCCAAACTGCTGCAAGCATGATCAATGAAACTGATAATGGCGGATACTTTGGATTTGTGAAAAGGGTATTATCCTACATGAATCCATTTTCCTACCTCGGTGGCAGTGCTGACTCGTCAAATTCGGAGCCAGCTCCAAATAATGGCTACCAGCAATACCGTGAGTCCCCTATGATATTAATAGTAATACGACCCAATATTTGATCTAATTTCACATGCTTTGTGCTTGCTATTTCTCTGAACCCTTTTCTTACTGATTCCCCTGCACCATGAGGAATGTCCGTCGTAATATTTGTATTTTCAACGTTGAACCAAGGATGTTTGGTTTGCTGCAACTGTAATTTCAATAGAGGTGTTGGTTGCATGCAACTGCAATTTGTTTTAAAAGTTTACAATTTGCAGTAGCAGTTGAACTTATAATTACAGGGGTTTCTCTTGAGGTAGCTGTTTTATGGGGCTCCTCTTAAAGGTTGTTTGCAATCAGAGTTACAACTTAAACCCTTGTGCATTTTAAAAAACTTGCAACTGTGAGTTAAACTCAAATGTCGTTATTCATCAGGTAAAACAAGAGTCCTTTTTGTAACTGCAGTTGCAAATGTATTTATTAGTTGCGGCGAACAAACAGCTGCAGCTGACCCGAGATTGTCCAAGTTGCATATAACCGCAGTTGCAATTCCAACGGGTTTGCTTAATTACATGGAGATTTCTTTTCTTGGGTTTGCGTTTACAAGGTTTAAAATTCTTTATTCTAGGTCCAGCTCATGCCTTTCAAAGCAGTCATTTCTCTGGGGCAGAGACATCCAACCGTCCATTTAGTTCGAGTCAGTCAGCAGGTGAAAATACTGGAGAAACAAGCAGAAGAGCATCAAGACCATTTGGCAGCAATATCCACACCCTGAGGCATGATGAAGATGATTTCCAATCTGGAGACAGGAATACATTTTGGAACGGAAACTCTACTCAGTTTGGAGGTGATGATGATAAAAAGTGAGAAGGCGATATTTAGTTTAAGTCCAAAAAAGGTGACTTCATAAGATAAAAAGAGAGCTCATGTCAGTAAAACTTAATTGCCTGTATATTTTTCTTAAGGGCATAGTGTAAAGCTGCACTGTATAATCTTATTGAGTCTTATTTCATCTTTGGTTTTCAATACATGATATTCGAGAAACTAGCAGTTATATTTGTTATTTGTGATCAAGTTGTACTTCTGACGAGTGGTATTTGTTCGTTCTGCTTATACTCTGTAAGTTATATGCTACACACCTCTGTTGCGAGCACCATGGAGCCAATTGTCCATTCCTTTTGGTCTGATCAATTGAGTAAGGGTTGAATCTTGGTATTGTTTACGCCTCCTTAATTCTAGAGCTGCGTTGGTTCATTGCACTACTCTAGTAGCTAGAATCTTAGCTAGGAAACAGAGGCCTAGTCTCTCTTTATATCCTTTAGAGGCTTTCCCCTCTTTCTCTAAAGAGTAAGCAATTTTTAGTTAAGGAGTTTATCTGCAAAAAATTAAACTAGAAGGCCCCGTTTGGCAAAGGGTTAATGAAGAGGGGTTAAAGAGAAGGATTAATGTACTTAGCCCATTTGATAATCTGAAGGACTAAATTATTAACCCGTTAAATAAGTTTTATTTTAGCCCTTATGATCAGTTTTAGTGTTTGGGAATAACAATGATTTTGACTATTTTCTTTATAATTAGAATGGTTAACTCTTATTCTATCTAAATAGGAGTATTAGTAAACCCCTCATTTTGAGGGGTTAACTCATTTTAACCCCTCTAGAGGGGTTAACTTAACCCTTCTATATTTTTTATGTTTGGCAAATTATGGAGGGTTAACTCACTTTAACCCTTATATAGATTTGTTGTGTTTGGCAGGTTAAGAAGAGGTTAAGTCTCCTTAACCCCTCTCTTAACCATTTGCCAAACGGTACCGAAGGGTACGGAGTTCAAAACAACACTGCTCAATTTTTAGTTAAGGAGCGTATCTGCAAAAAATAAAACTAGAAGGGTACGAAGTTAAAAACAACGCTGCTCGTGGTCTATCCTCAATTAATCCTATTTTTATAATTTTGTAATTTGCATATATATATATATATATATATATATATATATTATATATATATATATATATATATATATATAATATAATATAATATATATAAGGAAATGGTATGCTTGGTACAAGCACAAAATTTGTGCTTGGTAGTGAGTGGCATATTATCCTCCACTCATTCAAATGGGGGGGGGGCGGGGGGCCACATTCATATAGGTTGAATGTGGTCTCCCCAATTGAATGATGGATGGAATGTGACACCTCACTACCAAGCACAAAATTTATGCTTGGTACCAAGTATACCTATTTCTCTCTCTCTCTCTCTCTCTCTCTATATATATATAATATATATATATATATATATATATATATATATAATATATATATATATATATATATATATATATGGATTTTTTTTTAAAAAGACCATTTTTGCTAAATAATTAGTAAAATCGACAATTTTGCTAATTATTTAGCAAAAGCGACCTTTTTTGCCAACAGGCCAAAAAGATGTCGATTTTAGAAAACACACTGCTAAAAACATACGGGACTAGTAGTCCCGTGTGTTTTTAGTGAACTAATCGGAGTTTAGCAATTATCGAAAACATACGGGACTAGTAGTCCCGTATGTTAAGAAGAGAGTTTGTTGGCTCTGCCCAACAAACCCATGGGACTACTAGTCCCGTGGATTTGCTGGGCAGAACTAATAACTGCCTCAACTCTACGGGACTAGTAGTCCCGTAGATTTGGCAGCCTATATAATGCCCAGTTGTGCCCCAAAGGGCACAACCGTTCTCAAGTTGGACGATCACTCTCTCGTTCTCCCTCTCTCTCTCCCGATCTCCCTCTCTCTCTCTCTCTCTCTCTCCCGATCTCCCTTTCTCCCAAGCCTGATCACCCTCTCTCCCAAACCCGATCTCTCTCTCCCCCACACCCAACTCACCTCTTCCTCCGTCAAATTTCTCTAAACCCATTTCCTCCAAAAAAACGTAATTGTGATCTTCCCAAAGATCACCTGACGATGTTGAAATCCGACGCCGTCTATTACTCTCCGTCGCCGATGAGATCCAAAATTTCATCAAGGTATAAATTTCTTATTTTTTTCATAAATTTCTCTATATTGTTTAGTTAATATTGTATATGATTATTAAAATTGAAAAAAAATCTAATTTGTATATGATCAATTTTAATTCTTCAGTTAAATAGCGAATGGAATACCGATTATTTGCTTATTCAATAGAAAACTGAGTGTTGGAATTTATAATATGTCTATATACGATGGAGGGTCTAGAAAATGTTCATGTTATCTAGAAATTGCAATTTCGATAGAATGACGGAGCAAATATACATAGTTACTAGAATTAATCGTGCTGAAAATGCCATTAAGGTCTTCTGTAATTGTCCAGTTGTAGGCTGTCTAAAAATTACTGCAGATGGCTGATCCCTACCAAGCACTGAAAATGGAGGTTACAATTCGTTGACTTCCAGAAGGCTACAATTTAGAGACTTTCACGACAATCAACGAAGGTTATAATTCAATGACCTTCACAACAACCGATGAAAGTTCTGATTCAACAGCCTTCACAATCATAAACAGGAGTTATAACTGACAACTCTCACATTCCTACGAGCCGAGATGAAGACTACAATTTTTGCAACGTTCTAACTAAAGAGACTACAAATCAATGGTTTCTTCAACTCAAAACGCAAATCTTACCTCTGCGTTCCAAGAACAAAATGCAGAGCTCACTTCTGCGTTTCAAGAAACAAAAACGTAGGGCTCACCACTGCGTTTTCAACTCAACATGCAAAGCTCAACTCTGCGTCCTAAGTCCAGAACGTAGAGTTTCAGAACGCAAGTTTTGCATTTGACTCGTTCAAACACGAGTTGAACGGTTCCAGAAACCGTTTCCCACGATTTGAGGGGGATTACACCCCACTAGGGAGTGATTTTAAGGGTTAGTTACACCCCTTAATCCCATATGAATAGCTAAAAAATCAGCTTAAATCGAACATTTACAGGAGATCTTTGGGCGGAATCTTTTTGGGGAGATCTTTGAGCAGATCAACTTTTGGAGATCGAAAAAACCACCTAAAGAGATCGGCGATCTTTAGGAGCTATTCTTGGAGCTTTTCTTCATTCTTAGCTATAAAATAATTTCGGTTAGAAAAAATCAACTCTTTTATAGAGTTTTAAACTCATTCTGAGTTCCTTATGTCGTTCAGAGTTCTAAGCTCGTTAAGAGTTCCAGACTTGCCTTGCAAGTTTTTTCATCAAGAGGAATCAACCAAGTTCCACGAGGCGAAGCATTCGGATCGTCAACGGGATACAAGAATCAATCTCCCATCGACACCAAGAAGAACCCAGTTTTAAACAAAGGGGAGGGTCTCCGTTGAACCCTTCCTTCTTTTGTAAATCAGGAAACCGATAAGAGAAATTATAATTTTTTTCTAAGTCAGATACAGAGAGATTACAGTGAGAGATTGTATTCATTCTTTTCCTAAATTAGTTAGGGAGATTAATACAAATTTTATTCTTATTTCTTCTTCAACTTTCCCACAAACAAAAGATGGCGACTCCGCTGGGAAGTAGCTTCACCGAGTAAGAAGTGGTGGTGTAATCCAATGTCAACCTCACTGGAAGTACGGTCGAAACCCTTGTTGTGGAGTTTGATCAAGCCAAGTATGAGGAGACACTCTCCTCCAAATCCCTTAGCCCCAAGACTATGTGCAAGGTCCGTAAAGTCTCTAAGGAGACTAAAGCTCTAATTGCAGCTAAATCACCAAAAGAAGGCCTTTCCTTTGGCATAGATTGATCGGACAGCCTCTCCTCTGCAGGAGTAGGCTCAGCTTCAGCCAAACTCGTCAGTCGAGTTGAAGATTTCATACCCGGGCTAACACAACGGGTGCTGGGTCATAAAAGATCCATTGCGGCACCAAACCTGATCAATATCGATGGTGATGCTGCTTCACAAGCCTTAAGATAGGCTAAGAAGAATGCCTCTTAACGAAGGAGAAGATCCATGTGACGAGCACAACTCCGAGAAAGTCGATCTTTCGATCAACGTGAGCTTCACGTTTGTGAGCCAAGACGCGATCCTGAGTTCGCCGTTTCTACGAAATGCAGGTCTCACGTTCATGAACCCCAAGCATGAGCTCCATGAAAGCCTAGTTGAACGCAGCCCTTAATGGCGCGTTGTTCAATTAAAAAGCGGACCTCAGGAAAGCGTTCATTCTCCAACACACGACTTTCAGGAGCACGTTATCCAATCAAAACGCAGCTCTCAGGAGCACATTATTCAATTAGAACGTAGCCCTGTGGGACGCGTTACTCAATTAGAACGCAACCGCGAAGGGAGCGTTTTACCAACAAGACGCAGACCCCAGGCCTGCGTTGCACAAACAAAATGCGACACTTGTGTTCCCATTCTCAAACACAATTCTTGCGTTCCAAATGCTAAACGCGACTCTCGTGTCCCTTCTCCAAAACACGATATGATACGTCACGTACAAAAAGATCAACATGGGTTTAAGATTCATGTTCACCAAGAACTAGTCTCGTCTACTGATGGACAGAGGGTTCCAGCTTTAACCTCACGTTCAGTGAGAGATTCTGCCCAAGTCTCCGATTTAAGGGAGCTTTTGTCGAGAGAAAGATCGGTGCAACAAGCCACTCATTCATGTTAATGTGAGCGGCTTATTTATGCTGTCCTCTCAGAATGCCAATGTTGTGCTTCTGTGCCTAGGCAGTCAGTGTTTGATCTGTTAGACCCTAGAGGGGGAGTGATTAGGGTCTTATGCTAATCTAATCCGATTAAATGCCAATTAAAATTAATTAACAAGTTATCCTAGCAAGTATGAAATACAACAAGTTATATGAGCTAGGATAAGCAAGATGAACAATGAGATATATCCTATATGATAAAAAATATATGCAAGGATATATATAAACTAACACAAGATGATATATCCTATCAAGGAGATATACAATATGATATATGTATATGCAAGGATATAAAACTAACACAATGGGTAAACAATATGAACTAGATAGTGGATCATATAAATAATGAGCTAATGACAATGGCGACAAGAAATATAAACACAAGTATAAATAAACGCCAAAGCACACTCAAACACAAGATACGATCACGGAGTTCGGACCTTCCGTCCTACGTCTCCGCTCCCCACTCCCGGGGAGAAATCCACTATCACAACCGGGTTTTCTACGCTCACCCGAATAATGTTTACACCTCACACTCGGTTTTCTAGTTCACCGAAAACTTCACAACACACTCGGTTTTCTAGCTCACCGAAAACCTTACAACACTCACAATATAACAAATATAAATTTGTTCTCTACAATAGATGAGAACTCAATGAAGCACAACTCAATGTTATAATCTCTCACAACCCTAATATACTATGTATGTAAATACAATAAGCTCATATGGGTGTGTGTAACAATGAGATTCAATAAGTCAAAACTAAACTCAATTTAAAATCTAGCATGTAGAAATTTATGAATAAAATAATAAATAGCTAGAAATAGAGTTTAGGAATTCTTCTCTGAAAATCAAGTTGGAGAGGAGGATTAAAATAAAGTTCAAACACTGTAGATGATCTTCTCCACTTGTAAAACAATCTTCACAAACAAAACAGTCTTTGAACCCAACTAAAAACCCTTTTCAAAACTCTTTAAAACTTCTTTAAAACTCTTTAATGGGTTACTGAAATAGAAGGGGGTTTGGGTGTTTATATAGGAAAAGAAACAATAGCTAAAACCCAAAACCAAATCAACAAAAATCCCAGAAAATCAGGAAATAGATTTCTGTACAATATTACCGTTGGGAGTCCGGCGGTCGACCGAAAAAATTCGCGGTCGACCGCGATCCAGATCCCAATCTGAGAATCAATCTGAGACTTCTTCGGTCGACCGGTGCGGTCGACCGATGGAAATTTCGAGCTCTCGGTCGACCGGTGCGGTCGACCGACAAACTCTTTGCTGTCCAGAAATAAATGAACAATTGAGCGGTCGACCGGTGCGGTCGACCGAAAACTGATATAACAGAAAAACAGGTTTTAGAGCTGATTTTTGAGACTTTAGAAAATATGTTAAAAATAACAAATGAAGTCCAAAAATAATGAAACTTTGGAAAATGTATATAAACATGTAAATGATCATGTTACAAAAAGAATTTTCCAAATTGCATTTCTCATTTGTGAAAAATCATCATTTTGCAAAATAGTTCAAAACACGAAAATGTAAACATGTGAATTTTGACATTTAGGCTAAACCATGTTTTGAAACTTTGCACAATGATTATATAGACTTAATAAAATATGTATAAACTGATATTGAAGTCTATAAACTAATAAAACAATATTTTCACAAAATTGCATATTCTGATTTTAAAAACACAATAGTAAATATGAAATATATGATTTCATATTTATAAACATGAAAACTCAAAAACTATGTATGTATATATATAACTATAAATCAAAACTTATGTGTATATATATATATATATATAACTAGATATATATATACGAAGAAACCAATAAATGTGTGTGTATATGATATTGAGCTTAGAGTATCTAACACACATAATATAAAACCTAAACTAAGTTACCCAAGCTAGATCTTGATCTTCAATAAGCTCTTCTTGGTAATCTTGCGGATGAAGCTTGAACTTGGATCTTCAACTTTGAATAACGTTGCTTCACTTCATAATTCCGCCAACCTCCATTTGATATCGTCGTTGAAGCTCTATTCCATCCATCCTCCAACTACGTTGTTTGTCTATAATAAATAAGAAAACACAAATACTAGACAAACAATATTAGTGGTAAATTTAAGAAAACACAAATACTAGACAAACAATATTAGTGGTAAATTATTTGTTAAACATCATCAAAACAAGAAAGCCAACATGATCAATTAACGAATGTTGCTCAACCAAACAAGCGATGATGTCATTACAAGAAGAAACCTTCAGAGGTCGAGTATCCTGAAGTCACTATCTATGTGATCGGTAGAGGGATATCGTTAGTCCCTAGTTCTGATGAATCAGAGATAGATCGTTCTCCAAGCTTTAGGGAAATCCGGGAAGATTTAGAAGGAATATATCGACACACTTGAACCCGGACGAGAACCATTCCTCCTATCAATTATCAAAGATTAGCTAAAGGAGTGGATTCTAATGATGAACACTCAACCATTATAGAGTCTCAATCTTCAAGTTCTTTCATAGAACATGAGAGCTCTATCTATATGGCAGGGAATTCTGAAGATATCTCAAAGAGGCTTGATGAGCAGCAAGCCATGCTCCAAGGACAGCAGGAAACCATCAATTAACTTTGAGATATGATGACTCAGATCGTTGCAGATGGGGCCAATTCTCAGAAAGCTGAGTCACAACCTCGACAGAAATCCTCCCGAAAAGGAGGATCATACACATCGAAGGCAAAACAAAAAATGAACGAGACCTCTGATCAAGAAGCTCATCACATAACCTCTTCCTCTGAAGAAGAAAAAGAAGCCGAAAATTAGCAGAATCCTCAATCGGCCAAAATGGAAGAATTTAAAGCCCGTCTCAACGCCATTGCTAATAGGAGCGAGCTCCAAGAAGAATGAGTTATGAGGCCTTATCCCGCTAAATGGGATGCAACTCCCTATCTACTGAGACTTAAGGCCCCGACTCTACAAGCTTTTGACGACACAGGGTCACCGAACCAACACATTTACTACTTCAAGTCACAGACTGGAGATGTGATATCAAATGATGCCATATTGACTTGTTTGTTCATTGGTACCCTCAAGGGGGTTGCCTTTGAGTGGTTCATGAAACTGCCGGCTGGATCTATTCAGAAGTGGTTGGATCTAGAAAGGCTGTTCTTGGCTAGGTTCGTCGAAGACGACACCGAAAATCTCCGTCTCTACTATTCTTGCTACTAAACAAAGGAAGAGAGAGAGTCTATCAAAGCCTTTGTCGAGAGATTCCAAAGCATGGCTTTGCGATGTCCGGTGGGCATGACACAATCCACTCTAGTGGAAACTTGTCGACACAATTTGCAAACCCATCTCTTGGCTCAAATGAGGGTCGCGGAATGTCGATCTTGGAAACTGCTAATCTCCCAAGGAGAGCAGACAGAAGAGATTGTTACCCAGGTCAAAGTAGAGGTGACCAATAAACAGAAGCAACTGGTGCAACACAATCAAGGCAACACTCCCCGATCAAAGGGAAAGGATATGTTGGCTACTGATACCAATACTCGAGCGCCACCTGCCAAGCAGGGTAAGGCACCGAGTCAACCAAGAGCACCCAAGCTATAAAACACATGTTTGAGCGTCGATATTAACGATCAACACCATTCATTATAGTCTACATGTCATCAAAGGAGTGTGGATCAAATATCATGTGTCTTGGGATTTTCTATCCTAGCTATAATTCAAGCAACTCAAAATAGCGGGTATTTTAGATAGTTACAGACCATTCATTTCTAGGCCACGAGATGTATAAACTAAAAATATCTTATCTATATAATATTTTTTATCTCCATGAAGTTTTGGATGCATAGATCATAATGAATGGTGTTGATCGTTAATATCGATGCTCAAACATGTGCTTTCACAGGTGGGTGTAACTAAGTTTGTTACACCCTAGGTGTATTGTTGTAAAACCCCGTATTTTCAGTTATGAAGATATGTGAATTATTGGTGATAAATAATTCTTTATTGTGATAAATAGCTTGAGGTCATGGATATACTTGATAACAAGTTATTAGAGATGTAAGAGTGTATATTGTTTGCGGAAAAAGTCGCTGTATTCATTGCTGCATTCATTACAACTTTGATCGTTACAATGAAATAAAAAGATAGTCTTTTTATAAGACCGGTACACAATGAAAACAAAATAAATGCAACTCCTTTCAAACAAACGCAAGAGCTGTTTGTCATCTCTTTCTTGCGTGGGTCTTTGGCCTGTGACGGGGACGTTGATATCCGTGGACCACCGGGGCAATCAGATCTGTTCCGAGAAAATCGGGCAGAGCTTCGTCTATCCTCGGAGGGATATAGAAGCAGAACTTCGTCGATCCGCGTGGGATCTAGAAGCTATAAGCGTATACCTCGGCTAAAGCGAGGTAATAGCTCTTCTTAGTATTAACGCTAAGGCTAATACTAAGGCTCGGACGGGTGATGAAGGCTCTGATCAAGGCCTCTCCTCCTCTTGTTGAAGCACACGGGCACTCTTCACTGCAGCAGGGCTTCGCCAAGCTCTCCAAAAATCCTCCTCCAATCAAGGCACCAAGGGGGGGTATTTATAGGTGTGTAGAGGCCTCTAGGGGGTAGGTAAGGGGTCCGGACACCCCTGGTGTCTCGGCCATGGCCGAGACACCCTAGGGTGTCTCGGCCTGTTCGTCCGGATTCGGATTTGAGTGATTCCGGGTGCGTTGGATGCGCGACGAAGAGTTTGACCCGCTCTGGTGATTGGATTATCTGTAGAGTGGTCGAGGCATGAAGGGC
Source organism: Asparagus officinalis (assembly GCF_001876935.1). Classification (NCBI taxonomy): domain Eukaryota; kingdom Viridiplantae; phylum Streptophyta; class Magnoliopsida; order Asparagales; family Asparagaceae; genus Asparagus; species Asparagus officinalis. The sequence continues at coordinate 25,098,275 of NC_033795.1, forward strand.
GTTGTCCTTTTTGTGAACAGTGCCGGGCTTCCCGATTGGTCCGGGTCTTCGTGATTCCGAAGTCCTATCCGCTCATGTAACTCGTCGATTCACTTCAGTCGTTCGTCGACGTCGATTAGGCTCATGTGGATTGGATGGTGACGTTCATCGTCGCTCGTTAACACTGAACCGGTTGTGGAGAACTATAGGCAATTTTTGATGCCTACAGATACCCCCTCCAAAGTGTTCCTGACTCGTTTCTTTTATAGAAGAGGCTGGAATACTTTGGATGTGATTGATCTGGCCTTTAGTTGGCGTAGTTAGCTTCAACTCTTGACTCTCTCGATTTTCGATCTATTCGATGCTTTGACGAATAGCCGAGGTTCTTCCGGCGCTGCGTTTATCGTCTGGCCGTCGTCGGAGTCTCGAGTCTGCAGCTGATGAATTGAGTTTGGCTCGTGTCATTGAGTTGACTTTGAACTACCTCCGCCACATCGTGCTGGCTTAGGGTTTCGGATCACTGCGCGTTGACTTTCTGTCGCAACGCGTTGACCGGCGTTGACCTAGGGTTACGCGTTGACCGGCGTTGACTCTTAGGGTTTGAATCATCGAATGTTGACTTTTGTCGCAACGCGTTGCTTGGTGTTGACCTGGGGTTACGCGTTGACCGGCGTTGACCCTTAGGGTTTGAATCGTCGAACGTTGACTTTTGTCGCAACGCGTTGCTTGGCGTTGACCTGGGGTTACGCGTTGACCGGCGTTGAACCTTAGGGTTTGAATCGTCGAACGTTGACTTTGGTTGCAACGCGTTGACTGGCGTTGACCTAAGGTTACGCGTTGACCGGCGTCCACCCTAGGGTTTCGAATCGTCGAACGTTGACTTTTGTTGCAACGCGTTGCTTGGCGTTGACCTAGGGTTACGCGTTGACCGGCGCTGACCCTAGGGTTTACGGATCGCCATTAACACAGTTTATACTCGTACGTTTGCTGGAGTATACACAGTTTAAGCTCTTAAGGTATTGGAGCATCGCGGTCCCGAATGTTGGGGTTGCAGGACCAACTGTTAAAGTTGATTCATCTGCATGTGTGGATTTTGTCCTGAATTTGTTGGGTGCTCAAGTCACGAGACCAACTAGTGGAGTTGATGCGTCAATGACTCGCAGTTATAGAATTTTTGGCAAATCCTCAGCCATCAACGGATTTGATTAGCCTTTACCGACTACCGTTTGAGTCGGGCTAGCATGCGGATTGTTTAAGTCCGTTCCGCATGTGACGCTGTGCTAAGAGAGTTAACGCTCTTAGTGCTACGATATTGAATACGTAGACTTCGTCTTTCTCACGGGAATAGACTACCCGGCGACGCGTGTTAGGCGTTGACTTTAGGATTTTTGGCTAATCCCCAGCCTTCAACGGATTTGATTAGCCTTTACCGACTACCGTTTGAGTCGGGCTAGCATGCGGATTGTTTAAGTCCGCTCCTATGTGACGTTTAAGCTAAAAGAGTTAACCCTTTTAGTGCTACGATATTGAATACGTAGACTTCGTCTTTCTCACGGGAATAGACTACCCGGCAACGCGTGTTAGGCGCTGACTTATCCTTACTTAGGATTCAGGATAAAATTCCCCGTGCGTGTGAGGCACGGATTATGGTGTTATTAATAACAACCTGCCACAATGTTGAATATGTGGTCTTTTGTCCTTTTTACGGTCAAGGACTAACCGGCAATGCGTGTTAGACATAGGCTTTGGGATTTTTGGCAAACCCCCAGCCATGAACGGGTTTGATGTGCCTTTACCGATTACCGTTTGAATCGGGCTAGCATGCGGATTATTAAAACCCGTTTCACATATAACGTTGTGCTAAGAGAATTACTTCCCTTAGACTTAATGCTATGATTTTGAATACATAGACTTCGTCTTTCTTACGGGAATAGACTACCCGGCAACGCGTGTTAGGCGTTGACTTATCCCTACTCAGGCTTCGGGATAAAATTCCCCGTGCATCGAGTGCCCGGATTTGACAATCGTGTCTTTTCTAAAAGCAAAGACAGATTGAGAAACGGGAGAGGAAGAATTTTATATTCTATCTCCCGGTGCTGAAGAGGAAGAATTTTATATTCTATCTTCGGCCGGAAAGGGAACTTGAGGTGGGATCCCCCACCCCCAGAATCCGGAATGATGAACTGGGAGTGGGTTCTCCACTCCGAGCATCGGAAAGGTCCGAGGAGAGGAAGAATTTTATATTCTATCTCCCGGTGCTGAAGAGGAAGAATTTTATATTCTATCTACAGCTGGAAAGGAAACTCGAGGTGGGATCTCCACCCCCAGAATCCTACAGGATGAAACTAAGAGTGGGATCTCCACTCCGAGAATCGTAACAATTCGGATAACCCTAACTGTCGGAAGGTTTGATTACCCGATTTGGAAGTGGACCTCTCGTTCATTGGGGGAATCGAGAGGGGATTTTGGCTTTGGCCCTAACTTTTATAGGTTTGACCCAGCAGGAGTTTGAGATGACCCTAACTCGATTTGAAAGTGGACCTCTCGTTCATTGAAGGAATCGAGAGGGGATTTTGGCTTTGGCCCTAACTTTTTGAGGTGGGATCCCCCACCCCCAGAATCCGGAATGATGAACTGGGAGTGGGTTCTCCACTCCGAGCATCGGAAAGGTCCGAGGAGAGGAAGAATTTTATATTCTATCTCCCGGTGCTGAAGAGGAAGAATTTTATATTCTATCTACAGCTGGAAAGGAAACTCGAGGTGGGATCTCCACCCCCAGAATCCGGAAGGATGAAACTAAGAGTGGGATCTCCACTCCGAGAATCGTAACAATTCGGATAACCCTAACTGTCGGAAGGTTTGATTACCCGATTTGGAAGTGGACCTCTCGTTCATTGGGGGAATCGAGAGGAGATTTTGACTGTGGCCCTAACTGTACGAAGGTTTGACCCAGCAGGAGTTTGAGATGACAGCAGGAGTTTGAGATGACCCTTACTCGATTTGAAAGTGGACCTCTCGTTCATTGGGGGAATCGAGAGGAGATTTTGGCTTTGGCCCTAACTTTTATAGGTTTGACCAGAACGCAAAGAGAGTGGAATACGGGGAGGAAAGAAAAGTGCCAACCCATATTACCACTCAAAGGGATACTTTAATGTTAGGCGTTTAGGACCTAGCACGTTGAGTCTGAGAAACGCCAATGACTGGCAGATGGGAACGTTGGTGGATCCACTGTCGTTTAATTTGATCAGCGGATGGTTTGGTGAGGAAAGATTAACCTATCAGAAGATTGGATCTCTTCTCACAAAAATAACTCATAAGAGTTAGGGAATAAGAAGGGACATTCTGACTTTTAGAGTTTGAATGTGAATTTCTTGTTCACCAATTCCACAATGATTGGGTTATCCCTAAGAATACCCATGTGGTATTCTTTCGGGAACTTCCCGATGCATTGGATTATCCACCCCCAGCTTCTCTCTTGGAACTGGGTTTGACTTTGTTATCTGGCCGGGTTATCCTTAAGAATATTAGTGTAATATCCTCCAGGAACTTCCCGTTAATGGTAGTAAATAGTTTAGACTCATATACCTATTGGAGTATCAGGGAGCAGTTTAACCTCTTATACCGGTAGGAGGAATGAGAAACAGTTTATACTCGTATACTCTTTGGAGTCTTGAGAAACAGTTTATACTCGTATACTCTTTGGAGTGATGAGAAACAGTTTATACTCGTGTACTCTTTGGAGTTTTGCCGTTTTCAATTGGCTTACCCTAGCGTTATAACGCCGGCTTCGACCAAGGTCTGGATGTTATTCTTAAGAACAAGGCATTCCTTGGTGGGGTGGACGATCCTTCTGTGGTACTCGCAGTACGTTGGGTCCGCAGAATCGTCATCTTCCTCCTGATGCGTGATGGGCGGGAGCTTGATTTTGTTGTTTTCGAGAAGGGTCTCGAAGATAGCTGGAACGTCTTCGTCTTTGAACGAGTACTCGTTTTGGAGCGTCTCGTCCGAATTCTCCTGTTGTTCCCAGGACTGCTGTTGTGACGTTTGATTATCGTCAATAACCGTTGCAGGTACGTCCCCTTCATCATGAGGTACGAGATCCGAATCCAGAGGGTTAACCATCGGTTGGTTTCTCTCGACCTTTCGCCTTCTGATGAAGCGTTCAGCCTGTTCTCCTCGAGCCTTCAACTCTTTCCAGGTATTGAGCGGCTCTATTCCCATCACGTCCAAGATGTTAATGGACAAGTTGTTCTGACAAGTCTGCAAGAGGAATTCCTCCGTGACGGGATCCCTGCAGTTCATTGCCTGATTGCGGAAGCGTTTGATGAAGGTATCCACCGACTCTCCGCCTTTTTGTTTCTCGTCGAAGAGTGTCCTGATCGACACCTCGGTGTCATCATCGAAGAAATGGGCGAGAAACATGCCTTCCAAGTCCTCCCAGCTGTTGATGCTTCCGGGCTTGAGACGGCGGTACCAATCGAAGGCAGGCCCGCGAAGGGTGCCAACGAATGACCGAACCATCAAAGGCTCGTTGCCCGAGATTACTCCCAAGTGAGACTTGAAGTAGATCAGATGTTGAGTGGGCGAGCCCTTTCCGTTGAACGGCGTGAAGTTGATCAGGTTGAACTTCGCCGGATACGGGATCGAATCCCACTTTCTCGGGTAAGGACACGGAATGCCGGTCCTCTTCACCTCCCGAACAGACATCAGGGCTTCGATTTTTCTTTCGAGCTCCTTTATCTTTTCGGCCTCACCCATATCCTGTTTTGGATAAGTTTCGAGAGGAATCATACGGCCACCCCCAGTGTTGTCACTACTGGTGGGTCCACCCCCAGCGCTATCATCACTGGTGGGTCCACCCCCAGCGCTGTTAATTTTAGTGGGGCCACCCCCAGTATTCTTGGGTGGTGCGTTGGCCATGACGATTTCGACCACCTCCGGCTCGCTGTTGACTGCAGCGTTCTGGGTGCGACGGTCGGACTCAACTAGCTGGTTCGACAAAGCTCGGATTCGTTGATCGTGCATTTGTCTCATCTCTTGCATAGCCACTTCCATTTCAAACTTGAAGATTTCCTTCTGCTTAGTCAGGGCCTCTTCAATGATTTTGGCTATCTGATCTGTATTGACCATGAGCACCTCTCGAGCTTGTCCTATGCTAGACGTTGTCTCGTCAGAAGCGAGAGCGGAATAGGAATCCGAGAGTTCATCATCGGAATGGACTCCTTCATGGACTCCATTGTCGTTGTTATATCCGACGGCTTCTGGCTGAAGCTGAGCTATTCCCGAATTGACCCTGCTTCCCAAAGAGAAATTAGAGTCGGAATCACCTGAGATGATTGGGGATTTTCCTTTGTTGACCGTGTTGATGGTGACTTCTGGGAGTTCGTCATCTCGATCAATCGATCCTCTTTGGTGGGAACGCCTTGACTTGGGCTTTGTCGGTCCATCGGAGATTCCCTCGAATATCGAGACCCTCTGTGGAGCGGTCTTGGGGCAGCTACAGGCTGATAATACTGCCCTGATAATTTTGGTACACGGACAGTGAGAATCCGCTTCCCGGGTGTTTCTCTTTCGAGATTCATCCGCACCCCCAGCCCGATAGTACAACTCATCGACGTTGCCGTCGGAGTAACCTATCGGCTGCTCACATGGGTTCTCAGGTATAACGCGTTCGTTTGTTCGACGCGTCTTCTTCTGAGTAAACATTGCCTTGTTGGCCTCTGCAAGAGTCGCACGTTTGGAATCACTCCTTTGTGAGGGTGAAACCTTAACGGGCTCTTGGTCTTTTGCATGCACCGCCGAGCTGGTTGTTGCAAAGATCAATTTGTTAGGAGATCGTGCACGACCCCTAGTCTGGATGTTGTCTCGAAGCTCCTTCAACGATCCCCAGCTTTCCTTGACAAGCGCTTTTCCTCGATTCTCGGGTAGAGCATCGATACGGTTGTTCAGAGGATTCCTAGACTTGGGGAAATCCACGCTGCGGTGTGGCTTTACCGGAGGTTCGGGACCTGAAATGGACGAATGTTAGGCGTTGTTTTGGCCTTCGGCATCCAAACTCGTTCGGATCTCGGCGATCTCTTAACGGCCTCTCCCTTTAGCATTTCTCGTGCTTTTTGGACCAGGGCTCGGGCATGCGCACGCAAGGCGCGGCGTTTCTGGATTCGCTCCTCGAGAGTAGAACGGGTTCTTTTGACATGAACCCATTTGTTTGTTTCTGCTTCGGAGGAGGGGCTGGTTGTTTGCCGTGGTTGCTCCTGGCGTTGCCTGGATTTTAGATCCACGTTATAGCGGATCCCATCCATTGGCTCCAAAGCCTCGGCCAGCTGACGAGCAAGACGTTGACGCCGTCTTTGTCGTGCTCTCTTTGATAATGCCGGAGCGTCTTCAGAAGTCATCTCCTCGGCGGAAGAGGAGTCCGGATCTGCGATCTCGATGGAGCGTCTTCAGAAGCCATCTCCGCGGCGGATGAGGAGTCCGGATCTGCGATCTCAACCACGTTGGACGACGCGGGGGCGTCGCGTGGTGCAAGTGCAGAGGCGGCAACGGGGTCTTGGATTTTCGAACCGAAGGACCTGCAAACATTTATGAAAGAGGTTACCTTTCTGTACCCGTTTGGAGAGGCGGATCTGGAGGAGGAGGAAGAGAGGCCTTCTTTGAACCGTTGTTGATCGAGCTCGTGTTCTTCATTCACCCCGATCTTGAGTGCTGGTTGCGTCACGACGGCGTCGGTTGCGATGCCGTTGGCTCCCACTGTGGTCGCCAGCTTGTTTGCGGAAAAAGTTGCTGTATTCATTGCTGCATTCATTACAACTTCAATCGTTACAATGAAATAAAAAGATAGCCTTTTTATAAGACCGGTACACAATGAAAACAAAATAGATACAACTCTTTTCAAACAAACGCAAGATCTGTTCATCATCTCTTGCTTGCGTGGGTCTTTTGCCTGTGACGGGGATGTTGATATCCGTGGACCACCGGGGCACTCAGATCTGGTCCGAGAAAATCGGGCAGAGTTTCGTCTATCCGCGGGGGATTTTAGAAACTCTGAACCTCGTCGATCCGCGTAGCCTTGCTCCAAGACCAAATAAATCCAGCCCTTTGAAATGAAGGCCTAAGGGGCCTATTTATAGGAAACCAAGAGGGGGGGGTGGTAAAAGGTGTCGGCCTGGCCGAGACACCCTTGGGGTGTCTCGGTCTTGCCAAGACACCCCTCGGGTGTTTCGAGCTTGCCGAGACTCCATTTGAGGTGTTTTGTTGGTTCCCCTGTATATTCTTCGTCCGGATTCGGATTTGAGTGATTCCGGGTGCGTTGGATGCGCGACGAAGAGTTTGACCCGCTCTGGTGATTGGATTATCTGTAGAGTGGTCGAGGCATGAAGGGCGTTGTCCTTTTTGTGAACAGTGCCGGGCTTCCCGATTGGTCCGGGTCTTCGTGATTCCGAAGTCCTATCCGCTCATGTAACTCGTCGATTCACTTCAGTCGTTCGTCGACGTCGATTAGGCTCATGTGGATTGGATGGTGACGTTCATCGTCGCTCGTTAACACTGAACCGGTTGTGGAGAACTATAGGCAATTTTTGATGCCTACATATATATGTAGAGTTTTGTGCATTGGTTTTTTGCAAATAAGCAAAACATGCACGAATCTGGAAAATGTCTGCTCAGTCGACTTATGAGTTGACCTATGAGTCGACTGACGGGCTGATTTCAGATTTTTCTTTTAGTTTGCAGGTCTGTTCGGTTTTGTTTCGGGTTTGACCGCTTATATATAAACTCTCCTACCCGAGAACACCCCTCACCTTCTTCAGATCTCAGAAACCCTAGCCCCCTCTCTCCCCTCAAACCCTAGCTTTGTGTTTGGTGATTTTTGGGGAATTTTCAGAGGATTTACAGCAGGATTTTTGTGGTGGTATTGAAGGAGGATCGTTTCCCCGAGGGTTCAGGAGTTTTGCAGCACATCAGAGGCGAGTAATATCTCGCCCAGTCCTATACCCACTATTTGTATGATTTTATTGAGTTTTATTTCGGATTTATTGAGCCTAAATCATTATTTTGTGTATAAAAGTAGATCTTTATAGTATATGATGCGAGAAATCAAATTTTCAGTTTATAAAAAGCTCACCAACGATTCTTAATACAGAGATCTAGATCTGAAACCACTGTAATAAGAGATTAAAGTTCCGATTTATTGTCTTTAAAATGTTTAAACCATGAGTATACATGTTTAGGATTTTTGGTGATGATTTTACATATTAAACTGTTGTTTTAAACTGATTCATATTTGTTAGAACATATAATATTATGCCTGGGATATAATGATTTTACAAATAAACATCATGTGCATGAAAACTGGAAATCTGGCGGCTCAGTCGACCTATCAGTCGATTTATCAGTCAACTTATGAGTCGACCAATGAGTAGACTGACGGGAAATTTTTAGCTTTCTTCTTTCCTGTTTGTTAGGTCGACCAATGAGTCGACCGATGATCCCAGTAGACTCATGAGTCGACTAACGAGGAAATTTCTAGTTTTCCTCGATTTGAATCTGTTTGGGTTGTTTCGTTTTAACCGAAACTGTTTGGGCATGTTTACTGTTTTTGCGTACTTCTATGTGAACGAGGAGTCGCCTTGAATATCTAATATTAGAAATGTATGTTTATTTTGAATCTCTACATGTGAGATGACTTGCGGACACGAGTCTAGGTTAGCACACCGAGGCACATGTGAGATGACTTGCGGACACGAGTCTAGGTTAGCACACCGAGGCACGTGTGAAAGTAGTGTATATGCATCTTATCATATATTTCATTTAGTCCATGTGTTGGACAATTATTATGTGTAGACCATGTGTTAGACATTTATCACGTTCAGTCCATGTGTTGGACATTTATTTCTCAGTCCATGTGTTGGACAATTTATATATGCTGTCCATGTGTTGGACATCCACTACATCTAGTTTTGGTCCATGTGTTGGACACCAGTTTAGACCTTGAGTATGCCATTTATACTTGCATAGGCTGGACATGATACTTATGTGAGTTGTGACATGACACAGTATTTTAAGTCCTGAGATGGGTTGTCTTCTTTTTATTATTGTTCCTGTATTAGATTTGGGTTTGGTATTTAGGGATTTACAATTTGAGATACAAGGTATATACATGAGAGTTTCCTTGTTTGGATTATTTCGTTCGACGTACCTATGTTCGTGTTGTAATCTCCTAAATACTAAAATCCTTTTATTGTTAGGGATTTACAATTTGAGCTACAAGGTATATACATGAGGGTTTCCTTGTTTGGATTATTTCGCTCGACGTACCTATGCTCATGTTGTAATTTCCTAAATAGGATCAATGATTTTATGTATATATATATATATATATATATTAACTGTATTTTCTATATACAATGAGCCTTTTCCCTTGGGGTTGGTTGTGATGTTGCTCGCTAGCGCTTTGACATTCGTTGTCCCTCCCCTTTTAGGTAACGAGCCAAATGCCCGGAGAGTCGCAGGTTGATGGCGATGCACTTTAGTGATTCAACTGTCTATTTTAGTTATATTTTTCTTTTGAACTCCACTGTAGACTTTTGTTTAGACATTTGAGGGTTTTATTCTAGAAGTTGTAAAGTCTGTGTGCCTTATTTCCTCTTATTCAGACATCTTGTATTTGAGACTTGTTGAGAAACTCTAGTTTATTTATTTCTGACATTGACTTGTATTTCAGTATGTTAGACGATGAAATATAAATTTGATCTCTATTATTTCATCAGTTGACTCTTGTATTATCTTTTACTTGCTTTTGTACCTACACCTGTTATTGACTCTACTAAAGAGATAATAATTATGATGGTGAAATATGTTATTATACGGTGTGGTGCATGACAGGTTTGATATTCTTGGTTTCACCTTGGACTGCAGCCTTGTGTGAACCCAGGGACGTCACAGTTGGCATCAGAGCTCTAGTTCCAGTATCCTTAGGATCATCCTGTGTCGAGTCGTAGAGCTAGGATAGAGTTTTTTTAGGATTCATGTATAGAGTCCGTAAGGATTTCCTAGTATGAGTGAGGACGATATATGCATATATCTCAAAATTTGAGATTTTTTTTATGACAACTATTTTGTGTAAACTTAAAGTATTTTTGTGTGAATACTAAATTGTTGTAAAAATCGTATTGTGATACATTATGTATGTATATATGTCTATTTTGACTCATAAACTCTTATTTCTTATGATCAGAGAGATGGCAGGACGTGGTAGACCTCGTACTCGGAGAGCTGGACAGGCAGAGTCACAGCAGGCTCTACCTGAGCCATAACAGGCTCCACCTGAGCCACAACAAGCTCAACCCGAGTCACAGCAGGCACCACCTGAGCCGCAACAGGCTCCCCAGTACCTTATAGATCTTATGGCTCCCATAGTCGCTAGGATGGCAGCAATTGAGGAGCTTGTGACGAATCATATCATGCCACCACCACCACCACCAATAGATCAGCCATAGGGGATACCAGTCGTTCCTATCAGCGAGAGACCCCCAGAGACCACACCTGTAGCTATTCCACCAGTAGTCCTAGATAGAGCCACAGAGCAGGAGGCCTGGCTCCGTATGGTAGAGAGGTACCAGAAGATGAGAGCACCAGAGTTTTAGGGGTCATCAGACCCTCTTGCAGCCCATAAGTGGAAGGAGGATGTGAGTAACACCCTTGATATACTTAATGTGGATTCGGTACAGAAACAGAGATTAGCATCCTACAGTCTGAAAGGAGACGCCGGGAGATGGTATCGACTCCAGTTCACTCCAGAGCATCGGATGACCCTCACATGGGAGGATTTCGTATATTTCTTTGATGTATAGTATATTTCTTCTACAGCACGGACTGGGAAGGAACTTGAGTTGTCCTAGTTGACTTAGGGGGAAATGTCAGTGGCAGATTTTGTGAGCAGGTTCATGGAGTTGCTGCACTTCACGGGTATGTGGCAGACAGGAGAGCACCAGGCTCAGATGTTCCTAGCAGGGATTCACCCTAATCTACATTGATACCTCGTCTCGAGGAAGTTCTATTCAGTTCAAGAGGTAGCTGAGGCCCCCACCTCACAGGAGATTGAGACTGCCATGTTCCAGAAGGATAAGGAAGGGAAGACCAAGGCAGGACAGACCGGGGACAAGGGTAAGAACAAGAGATCTTTTTTGGGACCTCAGTAGCAGCATCAGGGCCCTCATAAGAAGAGACCCTAGCAGAATCAGAGAGCGCATCAGCAACACAAGTTTTAGGGAGTTTGATATAACTGTCGTAAGGTTGGACATAAGGCATCGGAGTGCCGTAGCGCACCAACAGGAGCTCAACAGGGCAAGGGCCCGAACCAGCAGTAGCAGAGAGTTCAGGACAGAGGTCAGAGTCAGCAGATGAGGCTAGAGGCACCGCCAACAGCCCAGAAGATTAAGGGATAGATTCATGCAGTTCAGGAGGTTTCTCAGGGGCAGATAGTCCCGTATTCTCCAGCACTATTAGCAGAGCAGTCTTCAGCCACATGCAGAGTATATACGATAGTACCGCATGATCATGGAGCTAGCGGAGCAGTAGTGAAGGGTACGTTCCTTGTGAATTCTTTTCCCGCCCCTATTCTCTTCGATTCGGGAGTTTCGCATTCCTTCATTTCGTATGATTTTATGACTAGACTCCAGCTCGTAGCTCAGCCTTTAAACACCCCTTTATTAGTTTCCACCCTTTTATGTGAGATATCGCTTCTGGAGAGCATTTGTAGGAGGTGTACTATCGGTTTAGATGAGTCGGAGTTCGTTGTCGATTTGATAGTGTTGCATATGTCCGAGTTTGATGTTATCCTTGGTATGGATTGGTTGTCTTCCTACCATATTAGTATTGACTGCTTTGCGAAGACAGTCAATTTGCGAGCATCCGATGGGTCCGAGATGATTGTGGCAACCTCTCAGAGTAACCATTTTGGGGAGTCATTTATGACATACATCAAGGAGGTGATGCAACAGTATCAGAGTATTGATTTATTGGAGACTAGAGTTATCTCAGAGTATTAGGATGTCTTTTAGAACATACTTGGGTTACCTCCTGTGAGAGAGGTCGAGTTTTGTATTAAGTTGTAGCCGGGCACAGCCCCGATATCCCGTGCACCCTATCGCATGGCACCAGCTGAGATGAGGGAGCTTCAGACCCAGTTGGACAAGTTGTTAGCTCAGGGTTTTATTCGTCGGAGTCATTCTCCATGGGGAGCGTCAGTTCTCTTCGTGAAGAAGAAGGACGGTAGTATGTATTTGTGTATTGATTAAAGAGAGTTGAACAATGTCACTATCCGGAATAGGTACCCATCACCTAGGATTGATGACTTGTTTGACCGTTGCAGAGAGCACAGTATTTCTCGAAGATTGATCTTCGTTCTGGTTATCATCAGTTGTAGGTTCGGGAGATGGATATTCCCAAGATCGCTTTTTTGACTCGATATGGATCTTTCGAGTTCATGGTCATGTCATTTGGGTTGACCAATGCACCTGCTGTATTTATGGACTTGATGAATCGGGTTTTCCATCCCTTCTTGGATCAGTTTGTGATTATTTTTATCGATGATATTCTCGTTTATTCGAGATCAGAGGCAGAATACGAGCAACACCTACGGTTAGCTTTGGGGACTCTGTAGGAGCATCAGTTATATGCCAAGTTTAGAAAGTGTGAATTTTAGCTTTCAGAAGTCAGATTTCTCGGACACGTCATCAGTAGAGAGGGCATAGCAGTAGATCCGGCTAAGGTTACAACAGTTCTTGATTGGGAACCACCAAAGACGGTGACAGAGATTCGTAGCTTTTTGGGATTAGCCGGTTATTATAGGAAGTTCATCCAGGATTTCTCGAAGATTTTGATGCCACTTACACGCCTTACAAAGAAGGGTATACAGTTCATTTAGAGCGTGGAGTGCTAGAGGACTTTGATATCTTGAAAACTAAGTTGACTACAGTGCCAGTTTTGACTATTCCGAGCAGCAACAGGACATTTTTTGTCTATACAGATGCATCATTGGCAGGTTTAGGAGGCGTCTTCATACAGACTCAGAGGGTAGTAGCATATATCTCACGGTAGTTGAGGGTGCATGAGCAGAACTATCCCACTCATGACTTGGAGTTAGCAGTAGTTGTATTTGCACTGAAGTCATGGAGGCACTACTTGTATGGAGTGCAGTTTGAGTTTTTCACAGACCACCAGAGTCTGAAGTATCTTTTCTCTCAGAAGGAGTTCAACCAGAGACAGAGGAGGTGGATTGAGTTTATCAAGGATTACGAGTTCACAATCTAGTATCATCTGAGGAAGGCAAACGTCGTAGCAGATGCTTTAAGCAGGAAGCGTCGACATCGGGTTTCGGCTTTGAGGTGCTCATTGTATCAAGATCTTATTACTCTTAGCCAGTTTGATTTCAGACCCAAGATTGATGGAACCAGTGCATTTTTAGGAGCTGTGTCAGGGCAGCCATCTTGGAGTATCAGAGTTGTCAGAGCTCAGCTAGAAGACTCTTGGATTCAAATCGAAAGGAGGAGATTACCAAAGAGCCTAAAGCTGATTGGACCATTGGAGCAGATAGAGGTCTACGAATGAAGGGTAGGCTGGTTATGCCATCCAGTACCGAGCTAAAGAGGGAGTTATTTGATGAGGTACATCGTACTAGGTACACAGTACATCCAGGGACCGCTAAGATGTACAAGGACCTGAGGAGACACTTCTGGTGGAGTGGTATGCATAGAGAGATTGTAGAGTAGATAGCTAAGTGTTTTACCTGTCAGCAAGTGAAGGCAGAGCATCAGAGGCCGGCAGGAACACTTCAGCCTTTACCCATCCCAGAGTGGAAGTGGACGGATATTTCTATGGACTTCATTATAGGGTTGCCAAAGTCGAAGAAGGGGAATGATTCTTTTTGGGTGATAGTGGACAGGTTGATGAAGTCAGCACATTTTATTCCAGTGAAGACTACATATACAGCTGAGACGTATGCGAGGATATTTATTCGGGAGATAGTTCGACTTCATGGAGTTCCTGATACGATTGTGTTAGATCTAGGTTCAGTGTTCACTTCGCATTTTTGGAGGAGTTTTCAGGATTCGTTTGGCAGCAGACTATCTTACAGCAGTGTATTCCACCCATAGACGGATGGTCAGACGAAGAGAGTGAACCAGGTATTAGAGGACATGTTGCGGGCTTGTGTCATTGACCTTCAGGGTAGCTGGGAGGATCATGTTTTACTGATAGAGTTCGCTTATAACAATAGTTATCAAGCGACAATCGATATGGCCCCATATGAGGCATTGTACGAGAGGCCTTGTAGATCACCGATATGCTGGGCAGAGCCTGAGGATAGCTTAATGCTCAGACCAGAGCTTGTGAGGCAGACTATTGAGAAGGTAGCATTGATTAGAGAGAGGATTTTATCTGCTCAGAGTCGGCAAAAGAGCTATGCAAATAAGAGACGAAGACCCTTGGAGTTTCAGGTTAGAGATTCTGTTATGCTGAAAGTATCGCTTATGAAAGGCGTTCAGCGATTCGGAAGATGGGGAAAGCTTGCATCGAGGTATATTGGACCTTTCGGATTTTGGAGCGCATTAGAGCTGTGTCATACAGACTAGATCTTCCAACATCGATGTCTAGTATTCATAATATATTTCATGTTTCTATGCTCAAGAAACATTTACATGATGAGGAGCAACAGAGAGTGTTGGATGCACCAGAGATAGAGCTTCAGGAGGATTTGACTACTATTGAGATTCCGATTTGTATACTTGCCAGAGAGGACAAGAGGATTAGAAACAATGTAATTCATTTGATGAAAGTTCAGTGGAACCGAAGAGGCGTTGAGGAGATTTCTTAGGAGAGTGAAGATGACATGCATCGCGACTACCCACATATGTTTGAGCAGGTAAATTAAATTTTTGGTATGACTTATAGTTTCATGTATGGCGATGTTTATACTTAACACTAAAATGAGGGTATTAACACTTAACTCCTAAGTACTCGGAACATATAGTATATATATGAGGGGTTCCTTGTTTGGATTTTTTGCTTGATGTACTTGTTCCATTTAGTTAGGGGTTAAGTGGGGGTATTTACATTTTAGATGGTTAAGTATAGACATCGAAGATGATTTTCGAGAGCGCGAAGATGCTATGTAGCGCTACATCCTGCACCTATTGAGGAAGTGGATTGATTTATGTGTATAATTATTTGTATGATTATATTTAGATTTAACGCTAGAATGAGGATATTTCCGCTTAATTCTTAATCTTTTGGAACACATGGTATATATATATGGGGGTTCCTTGTTTGGATTTTTCGCCTGACGTACTAGTTCCATTTGATTAAGGGTTGAGTGGGAATATAGTCATCCTGGATTGTTAAATATAAATATCACGATATGCTTATCTAGAGTAATAGTATTTGTTTAAGTATGATTTCTGAATTTCAAGGAAGAAATTTTTTTAAAGGGGGAAGAATGTAAAACCCCGTATTTTTGGTTATGAAGATATGTGAATTATTGGTGATAAATAATTCTTTATTGTGATAAATAGCTTGAGGTCATGGATGGTGATAAATAATTCTTTATTGTGATAAATAGCTTGAGGTCATGGATATACTTGATAACAAGTTATTAGAGATGTAAGAGTGTATATGTGATAAATAGCTTGAGGTCATGGATATACTTGATAACAAGTTATTAGAGATGTAAGAGTGTATATATATGGAGTTTTGTGCATTGGTTTTTGCAAATAAGCAAAACATGCACGAATCTAGAAAATGTCTGCTCAGTCGACTTATGAGTCGATTTATGAGTCGACATATGAGTCGACTGACGGGTTAATTTCGGGTTTTTCTTTTAGTTTGCGGGTCTGTTCGGTTTTGTTTCGGGTTTGACCACTCATATATAAACTCTCCTACCCGAGAACACCCCTCACCTTCTTTAGATCTCAGAAACCCTAGCCCCCTCTCTCCCCTCAAACCCTAGCTTCGTATTTGGTGATATTTGGGGAATTTTTGGAGGATTTACAGCAGGATTTTTATGGTGCTGTTGAAGGAGGATCGTTTCCCCGAGGGTTCAGGAGTTTTACAGCATATCAGAGGCAAGTAACATCTCGCCCAGTCCTATACCCACCGTTTGTATGATTTTATTGAGTTTTATTTCGGATTTATTGAGCCTAAATCATTATTTTGTGTATAAAAGTAATTTGTATGATTTTATTGAGTTTTATTTCGGATTTATTGAGCCTAAATCATTATTTTGTGTATAAAAGTAGATCTTTATAGTATATGATGCGGATTTATTGAGCCTAAATCATTATTTTGTGTATAAAAGTAGATCTTTATAGTATATGATGTGAGAAATTAAATTTTCAGTTTATAAAAAACTCACCAACGATTCTTAATACACAGATCTAGATCTGAAACCACTTTAATAAGAGATTAAAGTTCCGATTTATTATCTTTAAAATGTTTAAACCATGGGTATACATGTTTCGGATTTTTGGTGATGATTTTACATATTAAATTGTTGTTTTAAACTGATTCATATTTGTTAGAACATATAATATTATGCATGGGATAAAATGATTTTACAAATAAACATCATGTGCACGAAAACTAGAAATCTGACGGCTCAGTCGACCTATCAGTCGATTTATCAGTCGACTTATGAGTCGACTGATGAGTCCACCAATAAGTCGACTGACGGGAAATTTTTAGCTTTCTTCTTTCCTGTCTGTTAGGTCGACTAATGAGTCAACCGATGATCCCAATCAACTCATGAGTCGACTGACGAGGAAATTTCCAGTTTTCCTCGATTTGGATCTGTTTGGGTTGTTTCGTTTTAACTGAAACTGTTTGGGCATGTTTACTGTTTTTGCGTACTTCTATGTGAACGAGGAGTCACCTCGAATATCTAATATTAGAAATTTATGTTTATTTTGAATCTCTACATTTGAGATGACTTGCGGACATGAGTCTAGGTTAGCACACCGAGGCACGTGTGAAAGTAGTGTATATGCATCTTATCATATATTTCATTTAGTCCATGTGTTGGACAATTATTATGTGTAGGCTATGTGTTGGACATTTATCACGTTCAGTCCATGTGTTGGATATTCATTTCTCAGTCCATGTGTTGGACAATTTACATATGCAATCCATGTGTTGGACATCCACTACATCTAGTTTAAGTGCCATTTGGTAAGGGTAAGGGGTTAAAGGAAAAGAATTAAGGGGAAGGGCTAACTTACTTAACACTTCAAGAGAGCTTAATTTTAATTGCATTTTGATTTGATAGTCAAGAACAAAGGGTTAAGATTTTTTTGTTTGGCAAATAAATAAGGGTTAAGAAGGCTAGTTGCCATAACTATTCTAAATTATGTTCTTATTTTGTTTAAGTTTTATTTCTTATTTCAAGAGGGAGTAACCATAAATAAGAGGTTAACTAACTTTAAGCCTACAACCTCGTTTGGCAAAGGTTTAAGGAAGAGAGATTAAGGAGAATGATTAACGTAGTTAGCCCATCCGATAACTCGAAGGACTAAATTGTTAACCTGTTAAATAATTTTTACTTTAGCCATTGTGATAATTTTTAGTGTTTGGGAATAATGAGGATTTTGATTATTTTCTATATAAATAGATGAGTTAACTCTTAACCTTCTAAATAGGAGTATTAGTAATTTCCTTATTTTAAGGGGTTAACTTATTTTAATCCCTACAGAAGGGTTAGTTTAACCCTTCTATATTTTTTGTGTTTGGCAAACTATAGATGGTTAACTCACTTTAACCCTTGAATATATTTTTTTGTATTTGACAGGCTAAGAAGGGGTTAAGTCTTCTTAACCCCTCACTTAACCCGTTGCCCAACAGCACCGTAAAATATTCGTTAACCCTTTGATAAAATTAACCTGTTTAGATGGTTAACGAGGGATGAGTTAAACCCCTTTAACCCTTCTCTTAACCCCTTGCCAAATGGGGCAAGTCAATTACTCGTTGGAGTTCTGATTAAAAAAAAGTGACTAGAGTTTTTGGCGTTGATTTGATCAATTGTGCATAAATAAGCCTTTATCATCCCATATCTCATCTATGCTAGTTGTTAGTTTGTATGAGAATATAGTCTATAAAGCTCCTAAAATTTATCTTTTCTTCCCCTCTAATAAGCCTCCAACCTTATCTTTTTGACAAAGAAGCCTCTAAGTTCTTATTTTTGGATTCGGATCCTCTCCACTACAAAAAAAATAGTGGAGGGACCACTACATAATCACAGCCATTGATTATCTAGTTGATGGTTATGATTTTTTTCTTTTAGTGCAAATTAGGAATGAGTGCAATACACGGGGGTATGGTAAGTGTTAGATTTAGATTGTATCATAACCGCCTACTAAATAATCAACGCTTGAGATTAAAAGTAGTGTTCTCTCCACTACTTTTTTGTAGTGGAGAGGATCCAAATCCCTTATTTTTTACTCTAAGAAGCCCTTTTTTTATTTATTTTATTTATAATATACAAAGAAACCTCTAAATCTTATTCCTCTCTTCTAATAAGCCCCCAACTTTTCTTGCAAGTCTTATCCGGTTTGTAATGTTTTTTGCATCCGCGCAAAATTTTAAAAGAACTAAATTATATATTTAGGGATTATAACCACCTAAACTTCCACTTAAATAGTCAATTTATTACAATAGTCATTAGGAGTCATTAGCTCGTAGCCAAACCCAACAAAGGAGGATGCCACAACTTTCTTATTCCCATTCCTGATGTGCACGTGCCGCACACCTGACCTAGTCTTTACAGTTACACTACATGACGAATTTTTATGTTCCTTTGCTTCCGTCTCAGATAACAGACATAACTGTCACCCCCATTTCAAAAACACTATGAACAAAATCTCTAACACTCTAAAATCCAAACTTATCAACCTCCTACAACAAGCAGAACCACCTACCAGAAATCTCCCCCAGCTCTACTCTCTCCTCCTCACTTCAGGCCTCACTAAACACCACCCAATCGCCGTCAAGCTCGCCGAGCTTCTCCTCAATCTCAACAATCCATTTTTAGCCTATAAAGCCCTCAAACAATTCCACCACCAACACCAAACCCCCTTCCTCCTCAACTCCCTAATCTCCGGCTTCACGAGAACCAACAACCCACATTCATCCATTTTGATCTATAATCTTATGGTGGGTGATGGGATTTACCCTGATAAGTACACTTTCCCTATGATATTGAAATCATGTGCGAGGTTCTCAGGGTTCCGAGAATCAAAACAGCTCCATGGTGCTGCGATTAAGATGGGCTTCTGTTGTGATATATTTGTTCAGAATGCTTTGATCAATGTGTATGGTATTTGTGGGGAGTTTGGTAGTGCAAGAGAGGTGTTTGATTTTATGCCTGTGAGAGATGTGGTCTCTTGGACTGGATTGATTTCTGGGTATGTTAAAGGTGGACTCTTTAGTACTGCGCTGAGATTATTTGGTGAAATGGATGTGGATCCAAATGTTGCAACGTTGGTGAGCGTGCTTGTTGCGTGTGGGAGAGTGGGAGAGTTGAAGATTGGAAGGAGAGTACACGGGTTGATCTTGAAAAGTGAGGTTGAGATAGGTTTGATTGCTGGAAATGCTCTTCTTGATATGTATGTGAAGTGTGAGCAAATGGATGAGGCAACAAGAGTTTTTCAAGAGATTTCAAATAAAGATATCGTCTCGTGGACCAGTTATATAAGTGGGTTAGTGCAGTGCAAGCGCCCAAGTGATGCAATAGAGGTTTTCCACGAGATGCAAGTATCTGAGGTCAAGACTGACAAGGTCATGCTATCTACTGTGCTCTCTGCTTGTGCAAGCCTGGGCGCACTAGAAATGGGAAGATGGGTTCATGAGTACATTGATCGTAAAGGCATCGAGTGGGATGTTCATATAGGCACTGGTTTGGTTGACATGTATGCTAAGTGTGGGTGCTTAGACAGGGCTTTGAGAACGTTTAATGAGATGCCGTGCAAGAACATTTTCTCATGGAATGCATTAATACGGGGATTGGCTATGCATGGGCGTGGTCGAGATGCCCTATATTATTTTGATAAGATGGTCAGAATAGGTATTAATCCTAATGATGTTACCTTCATTGCAATATTGGGTGCATGCTCTCATTGTGGTTTGATAGATGAAGGTCGTTGGTTTTTTGTTGCCATGACCAAAGTTTACAATCTCACACCTAGAATAGAGCACTATGGATGCATGGTTGATCTTCTATGTAGGGCTGGGCTACTGGAAGAGGCTTATGAGCTTATCAAAGGAATGCCCATGAAGGCCGATGTACTTATTTGGGGGGCAATGCTGAGTGCTTGTAAAGCTCAGAAGAATGTTGAACTCTCGGAAAAGATTTTAGGCCATCTTCTTGAGATAGAGCCGTGTGATAGTGGGGTGTATGTTCTTCTGTCACATGTATTTGCAATGAAAGATATGTGGGGTGATGTTACGAGGGTGAGGAGATTGATGAAGGAAAAAGGGATAATGAAAGAACCGGGTTCAAGTTCAATTGAGGTAAATGGTACACTCTATGAGTTCTTAGTTGGAGAGACATCTCATCAACATGAAGAAATTTGGATGGTGTTGTATATTCTAGCAAGACACGGTACAACATGATGGATCACAGTTCTGAGTGGGTTTACATTTATCATGATTAATTATGATCTGTTTTCTTTTGGATGGACCTAAGCTCTGAAACCTATCTTCATATATTCTCAAGAACGATGATATATTCTCCACCTCACTAACCATCTTTAGGAGATCAAACACACTCGAAATCCTTAGCAACGTCCATGAGAACTTAAGGATTCTCGATGTTAGCTATCTGAATATGAGAGTTGACTCATCATGGAGAATATGTTATGCTTTCAAGTCATCAATATTTTAGAAGGCATCTTCTAAGAAACATTTGCAAGGGATTTTCAACTCTCCCTTGTATGCTCATGTTTTTCATCCGAAAGGTGAGCTTCTATTGGACTTATTAAGGAATTTTTTTTGGGATTATTTTCTCAGGTCTTTACTCCTGCAGTGCCCCCAAACCCTATAGTTCGTATTCAGTTTACTTAGTTCTCAAAATGCAGAGTTGTACATTATGTTAGTAGTGCATAACTTATGGTATATTATGATTCCAATCTCTTCCTGACAACAAATGATTTCAATGTTCTGTTGTAGTACCCTTTGTAGTAATGTTATTACAGTGAAAGCCCTGGCCCCTGGGTTTGTTGTGTACAAAACTAAAACATACCTTTTATTATAATTTTTATTCAGGGTGCACTATTTGAAATACAAGTTTAATGTACTTTTACTTAAAAAACTTGAATCACAGGACTGTTACGGGACTGCATTTACTTAACTGCCTAAATTTTCATGAGAAAATATACCATATATTGGGAACACTAAGCAAGAAAGAAGAGAAAGATAGAGAAAAGCAGAAAGCTTATAACGCTCTCTAAACCAAAAGAAATTGATATCCTGATTATTAGAACTTCATAAGTACATCATCAGAGCCAGCCACTTCCAGGTCGGTACCTGCCATCCATAAAAGAGAGAAAAGAAATGAGCTTCCCCAAAGGCAATCTGTAAAAAGACACATTCAACAAATTCTGAGCATAATGAAGGATGGAAGAAAATAATTTCAATTTCACTTTGTAGACATGACAGTGAAATTCAGGAAAACATATTTATGGCACTGTTTTGAAAATATTGTACTTAAATGATACAGAGAAATTTTGCTTTAATCCTTATGGTTCAGGAATAGCTATAAATTTCTATAGACTTTATTCTTTTATTGCGTAATGGTCTAGAAGAGGAATTTTACCTTTTTGACTTTTATTGTGACATTTTCTGAAACAGAGATCGACTGCTTGTCTAATCATGTTTCCAGCCTTCTGACCATCGTGTCAACAATTGATTTCTTAGCACATGGACTTGTCAACTACTGATTTTTTTTCTTTCTGATATTGTTCTACGCTTGTATTTTTGATCGACTGTTTTCCTCTATTCATCTCCTCCCTCTTAGACCTTAAAGCTTGCTCATAGCAGGTAGTTAAGTAGTTCTAGTTTAGCTTTTAGATAACAGTTTAATGAACTATTACTTTGCAGATAACTAGCGAATAACTTATAAATGAGTTGTACCTGATCTTACACACCAATAAAGATGCTCCAGATGTGTTCATGAGGCATCAAACATAATTCTTCTCTTCAGATAGACTTAAAAATTAATAATTGCTCAAAGTTTTATTCTGTTTTTTTGGCTTTCGGATCAAAGCAAGATGCTAGGAAGGAAGATATTGCGAGAGGAAATTAACAGTCACTGCTTGGGAGATAATATGGTGATAACATGAAAATATCTGTCCATGAAGAATATGCTAGCATCCTTCACTAGGCTTGTCTCTCAAAATAATTGTCTGTCTTTAAACATCATGAGCCTATACTTTATGAAAGCTAACAAGAAGATCATGCTAAAATGGGACTTGATCTTTGAATGTTGATAGCGAATGTGTTTTCGTTTAGGGTTAATTGCTGACAGACCCTTGTAGTTCTATGTTGCAGATAGAGCCCTGAGTGAAATTTTTTTCACTGTTTTACACTCAGAGAAAGAGAAATTTATTTCTAAACAAATAGACCTCCTGAATTTAAAAATCCACTCAGGGGGTCTATCTGCGCAATAGTACATGGGAATCTATCTGCCACAATAGAATTACGGGGGGTCTACCCACAAGTGGGCAATAGTAAGGGGGTCAATCCACAATTAATCCTTTTGCTTATGAATGTCTCTATAGACAAAAAGGAAATATGTTTACTATTCTTATTTGTGTCGAAACTTCTACCTTCTACCACCACAACCATTCTCTCGCTGGCAATTGAAGTACAGGGCAGCAACAGGTGGTCCCAGGTTATAAAGTGCTGCAAAGTCTCTGGTATTGAAGTTCTGTCGCCATCCAGGTGCAAAAATTGTCTGTCGAACTGTCTGCCTGAAGAGCACAAACACAAACCGGTGAATCCCAGCCGTCGGTTGTGGACTTTCATAGGAGACAATCTCATTTCCTGAAACAGAATTGTCAAACTTCAATACCAGGGTTAAATTCTTTTGAGGACATATAACAAAAGAAAAATTTATACTATTGCTACTTACCAAAACTTGTATTAGTTGTTTCTGGAATGTCTGTCACCAACCTAAAAAACAATTATCAAATGAAGCTTAGTTGTTGCTCATGTATGTTCCTGAAACAACACGCATTTGCTTAACGCCTATTGACATAAAGCGACTAAACAGCTTCTAATGAGTTTATCAGAAATATTTCAGATTCATAACTTCCAATAAAGTTCATTCAAATAATAACTAGTTGAGCTAATACAGGTCTCGTTTTCTTTTATGGATTTATATGTCAAATATCCAAAAAGAGAAGGTGCAGGGACATCGTAAAGTAAAATATTAATTATTATTTGAAAACTGATATGATGGAGCAGAATTGGTATCATAGTAATTTTATTAAGTAAACAACATAAGTAAATTCAATTAGAATAAATTTTTGGGTGTGTGGTTAAGTAGGTCAGAAGGTATAGATAGTTATTTAGTCAAAATTTATCTACAAAATCAGTATCTGTTTCTCTTTTTTTCTGCCCTTCTCTTGTATATTCTATTCTAAGTCATGGGATCTTAAGCTCATACCATCCTGAGTACATATCCATCGATAGGGCTTGTTTAGTTTTAGCAACAAAGTTAAAGCTCAAAGCAAATATTATTCATGTTAAAAGTAAGACATTATTTTAAGTTTCCTTACTAACATTTGTTCTTATAGAGCCATGCCCATGTGAAGGAATCTTTGTAGATTTGCTGATATACTCAAGTGGATCAGATGTGTGGAATCTCTTTGATTGTTGATGCTGGGTTGCATAAAGCTACAAGCTCCTCTTGTTGCTAAATCTCTACTGTGAACTTTTCCTCTAGATAAAGTTTTCAAAGAGGTAACTTCATTTATACGTTCTTCTTATTGTTCAAATTCAATATATTCCCTTTTCAATATAACTTCATAGTCGAATATTCCTATATTGAATAATTTGTTTTGAAGATCACAAACATGCTGAAGTGGACAGTTCGTCATTCTATACATGACACATTTATGCTATTGTTTTCATGAAATTATTAATATATTACGAGATACCATGCACACAAAAAGAAAAAAGAAAAAAAGAAAAAATTGCTCCCATGGTTTTTTCTAAGGCTGAACATAAGTTAATAGACAAAATCTTGAAATACTAATGTAGGTTAATTTTTCCCAACGTACACTATGTATAGTCCTCCCTTTTATGATTATAAAATCTTAATAATAAGCTATAGATAATTCATGAATCATCACTGTGGATAACAAATAGAGTTGGGGCTTACCAGTGCAAGTGCTCTCTTTTGGTCGGGTTGCTTGGGCTAGGCGCATCAGGATCTATCATTACCTTTGAAAAAATTAAACCAGATTTCCAAGGGTTAAAAGTTGAACAGATCAACCACAAGGAAATCAAGCAAGAAGTTTATGATCTTATTCAAGTTTACTCAATGACTATCCAGCCTTATATCAAGATGACATTATAGGTATTGACGTATCTTGACACTTTCAGACCTAAAACTCATTTTCTTTTACCAAAAATAATTTAAGATATTACCCACAAAAAAATGTTTGAACATGAGATAATTATGCATCTTTTCAGTCTTTGTTTCTTGAAAAGGTTGTCAGTCCTTAAAGCATCTATGACTATGAAGAAATGCATGAAAAAGAAAATGAATATGAGAAAAGTCATCTGTTTCTGTTGTCAAAGTCTTAGCTAAGTATGAAAAAAGAAAAAGAAGATTATATATTAGAATGCGAAGATGCGTTTTGTTTTTAAAATAAGGTTCATATTTATTAGAAATAATGCGCCAGGAGAATAGTTTGGCGAATAAGGGATGGGTAAAACTAAATTTATGGTCATGAATCATGATGACTATTTACAAGAGTGATTTGATATCCAAAGAAATCCTTAGTTCCATTTTTATACAGAAGAATTTTTATAGGACCACAGAAAATGGGTGACACTTGTCTTGCTTGTTTCTTTATTCTTCCCTTTATTTTATCTGAATACTTTATTTATATGAATGCTGATTCCTCATGATCACTTTTAAAATTGAGGTCCCCAAATTTTCAAGGCTAGCCAAAACTTAAATGCTTGCATTTTTTATCCGGTTATCTAGATTCTCCACCTAATTGCCACATTCAGTACTATCCAAGGAAATATATTTTCTTGGAATGAAGTACTTTTTGGGTTCCTAATCCGGCAGAAGGAATTTATAATGGTTTGACGAACATTAGACTATGACGACAGAAGTTTGTCGTTTCTCTTTGGATGAAAGAATTTGGAAAAGAAGAGTGACATGTAGACTTTTCTAAAGTATCAAGTCAATTTATTTGATTCCTCTCCCATCACTGCCTTTTTCCTTCAGTGCAAGTCAAAATCAAAGGTAACGTCTTCGTAGTTTGATCCTCATGATTGATTCTTATCATAACAAGTCTACTCTGCCATCCTGTCTCCTGAACAAAGTTCTCTGTATGAATAAATTTGGGGTGGTTGAAGTAAAATTGACATTTTTTGGTGGGAGAAGGTCCTACAAAATAAACTTGCAAGAACTTAGTCTACTGATAGGGAGTAATTCACTACAATCCTAACAAACATCACATCATTTCTTCCAATTCTCTAGACCCCTTTGTGCTCAAGTACAATTACAATTCTCACCCTTCTTTCAGAAAAATATGAACAGATATATTAAATTCTATAATCAAACTATCAATGTTATTATTATTCTATATGGTAATAAGATATTACTTACGAGAGTGTAAAGCGTCCTAATATCACGCCCTGCAATTTCCACCCTCGGCTCATTCATCACCATTGATGGTTTGAGCTCAGACCCATTAGTGACTTCCTTATTGTTGTAGATTATCCTTAATGAAGCTGACTTGCGAAATGGATCCAATACGTCACCAACAACATTACCCACAACAAGAGGATCCCTTGACATTTTTGAGTAACAATGTTAAATAGAGGATAGTAACCAGTTTCAAGTTCGAGGGAAATGAGAGACAATGAGGTGCTATATATAATAGTGGAGGTGAAGTCTTGGAGATTTGGAATCTACTTTTGGACTAGAAAGAATGTGAAGTGTGAGCATGAGAGGAAGTGTAATTGAACCTCTCCACCCTTTAGAGTCCCCACAGAGGGCAGTGGATTTCATGACACGGGGTTAGTGAATATAATCAATCTTATTATTCTCATGAAATCTTGTAGGATATGGTGGAAAACGAAAAGCCTTTTGACCTGCCAATCTCTAGGATTAGCACGGGGCATACCTCTCCGTTTTTTCCGTGCTGAGAGAATCATGTAGGAGATTTTATTTGCTTAGGTGGGAGCAGGATAGCGAACAATCATTCTTTAGAACACGAATGCCCTTGACATAAATTTGGCTATGACATCAGAATGTGGTTTATCACACACTAAGTAGTAGGGGAATTAATGTGAATGTTTAACATAATAAAAGATCATATTGGAGGAAGTAGCGGTTACGTTTGTTCCTTGGAGAGTGGTAACGAAGAAAAGAACCAGAGAGTGAGCAAGTGTTGAAACTGAATTTCATGGCCATGTTTATTTTCATGGAAGATGACACCTTGATGTTTAGCTGAGACTTTTTACAAATTAATGGAACAAATGAAAATCAAGTTACACCAACCCATTATCAGTTCTACTACTCCCTAGAAGTTCCCTTTGAAACTTTGGAGAAGTACATGGAAATATGTAGGAAAATGGTGATATATCTTTGAATTCATATTGAAAGAGAAGGGTTCCAAATATATTTGGCTTACTAATTTATAAAAAACAGTACGGACCTACCATCTTATGGTAAGAATCCCATCCTTTTTCTATATATAAAAAAAGGATTAATATGCAGAAAATGGTGATGGAGGCCAAGAAGTCCCTTTGGAACTTTGGAGAAATACATGCAAGTATGTAGGAAAATTGTGCTGGAGGCTTTTGAATTTGTACTGAAAGAGAAGGGTTTCAAATATATCCGCTTGCTAACTTAGAGAAGAATTTAAATGTGTAGAAAAGGGTAATGGCAGCCAAGAAGTTCCTTCTGGTACTTTGGACAAATACATGGAAATATGTAGGAAAATGGTGATGGATGCTTTTGAGTTTATATTGAAAGAGAAGGGCTTCAAATATATCCGGTTTACTGAAGTAAAGAACAATTAAATATGTATTAAATGGTAATGGAGGCCAAGAGGCCAAGAAGTTCCTTCTGGCACTTTTGAGAAAAATATGGAAACTACAGAGTCCAAAGATATATAGTTTACTAACTTAAACAAGAGTTAAATAACTTGATTTCTTTGTTAAATCTAACGATCTAATGTAATGACTCTGGGCTGTTTGATTTTATTGAAGAAACAGATGGTGCTCTTCTTGTTTGATTCTAGTTTATTCATGTGTTTTCCTGACATGTGACATTCGCTATCATGAACAATTTGATTTTATATTACTAAATTCAGCGGTTTTGTAGAAAAAGCTTTTATCCATTAGCAAAAGAGAATGCCATTGCTAAGATTGAATTACCAATCTATGATCCATTTAATTGAGTTCGACCTTATATATCTTCTCTACTCTTAGTTTTCACATTGCCCATGGATAGTTCTCCGTTACATACTCATCATTTATTTTTCTAATCCTATACCTTCTCTAATTTGCAAAATTTTCAATTTTCTGACCTTCCTCATTGTGCTTTTATCGTTATGCCATCTTATTACATGACTTCTCTGCATTATTTTTACACTATCAAGGACTATTTAGAAATAATAGGTTGAATCATCAATCCGTGATTTCCACCCTGAAGTTACCTGTATTGATTGTCATCCGCAATTGCTGACAGTAGCAATTGTGGACAAACAAAAAGGTGACGGGCCCCACAAAAATAAATACACCGAAATTGGAAAGCGGGCATCAAAAGGTTGACATAGTAAAAGAAAAAATATTATAAAATTAGGAATAGTATTTTCCCAGCCGCGATAAATAGGCTCAAAACTTTTCAGGAAAAATCCATCCCAGAAACAACTCCATATAGAGAGAGATTGCAACTCCAAAGTTTTTCCTCATAGTGGATTCTTCTATTCTTATCCGTGATTTTTACCCCAAATTCATTTAGGGAGTTTTTCACGTAAATCTATGTGTTCTTTTTATTACTTTCACTCTACTATTCGTTGAGATCTTATTCTATTGGGCCCCAAATTTGTCCCAACAAGTGGTATCAAAGTCTGGCTTAGGGTGTGTGTATCTACTTATCGTATGCTCTGTGGCTATCACCAAAGATGGATCTTTCACATCGGAAAATAAGCTAGATTATTATTTACCATTTGAAGGCGATGGGTACTATTCACGAGTACAGTACTGTTCATAAATAAGATACTATTCATAAGCATAATACTATGTTGGGGATTCGAAATAATCAAATCAAATCCGTACCCTTCCGGATCTTGTGTTTGAGAGTCGAGCAAGAAAGAAATTCACCACAAATCAAAGATAAAAACTTGTAGGAAAGTAAATAAGAAATAACACACCAGATTTAATGAGGTTCGGCAAGGTGCCTACGTCCTCGAGAGCCACACCACACAATTCTTTGATTACTTGAAGAAGATTACAATGCTTGTAATTGACCTCTCTCTCTAAGATTTCTAATCTCAAAGAGCCCTCAAAACCCCCTTTTTTTCGTGCTCTTTTTCTCTCTTAAACCCTAAAGAGACGTGTTTCTATTTATAACAAAACACAATCTTAAACAAATTAGGATTCTAAAACGAGTCTGTCACACCCTGGTGTAGCGCAGACCACACCCATGGCAGACAGGACAGATTCTGTCACACCCTGATGTGACGCAGACCACACCCATGGCCTATCTTAAATTTTTATGCGATTATTGATTTTAATTCTAGGTTTGGGTCTCCACTCTCAAGACCAACAATCTCCCATTTGGAGATCAAACCACCATCAATGAGCTCTCCCGAACTCCGCCTTCTTCGCAAGCATCTTCTCCTACTTAAAAAATCTATTATTCAATCATCACCATCCCGGCGATCTCGCCAATCCTCATAGTGTGGCTCCGCATTCATCTTCTACTCGTGAAGGCCAACTGAAGTTGCACACAACTCCAGTTTCTCAATGGTAACTGCCTTCGTCAACATGTCCGTCGGATTTTGACTCCCTAAAATCTTTATCAAATATAACTTTCCGTCTTCAACTAGCGAGCGTATAAAATAGTATTTGACGTCGATGTGTTTCGTTCTGGCATGATATACTGGATTCTTGGTAAGATGTATAGCGCCTGGCTATTACAATAAAGAACTCCTCTCCCTTGCTTCAGATGCAACTCTTCCAAGCACCCGTTCAATCAGATCATCTCCTTACTTGCTTCAATCACCGTGACATACTCAGCCTCGGTTGTAAACAAAATCATAATTTTCTGCAGACGTGAGACCCAGCTCGCTGCTGTCGACGCTAAGGTATAAACATACCTCATGGTGCTTCGTCTCGTATCATGATCACCGGCGAAGTCCGCATCCACGTATCCCTGCAGCACCAACTCCTTTCTCCTGAAACATAATGGCTTGTTCGTTGTCCCTCTCAAGTACCGCATTATCCACTTCACGGCCTCGCAATGCTGTTTCCCTGGATTGCTTGCAAATCTGCTCACAACTCCCACTACATGGACGATGTTCGGTCTCGTGCAAACCATCGCGTGCATGAGACTCCCAATGACCGAAGAATATGGCACCTTGCTCATATGCTCTATATATGTATCTGTCTTAGGAGATTGCTCCTAAGATAGCTTGAACTGACTTCCAAGGGGTGTGCTAACAACTTTAGTATTATGTATGTTGAACCTCTGAAGTACCTTCTCAATATATTCAGCTTGGTTCAATCTTAATATCCCTTCAGCTTCATCCCTACTGATTCGCATCCCTAGAATCTGCTTCGCTGCACCCAGATCTTCATTGCAAACTCCTTTGCTAGCTGCTTCTTCAAACTGTTTATCTCCTCTAAACATGGTCCTGCTACCAACATGTCATCAACATATAATAACAAAATAATAAAGCTGGACTCGAACCTTTTGAAATAACAACAATGATCTGAATTGCATCTTCTGTAGCCATTATTCTGCATGAAGTTATCAAACTTTTTATACCACTGTCTCGGAGCCTGTTTCAAACCATATAAGCTCTTCTTGAGCTTGCACATCATCTCTTCTTTTCCTTCTTCAATGAAGTCAACAGGCTACTTCATGTAAATTTCTTCATCCAAGTCACCATGAAGAAAGGCAGTCTTCACATCTAACTACTCAAGAAAGAGATCTTCTGCAGCCACCAAACTCAATACCACTCTGATGGTTGTGAGCTTCACAACAGGGGAAAATATCTCCGTGTAGTCCACTCCTTCCCGCTGTTGAAACCTCTTCACTACTAACCTGACCTTGAATCTCTTGTTTTCATCACTCTCCTGCTTGACCCGGTAGACTCATTTGTTATATAAGACTTTCTTCTGTGCAGGTAGCTGGGCTCTATGAAGCACGGATTCACCTCCAGAGGCCACGTATCCGTGTCCGACACGAATCAGACACGGATTCGTGCACAACACGTGCACGACGCGTGTCGGACACGGTCAATCCGTGTCCGACACGGGTTAATGGTCAAAATAGAGGGGACGCGGTCAAACAGTCTATGGGACACAGCTAGGATACGGCTGATGCAAAGAAAAAAAATGGATGAAAAAAAGTAAACCCGAAATCCAAACCCAATTCCCCAAAACAAAACCCTATCTTTCTTTCGCTTACCTGAAGCCGACGCCGCCACAAATCTGGGGTCTCTTTGCTCCCTCGTCCTTGTCGCTCGACCTCGACCCAAACCCTAATCTCCTCGCTCGACCTCGACCCAAACCCTGATCTCCTCGACCTCGACGCTCGACGAAGTCTCGGAGTCCTCGACCTCGACGATCGACGCTCGACGAAGATCTCCTCATCCTTCACGCTCGACGCTCGTCCTTAGTCTCTCTCTCTCTCTCTCTCTCTCTCTCTCTCTCTCTCTCTCTCTCTCTCTCTCTCTCTCTCTCTCTCTCTCTCTCTCTCTCTCTCTCTCTCTCTCTCTCTCTCTCGACGCTTCGTCTCTCCCTCTCTGTTGATCTCTCTCGAGTCTCTCTCTCTCAGTCTCTCTCTTATTCTCTTTCTCAATCGCTTTCTCTCTTAGTCTCTCTCTCAATCTCTCCTCTCTGAGTCTCTCTCTCTCAATCGTCTGTTTGTCTCTCTCTCTCTCTCTCTGTCGATCTCTTCATCTCTCACTGATTCCCTTCTCCGTCCCTATCAGTCTCTCTTATGTTTGTTTTTTTTAGAAAACTAACTTTTTTTTGTTTATGCAGCTTCGTGATACTGCTGAAATCCTATTCTTCTTTTGGTAATTTATTTTTTTCAATTTTAGTTTCAATTTCAGTTTTAATACATATGAATATTTTTTAATTTCAATTTCAGTTTCTTAACACAAATGAATTGTTAACATTACACAAATGAATTTCATTGATATGTCTAGTAAGCATTGGGAATTTTGTCCATTTTCTATACAAATGAATCTGCAATGAACGTTATTGTGTTTTAAATATCAACACCTTCGAATATTTTAAGCATTGGGAATGTTTGAACATTTAATTTATATCAACAAACGAATCTGCAGTATAATTTTGTTAGTCAAAAAATTATTATACAAATGAATTATTTGTTAGGCAATGAATTATTTGTTAGACAATGAATTATTACACCTCTGAATTATTTGTTAGTCAATAATTTTGTTAGTCAATAAATTATTACACAAATGAATTATTACATAAATAAATTATTACACAAATGAATATACATATTTAATGAATGAATTACGGATATTTATTTTGGCAATTGTGTTGGAAATTTTGATTGATCCTTCATCCTTGCTCATTGCTGCTTAACTCTAAGTATAATCTGTAAAAAGAAAAATAAAGTCAGTGAGCAACAACTTATTAATTAGTATAATTATAAAAAAGAGCTTAAAATAATTATTAGCATGCTAACTAATAAATTATAAACATGTAAATATTTAATTGTTAATCACTTAATTCTTAATTAAAAAACATATTTCATATTTTAAATGAAAATACATATCTCTTGCATTGTAATTTGTACTTTTTATTTGTTTATAGTTTATACTAACCGTATTACGTTCTATATATGTTATGGTTTAATATTTAATTAGTACTTGTTGTTTATAGCAATGGAAGCAGAATATTACGTTCTATATATGTTATGGTTTAATATTTAATTAGTACTTGTTGTTTATAGCAATGGAAGCAGAAGGTAGTTCTGGTGGTGTACAGTCTAATTAGTACTTGTTGTTTATAGCAATGGAAGCAGAAGGTAGTTCTGGTGGTGTACAGTCTGTTCAAGATAATCACACTCCTTTGTGGAAGTATGTCACGAAGTTGGAGAAGATGGGTAAAGGAGGGGGGAACTGGCAGTGGATGTGTAGTTATTGTAATGAAGTATTTACATCCTCCTACTCAAGGGTCAAAGCCCATCTAATGCGGATTAGTGGGCAAGGAATTAAAATGTGCAAATGTGTTAAGACGCTTAATTTGAGAGACATGCAAACTGATATGGATCAAGCAGAAGTAAGGGTGAGGGCTTATATGCCTAAGATAGTGACGTTGCCAGGTTCTTCAGCGTCAAGTGCAGCAGTAGGAAGTCAAAGCATGCCATCTCGTCCAATTGAGCCAAAGAGGAGGAGGGGAGTCACCACCGTTAAACAGGCCTTCAATACAGGGGCAAGAGATGAATTGGATTCAATGATTGCAATGATGTTCTATACCGGTGGGTTATCATTTAATTTAGTAAGAAATCCTTATTTCTCCAAGATGATCATATGCCGCAAGCAATTCAATTGCCGGTTACAAGTCTCCGGGTTATAATTCTTTGAGGACCACTCTTTTGCAACGTGAGAAGGCTCACGTAGAGAGGTTGTTGGAGCCCATCAGGGGCACATGGAAGTAGAAGGGGGTCTCTATTTATAGCGGTGGCTGGGCAGATGCACAAATGAGGCCACTGATAAATTTCATTGCGGTCTCAGACAATGGACCAATGTTCTTGCACTGCGTGAATATCGAGGGTGAGCAGAAGAATAAATATTTCATTGCAGAGAAGCTTGAAGCTTGCATTAAAAAGGTGGGGCCTCAAAATGTGATCCAAATCATTACTGATAATGCTTCGGCATGCAAGGCCGCAAGGGCAGTTGTGGAAGGTAAATTTCCACACATCTTCTGGACTCCATGTGTTGTTCACACCCTCAATCTTGCCCTTAAGAATATTTGTACTGCGAAAAATACAGAGGCTAATGCAATTCCTTATGCAGAGTGCAGCTGGATTACAGAGGTATATGATGATGCTTTGATGATTAAGAACTTCATCATGAATCACTCAATGAGGTTGGCTATGTTTAATGAGTATTCAAAGATGAAGCTTCTTTCAATTGCTGATACTCGATTTGCTTCATGGATCATCATGCTAAAGAGGTTCATGGTGATTAAGAGAAGCCTCCAAGATATGGTTCTTAGCGACCGTTGGAGCTCGTACAGAGATGATGATGTGGGAAAAGCATAGTTTGTTAAGGAGAAAGTGCTTGATGATTTGTGGTGGAATAGGATGGATTATGTTATTGCTTTCACTGCTCCTATATATGATATGATTCGACTCACCGATACCGACAAGCCTAGCCTTCATTTGGTATATGATATGTGGGATACAATGATTAAGAAGGTGAAGGTTGTTATTTATAGACATGAGAGCAAAAGAGAAAATGATCCCTCCTCATTTTATAATGTCGTACACAAGATCTTGGAGGATAGATGGAATAAGAGCAACACTCCACTTGAGTGCTTGGCGCACTCTTTGAATCCAAGGTAATAATTTAGATTATGTTATCAATTCATTATTTTTTATGTGATTATTTCTATTAATAATGTTTAATTCAATGATAAACTTTAATAGATATTATCACGAGACATGGCTCAATGAGAATATCCATCGGCAAGCACCCCATCAGGATGAGGAGATCTCTTCGGAAAGGTCCAAGTGTCTGAGGAGATATTATCCTAATGCCGATGAACGGAGGACGGTTAACTTGGAATTTGCTAGATTCTCGGCTGCTCTTGACACTTTTAGGGATCCAGATTCTCTTACCGATAGAGGATTGATGGATCCAAAATCATGGTGGGTGCTCTATGGATCCTCAACTCCAAATCTTCAAGCATTGGCCTTAAAGCTTCTAGGCCAACCCTGCTCATCCTCTTGCTGCGAAAGGAATTGGAGTACATACTCATTCATTCACTCTTTGAAGAGGAACAAGATGACACTGTTAAGGGCAGAAGATCTTGTGTATGTGCATAGCAATCTTCGTTTTCTTTCTCGGCCATCCCAAGAATATCAAGACGGAGAATCGAAGCTGTGGGATATTGGTGGAGATGCATTCGACTCATTTCAGGGTGCCGGTATTCTTGATGTCGCCACCTTGTCTCTTGATGAACCCACCATGGAGGCTGTATTGTTTGCTGATGATGAAGGCAATGAAGAAGTCATCAGACTAGCTTCCACTTGATCTTGATGTATTTTTTATTTACAAACTTGTTATTTTGTGATGGAATGAGTAGAGTATGTACTCTAATTTCTTTTTGTTTACACATTTTGTGATAGAATGAGTATGTACTCTAATTCCTTTTTGTTTACAAATTTGTTATTTTGTGATAGATTCATAATTTAGATTGTTAGTTGAATTTTATAAAAATTTTTATATATAGTAATAATTTGAAAAAAAATTCCTCGTCGTATCCCCGTATCCTTTTTTTTTTGATTTTGTCGTATCTCGTATCCGTGTCTGTGTCGTATCCGTGTCCCGTATCTGTATCCGTGCTTCATAGCGTGACACAAACACATAGACTATGGTGGATTTGCTATTATCACGATCACTGCTGAGATTCACTCACTTGCATTGCCTCTTCATAGCACTCCGGCTTACCGCTATCTGTCAACAATAGGTAGTCAAGAAATGAAAGATATCTGGGATTTGGTTTGGATACCCTGGATGACCTCCTAAGCTCCACGCCCTGGGTAGTTTCTTCTGCACATGGAGCTTTCTCCATTCTCTGATCAGAACAAACATCATCACCCCTATCTGGAAGTTCCTCTAAATCCATGTACTCGGATCCATCTGTATCTGAAATGCTACTCTCACTGCTTTGGCTATCCTTGGCATCTTCCCTGTTCTTGTACATCACCTCCTCATTAAATATCACGTCCTTGCTTCTGATGATCTTCATGTTCTTCTCATCCCAAAGGCGATACCCGAACTCATCAATGCTGTATCCAATGAATGTGCACTTCTGTGACTTAGCTTCTAACTTGTCTTTGACATGGTCACTGATATGAACATAAGCCACGCAATCAAATACCCGCAAGTGTGAGAGATTTATCTTCTTTCCACTCTAAACCTCCTCTGGAATCCCAAAATCTAATGGAACTGATGGCCCGTGATTAATAAGGTAAGCTGTCGTATGCACCGCATCCGCCCAAAATATCTTAGGCAGACCTGCATGTAGTCGCATGCTCCTGGCACGCTCTGTCAAGGCTCTGTTCATCCTCTTTGTAATGTCATTCTGTTGCGGCGTCCCTGGAGTAGTCCTCTCTAAGTGAATATCATTCATAGCACAGAACCTCTTGAACTCCTCCAGCTTGTATTCTCCACCATTGTCTGATCTCAGACATTTCACCTTCAGATCTGTCTCGTTCTTCACCATGGCCTTCCACTTCTTGAAGATTCCAAACACCTCTGACTTGTGCTTCATGAAGTAGATCCACAAATTCCTCGAGTGATCGTTGATGAATGTGACATAATATCTCGAACCGCTAAAAGATAATACACTGGTTGGGCCCCATACATCTGTATGAATCAATTCTAACTTCTGAGCCTTAGGTGGCATTCCACCCTTCTGAAAACTAACCCTCTTCTGCTTCCCAAAGATACAGTCTTCACAAACCCCAACTTCCACGGAGTCGATTCCGGTTAGCTTTTCCTGTGAATGTAAGATCTTCATCCCCTTCTCGCTCATGTGCCCTAGCCTGTTGTGCCACAGATCTGTACTCTCTATGCCAGCTGCAATTGCGAGGGTATCACTCGCATCTAAGGTGAGGTAGAAAGTTCATAGTTTGTTGCCTCGAGCAACTATCATCGTACCGTTAGAGATTCTCCACGAATCCCCTGTGAATATCAAAACATAGCCTTCTGCTCCAAGTTGTCCCACCGAAACAAGATTCCTCTTCAGCTTCGGCACGTGTCTCACGTTCTTCAAGGTCCACTTAGAGCCCTTCATTTGAATCTGTACTTCACCCTTTCCAACAATATTACAGGGCTCGTTATTCCCCAAATATACTTTTTCAAAGTCCCCTGCTCAATATTACAGGGCTCGTTATTCCCCAAATATACTTTTTCAAAGTCCCCTGCTACATAATTCTGAAAGAGCTTCCTGTTAGCAGTGGCGTGGAAAGAGGCTCCTGAATCGATGACCCAAGAATCCGAATCACTGTCCATAGCAAGGATCAAGGCATCCTGCACGATATGAGCATCCTGCTCACCCGCATCCTTCTTTGGACTCTTACAGACTGAAGACATATGGCCCTCCGGGCCGTAGTTCCAACACTTTCATTTGATAAGCCTAACCTTCGAGTTCGACCTCTTCTTCACTGATTTCGACCGATTCCTGTTCTGGTTTCCTTTCTTCTGGCTTCTGCCTCTCTGCTCGAAACTTAGAGTTGAACCTGAACCTTCTGATTCGGATAATTTTCTTCTAACCTCCTCATATAGAATCATGCTAACAACCTCACTCAGCTTTAACTTTTCCTTCCCCGCCGAATTGCTGATTACCGTCACACAATCTGCCCAACTATCCAGCAACTGCGATAGTAGTAAAAGGGCCTGCACTTCGTCATTGAACTGATGTCTATGGAGATAAGCTGATCAACAATCGTGTTGAACTCACTGAGGTGCATCGTGAAGGATCGTCCTTCTACCATCTTGAGGTTGAAAAGAGTTTTGACGAGATGCACCTTATTTGCTACTGATGGTTGCTCGTACATCTTCGCGAGCGCTTCCATATACCCCACCGTCGTCTTCTCCTTCAAAATATTATGGGCTACTGATTTGGCGAGTGACAACCGGATTTACCTTAGAGCCTTCCTATCCAGTATCTCTCAATCATTATCTGACTCCTCTTTCTTCTGTCCATTTTCCTTGCCCATCAACGGGCGATACAAGTCCTTCTAGTAAAGATAGTCCTCCATTTGTGACTTTCAGTAGGCGAAGTCTGAACCGTCAAACTTCTTAATCTTAGATTTGATTTCCTCTGTCATGGCTCTCTTTCACACAAATTGCTGAACGAAGCTCTGATGTCAGTTATTGGGGATTCAAAATAATCAAATCAAATCTGTACCCTTCCGGATCTTGTGTTTGAGAGTTGAGCAAGAAAGAAATTCACTACAAATCAAAGATAAAAACTTGTAGGAAAGTAAACAAGAAAGAACACACCAGATTTAACGAGGTTTGGTAACGTGCCTACGTTCTCGGGAGCCACACCACATAATTCTTTGATTACTTGAAGAATATTACAATGCTTGCAATTGGCCTCTCTCTCTCTCTCTAAGATTTCTAATCTCAAAGAGCCCTCAAAACCCCCTTTATTCGTGCTCTTTTTCTCTCTTAAACCCTAAAGGGACGTGTTTCTATTTATAACAAAACACAATTCCAAACAGATTAGGATTCTAAAACGAGTATGCCACACCCTGGTGTGGCGCAGACCACACCCATGGCAGACATGACAGACTTTGCCACACCCTGATGTGACGCAGACCACACCCATGGCAGACAGGACAGATTCTACCACACCCTGGTATGACACAGACCACACCCATTGGTAAACAGGGCAGATTCTGTCACACTCTGGTGTGACGCAGACCACATCCATGGCATGTCTTGAATTTTTATGCGATTGTTGATTTTGATTCTAGGTTTAGGTCTCCACTCTCAAGACCAATATACTATTCACTGACATCATTACTATTTATAAATACAAT
The DNA here is from genome assembly GCF_001876935.1 of Asparagus officinalis. Taxonomy (NCBI): domain Eukaryota; kingdom Viridiplantae; phylum Streptophyta; class Magnoliopsida; order Asparagales; family Asparagaceae; genus Asparagus; species Asparagus officinalis. Next base: position 25,136,544 of record NC_033795.1, read on the forward strand.
TACTGTTTATATGAAATAATAAGAAGTTATTGTTCGTGGTAGAACTAATGATGACAAAGTTTAAGATTGAGAAATTCAATGGGAGTAATTTCTCACTGTGGAAGTTAAAAATAAATGCTATCTTGAGAAAAGATAATTGATTAGTGGTCATCGATGTAACGCCAGCTGACATCACAGATAATAAGAAGTGGAACAAGATGAACGGAAATGCTATTGCAAATCTCTATCCGGCATTAGCAGATGGGGTGCTGTCAAGCATAGAGGAGAAAAAGACAACAAAGGAGATCTGGGATACTCTAACAAAGCGATATGAGGAAAAATCCTTGCATAATAAAATCTTCATAAAAAAGGAGACTTTACAATATGAGGATTGCAGAATCTACATTAATAACCGACCACATCAACACCCTAAATACACTGTTCTCCCAACTCACAACGTTGGGGCATACAATCGGTGTGAATAAACATGCAGAACTTCTACTTCAGAGTCTACCTGACTCGTATGATCAGCTCATCATCAACCTAACAAACAACGTCCTCACAGACAATCTAGTCTTTGACAACATTACGGCCGCTATTTTGGAGGAAAAAAATCGGTGCAAGAATAAGGAAAACAGGTAGGCAAGTTCGCAACAAGCGGAGGCCTTATCGGTGACGAGAGGAAGATCAACGGAATGTGGCTCCAGCGGGAGTCATACCCATGGTAGATTAAAATCAAGAAGTAAGAAAAAAATTAAATGCTATAATTATGACAAAAGAGGGCACGTGAAATCAGAGTGTTGGCACAATAAGAAAAATAGTGATAAAAAGTCTTCAGAGCTATCAACATCTCAAGGATGCATTGTCAGCACATCAGATGATGGTGGAATTTTATACAGTGAAGCAACCACTGTTGACGAAGGAAGAAAGATGTTTGCTGATGTCTGTCTTCTAGATTCAGCAGCCTCCTGGCACATGACCTCCCGGAGAGAATGATTTCACAAATATGAACCTATCTCAAGAGGCTCTGTATTCATGGACAATGATCATGTCTTGGAGATTTCTGATATTGACACAATCAAAATCAAAATATTTGATGGTACAATACGCACCATTTAAGATGTACGACATGTGAAAGGCTTGAAGAAGAATATGTTATCTTTAGGACAATTGGATGAGCTCGGATATAAGACCCATATAGAAAATGGGATCATGAAGATTGTTAGAGGGACGCTTGTTGTGATAAAAGAAAAAAAAAAGATAGTTGTAAATCTATACATGCTCAAGGGAGAAACGCTATAGGAAGTTGATTCATGTGTGGCATCAATTAGTCATGGAGAAGAACAAACTATGATGTGACATCACAAACTAGGCTACATGTCAGAACGAGACTTAAAGATTCTCTCCGATCAAAAGCTACTTCCTAGACTTAATTTGGTAGCTCTTCTATTCTGCGAGCATTGTGTTACAAGTAAGCAGCATTGGCTGAAGTTCAACACATCGAGTTCTAGAAGAAATGCTATTCTTGAATTAGTTCTTTCTAATGTATGGCAAGTACTAGTTACATCCATAGGAGGAGCAAAATATTTTATGTCATTTATTGATGGTTAGTTCAGGAGATGTTGAGTGTATCCTATCAAGAAGAAGGCAGATGTGTTCTCAATCTTTAAAGCCTACAAAGCGCGAGTCAAGCTTGAATCTGAAAAGAAGATCAAGTGATTGAGGTTAGATAATGGAGGAGAATGCACAGATGGTGAATTTCTTGCATTTTGCAAGAAAGAATGCATCAAAAGATAATTCAGTACTGCTTATACTCCTCAACAAAATGGAGTGGCGGAGCGGATGAACAGAACTCTGTTGGAAAGACCAAGAGCAATGTTGGCAATTACAAATCTGAATAAAATCTTTTGGACGGAAGCAGTAAAAATCACCTGTTATGTGGTGAATCGATCTCCATCAACCGCAATACAGTTAAAGACACCGATGGAGATGTGGACCGGCAAGCCAGCTGATTATTCCAACCTTCATATATTTGGAAGTCCAGTGTACGTAATGTACAATGTCCAAGAAATTACAAAGCTAGATTTAAAATCCAGAAAATACATATTCTTAGGGTATGCTGACGGAGTAAAGAGATATCACTTGTGGGATCCCACTGCCTGTAAGGTTATCATCAGCAGAGATGTTATCTTTGTAGAGAATCAACTACAAAGTGAAGAAAAAGAAAGCACTTCAAGGAATAACTCAGAGACTGTAGCTGTTCAGCTAGAAAATAATCCAAATTCTTCTGAAGGGACACCAGAGCATGATTTACAAGAACCAGTCGAGTCCAAGGCTCCAGAAATTCGAAGGTCAACTCATGAGATAAGACCACCGACGTGGCACTCGGAGTATATTACGGAGAGTAATGTTGTATATTGTCTTTTAACAGAGGATGGAGAGCCATCAACTTTTCATGAAGTTATAAACAACATAGATGTATTTTTATGGATGATAGCAATGCAGAAAGAAATTAAAGCTGTCCATAAGAATAAGAATTGGGTACTTGTGTCACTACCAGAAAGAAGGAAGTCTCCTGGAAATAAATGGGTTTACAAGATCAAGCGAAATGCAGATGATTAAGTGGAGCGATATCGTGCTAGATTGGTAATAAAAGGATATGCTCAGAAAAAAGTTATTGACTTTAATAAAATATTTTCTCCTATAGTTTGACTTATAACAGCCCGAATAGTTCTAGCTATGAGCGTTGTATTTGACTTACATCTAGAGCAGCTAGATGTACAAACAATATTTCTTCATGGAGATCTTGAACAAGAAATTTATATGCTCCAACCAAAAGGTTTCGAAGAAAAAGAAAAATAGAACTTGGTTTGCAGATTGATCAAATCTCTGTACGGTCTAAAGCAGGCGCCGAGGTGTTGGTACAAGAGATTTGATACATTCATCATGAACCTTAGATACAACAGACTTAATTCAAACTCTTGTGCATATTTCAAAAGGTTTGGTAAAAATAACTTTGTTATCTTATTGTTGTATGTTGACGACATGTTGGTTGCAGGCCTCAACAAAGATCGTATCAAAGAATTAAAGGTATATTTGGCTAGAAAATTTAAAATGAAGAACTTAGGATCTGCAAACAAGATTCTAGGGATGCAAATTTACTGAGATAGAATTAGTAGAAAGATTTGGCTTTCTCAGAAGAATTATTTAAAGAAAATCTTGCAGCGCTTTAACATGCAAGATTATAAGTCAATTTCTACCCTACTTCCTGTTAATTTCAAGTTATCATCCACTATGAGTCCTAGCAGTGAAGAAGAGAGGATGCATATATCTCGAGTATCGTATGCATCAACAGTGGGAAGTTTAATGTTCGCTATGATTTGTACAAGATCAGACATTACACAAGCAGTGGGAGTGATTAGTTGATACATGACGAATCCTGATAATGAGCATTAGAATGCTGTAAAGATGGTCCTAAGATAAATTAAGAGAACCTCAAATGTTACATTATGTTATAGGGGATCAGATTTTATTGTTAATAGAATATTAATTCTGATTATGTAGGTGGTCGTGATAATAGCAAATCCACCATAGTCTATGTGTTTGTGTCACGCTATGAAGCACGGATACGGATACGGGACACGGATACGACACAGACACGGATACGAGATACAGCAAAATCCAAAAAAAATAGGATACGGGGATACGGCGAGGAATTTTTTTTCAAATTATTATTATATATAGAAAATTTTATAAAATTCAACTAACAATCTAAATTATGAATCTATCACAAAATAACAAATTTGTAAACAAAAAGGAATTGGAGTACATACTCATTCTATCACAAAATGACAAGTTTGTAAACAAAAAGAAATTGAAGTACATACTCTACTCATTCCATCACAAAACAACAAGTTTGTAAACAAAAAATACATCAAGATCAAGTGGAAGCTAGTCTGATGACTTCTTCATTGCCTTCATCATCAGCAAACAATACAGCCTCCATGGTGGGTTCATCAAGAGACAAGGTGGCGACATCAAGAATACCGGCACCCTGAAATGAGTCGAATGCATCTCCACCAATATCCCACAGCTTCGATTCTCCATCTTGATATTCTTGGGATGATCGAGAAAGCAAACGAAGATTGCTATGCACATACACAAGATCTTCTACCCTTAACAGTGTCATCTTGTTCCTCTTCAAAGAGTGAATGAATGAGTATGTACTCCAATTCCTTTCGCAGCAAGAGGATGAGCAGGGTTGGCCTAGAAGCTTTAAGGCCAATGCTTGAAGATTTGGAGTTGAGGATCCATAGAGCACCCACCATGATTTTGGATCCATCAATCCTCTATCGGTAAGAGAATCTGGATCCCTAAAAGTGTCAAGAGCAGCTGATAATCTAGCAAATTCCAAGTTAACCGTCCTCCGTTCATCGGCATTAGGATAATATCTCCTCAGACACTTGGACCTTTCCGAAGAGATCTCCTCATCCTGATGGGGTGCTTGCCGATGGATATTCTCATTGAGCCATGTCTCGTGATAATATCTATTAAAGTTTAACATTGAATTAAACATTATTAATAGAAATAATCACATCAAAAATAATGAATTGATAACATAATCTAAATTATTACCTTGGATTCAAAGAGTGCGCCAAGCACTCAAGTGGCGTGTTGCTCTTATTCCATCTATCCTCCAAGATCTTGTGTACGACATCATAAAATGAGGAGGGATCATTTTCTCTTTTGCTCTCATGTCTATAAATAACAATCTTCACCTTCTCAATCATTGTATCCCACATATCATATACCAAATGAAGGCTGGGCTTGTCGGTATCGGTGAGCCGAATCATATCATATATAGGAGCAGTGAAAGCAATAATATAATCCACCCTATCCCACCACAAATCATCAAACACTTTCTCCTTAACAAACTGTGTTTTTCCCACATCATCATCTCTGTACAAGCTCTAACGGTCGCTAAGAACCATATCTTGGAGGCTTCTCTTGATCACAGTGAACCTCTTTAGCATGATGATCCATGAAGCAAATCGAGTATCAGCAATTGAAAGAAGCTTCATCTTCGAATGCTCATTGAACATAGCCAGCCTCATTGAGTGATTCATGATGAAGTTCTTAATCATCAAAGCATCATCAGATACCTATGTAATCCAGCTACACTCTGCATAAGCAATTGCAGTAGCCTCTGTATTCTTCACAGCACAGATATTCTTAAGGGCTAGATTGAGGGTGTAAACAACACATGGAGTCCAGAAGATGTGTGGAAATTTGCCCTCCACAACTGTCCCTGCGGCTTTGCATGCCGAAGCATTATCAGTAATGATTTGGATCACATTTTGAGGCCCCACCTCTCTAATGCAAGCTTCAAGCTTCTCTGCAATGAAATATTTATTCTTCTGCTCTCCCTCAGCATTCACACAGTGCAAGAACATTGGCCCATTATCTGAGACCGCAATGAAATTTATCAGTGGCCTCCTCTGTGCATCTGCCCAGCCATCACTACAAATAGAGACCCCATTCTGCTTCCATGTGCACCTGATGGGTTCCAACAACCTCTCTACGTGAGCCTTCTCACGTTGCAAAAGAGTGGTCCTCAAAGAATTATAACCCGGAGGCTTGTAACCGGTAATTGAATTACTTGCGGCATATGTGATCATCTTGGAGAAATAAGGATTTCTTGCCAAATTAAATGACAACCCACCAGTATAGAACATCCTTGCAATCATTGAATCCAATTCATCTCTTGCAAAAATACATCAAGATGAAGTGGAAGCTAGTCCAGTGACTTCTTCATTGCCTTCATCATCAGCAAACAATACAGCCTCCATGGTGGGTTCATCAAGAGACAAGGTGGCGACATCAAGAATACCGGCACCCTGAAATGAGTCGAATGCATCTCCACCAATATCCCACAGCTTCGATTCTCCATCTTGATATTCTTGGGATGATCGAGAAAGCAAACGAAGATTGCTATGCACATACACAAGATCTTCTACCCTTAACAGTGTCATCTTGTTCCTCTTCAAAGAGTGAATGAATGAGTATGTACTCCAATTCCTTTCGCAGCAAGAGGATGAGCAGGGTTGGCCTAGAAGCTTTAAGGCCAATGCTTGAAGATTTGGAGTTGAGGATCCATAGAGCACCCACCATGATTTTGGATCCATCAATCCTCTATCGGTAAGAGAATCTGGATCCCTAAAAGTGTCAAGAGCAGCTGATAATCTAGCAAATTCCAAGTTAACCGTCCTCCGTTCATCGGCATTAGGATAATATCTCCTCAAACACTTGGCCCTTTCCGAAGAGATCTCCTCATCCTGATGGGGTGCTTGCCGATGGATATTCTCATTGAGCCATGTCTCGTGATAATATCTATTAAAATTTAACATTGAATTAGACATTATTAATAGAAATAATCACATCAAAAATAATGAATTGATAACATAATCTAAATTATTACCTTGGATTCAAAGAGTGCGCTAAGCACTCAAGTGGAGTCTTGCTCTTATTCCATCTATCCTCCAAGATCTTGTGTACGACATTATAAAATGAGGAGGGATCATTTTCTCTTTTGCCCTTATGTCTATAAATAACAACCTTCACCTTCTCAATCATTGTATCCCACATATCATATACCAAATGAAGGCTGGGCTTGTCGGTATCGGTGAGTCGAATCATATCATATATAGGAGCAGTGAAAGCAATAATATAATCCACCCTATCCCACCACAAATCATCAAGCACTTTCTCCTTAACAAACTGTGCTTTTCCCACATCATCATCTCTGTACGAGCTCCAATGGTCGCTAAGAACCATATCTTGGAGGCTTCTCTTGATCACCATGAACCTCTTTAGCATGATGATCCATGAAGAAAATTGAGTATCAGCAATTGAAAGAAGCTTCATCTTTGAATACTCATTAAACATAGCCAACCTCATTGAGTGATTCATGATGAAGTTCTTAATCATCAAAGCATCATCATATACCTCTAACATAGCCAACCTCATTGAGTGATTCATGATGAAGTTCTTAATCATCAAAGCATCATCATATACCTCTATAATCCAGCTGCACTCTGCATAAGGAATTGCATTAGCCTCTGTATTTTTCGCAGCACAAATATTCTTAAGGGAAAGATTGAGGGTGTGAACAACACATGGAGTCCAGAAGATGTGTGGAAATTTGCCCTCCACAACTGCCCCTGCGGCCTTGCATGCTGAAGCATTATCAGTAATGATTTGGATCACATTTTGAGGCCCCACCTCTTTAAATGCAAGCTTCAAGCTTCTCTGCAATGAAATATTTATTCTTCTGCTCTCCCTCGGCATTTGTCTGAGATCGTAATGAAATTTATCAGTGGCCTCCTTTGTGCATCTGCCCAGCCACCGCTGCAAATAGAGACCCCCTTCTGCTTCCATGTGCCCCTGATGGGCTCCAACAACCTCTCTATGTGAGCCTTCTCACGTTGCAAAAGAGTGGTCCTCAAATAATTATAACCCGGAGGCTTGTAACCGGCAATTGATTTGCTTGTGGCATATGTGATCATCTTGGAGAAATAAGGATTTCTTGCTAAATTAAATGATAACCCACCGGTATAGAACATCCTTGCAATCATTGAATCCAATTTATCTCTTGCCCCTGTATTGAAGGCATATTCAACGGTGGTGACTCCCCTCCTCCTCTTTGGCTCAATTGGACGAGATGACATGCTTTGACTTCCTGCTGCTACACTTGATGCTGAAGAACCTGGCAGCTCCCCCCTCCTTTACCCATCTTCTCCAACTTCGTGACATACTTCCACAAAGGAGTGTGATCATCTTGAACAGACTGTACACCACCAGAACTACCTTCTGCTTCCATTGCTATAAACAACAAGTACTAATTAAATATTAAACCATAACATATATAGAACGTAATTCGATTAGTATAAACTATAAACAAATAACAAGTACAAATTACAATGCAAGAAATATGTATTTTCATTTAAAATATGAAATATATTTTTTAATTAAAAATTAAGTGATTAACAATTAAATATTTACATGTTTATAATTTATTAGTTAGCATGCTAATAATTATTTTAAGCTCTTTTTTCTAATTATACTAATTAATAAGTTGTTGCTCACTGACTTTATTTTTCTTTTTACAGATTATACTTAGAGTTAAGCAGCAATGAGCAAGGATGAAGGATCAATCAAAATTTCCAACACAATTGCCAAAATAAATATCCGTAATTCATTCATTAAATATGTATATTCATTTGTGTAATAATTTATTTGTGTAATAATTCATTTGTGTAATAATTTATTGACTAACAAATAATTCAGAGGTGTAATAATTCATTGTCTAACAAATAATTCATTGCCTAACAAATAATTCATTTGTATAATAATTTTTTGACTAACAAAATTATACTGCAGATTCATTTGTTGATATGAATTAAATGTTCAAACATTCCCAATGCTTAAAATATTCGAAGGTGTTGATATTTAAAACACAATAACGTTCATTGCGGATTCATTTGTATAGAAAATGGACAAAATTCTCAATGCTTACTAGACATATCAATGAAATTCATTTGTGTAATGTTAATAATTCATTTGTGTTAAGAAACTAAAATTGAAATTAAAAAATATTCATATGTATTAAAACTAAAATTGAAACTAAAATTGAAAAAAATAAATTACCAAAAGAAGAATAGGATTTCAGCAGTATCACGAAGCTGCATAAACAAAAAAAAGTTAGTTTTCTCAAAACAAACATAAGAGAGACTGATAGGGACGGAGAAGGGAATCAGTGAGAGATGAAGAGATCGACAGAGAGAGACGAACAGACGATTGAGAGAGAGAGAGAGACTCAGATAGGAGAGATAGAGAGAGAGACTGAAAGAGAAAGCGATTGAGAAAGAGAATAAGAGAGAGACTGAGAGAGAGAGACTCGAGAGAGATCAACATAGAGGGAGAGACGAAGCGTCGAGAGAGAGAGAGAGAGAGAGAGAGAGAGAGAGAGAGAGAGAGAGACTGACCTGTGATTTTGAGGACGAGCGTCGAGCGTGGAGGATGAGGAGATCTTCGTCGAGCGTCGATCGTCGAGGTCGAGGACTCGGAGACTTCGTCGAGTGTCGAGGTCGAGGAGATTAGGGTTTGGGTCGAGGTCGAGCGAGGAGATTAGGGTTTGGGTCGAGGACGAGCGACGAGGACGAGGGACAAAGAGACCCCAAATTTGTGGCGGCGTCGGCTTCAGGTAAGCGAAAGAAAGATAGGGTTTTGTTTTGGGGGATTGGGTTTGGGTTTCGGGTTTACTTTTTTCATCCGTTTTTTTTTCTTTGCATCAGCCCTATCCTAGCCATGTCCCATAGACTGTTTGACCGTGTCCCTCTATTTTGACCATTGACCCGTGTCGGACACGGATTGACCGTGTCCAACACGTGTCGTGCACGTGTCGTGCACGAATCCGTGTCTGATTCGTGTCGGACACGGATACGTGGCCTCTGGGGGTGAATCCATGCTTCATAGGTGTCACGGGCTGATTCTTTCACCACAAACCTCATTTGAACCTCCCTCACTAGAATGGCTAAGTCAGCCTAATCCCTCAAACACTCACTCAAGAGAAGGGAAGAAAACACTCAAGAGTGGAAGTGGAAGCTCTTATTACTTTATTGCTTAGCAACTCTTTCTTGATACAAATGAAATGCCTTAGCCTCTATTTATAGGTAAGGCTAGCTTACAATAGATGGCTATGATTAGCCTTCTAGATTGTTCTTATAATCAATGGTTAAGATTAAGTCTCTAGACTCTTCTCCTAAAATATCTCCCTAGATATTTACATGGGACTTTCTAGAAGCTTTTACAAGGGTCCTTAGATATTTTAATAAGACTTCCTAGAACCTTCTATATACAAGATATTTATCATACCTTTATTATCCAAGAAAACTCTAGAAAACCCTAGGATCTTCATGGACCTAACCATGAATAAGTGAGTCCAAATGCACCCAATTGAGCCAAAAATAGGACGGTTCGTGACATTCTCCCCCACCTATCCAAGCGATGTCCTTATCGCTTAGTCTTCTCCTCGCAAAACTTCTCGATCAAGTCTTCAAACTGTCACAAGGATCGCGCAGGTTCCTAACTGTTCTCACTGTCGGGTAAGCCTTTTTACTTCACAAAGTACTCTAACCTCGGGTGGTTGTTGGCTTCACGAACCGTCCTATCCGCAAGAATTTTTTCGGCCTCCTTGTCGAACTCCATATGAATCCCTGTTGGCGCTCGACTAGACTTTCCTCTATCTGAATCTTCCGTATCTTGATGATATGGCTTTAACATGCTCACATGGAAGACCGGATGATACTTCACGGTTGAGGGAAGCTTTATCCTGTAAGCCACGTTCCCCACTCTCTTCTCGATTGGAAATGGGCCCTCATACTTGCGTATCAAGCTCTTGTGTAGCCCTTTATGTCGATCCAATGTAGAAAGCTTGACAAGGACCAAGTCTCCAACTTGATACTCCATATGCCTTAACTTCTTGTCGGCTCATTTCTTCATCTTCTTTGCCGCCTTGTTCAAGCACGAGCGTGCCAATTCATTCTGATCTTGCCACCCCTTGGCAAATCGATAAGCGGCAGGGCTATTTCCCTTATAACCTGTAGCAATAGCGTTTGGAGTGAGTGGTTGCTGACCTGTGACAATCTCGAATAGGCTCCTCTCAGTAGACTCACTCCTTTGCAAATTATAGGAGAATTGGGCTATGTCCAGTAGCTTTGCCCAATCCTGCTGGTTGGCACTCACCTAGTGTCTCAAGTATACCTCCAACAAGACGTTTACCCGTTCCGTCTGGCCATCTGTCTGAGGGTGGAAGCTAGTGGAGAAGTTTAGATCTGACCCCATGAGTTTGAAGAGTTCCGTCCAGAACCTTCCTGTGAAGCGACCATCCCGATCGCTTACGATAGACTTTGGTAGCCCCCAATACTTCACCACGTGCTTCAGAAATAGTGGTGTCACTACCTCGGCTAGACACTTGGCTGGGGTTGGAATGAAAATACCGTATTTAGAGAACCGATCAACCACCACCATAAGAATGCTGCATCCATCTGACTTTGGTAGACCCATGATGAAGTCCATGGAAATACTTTCCCAAGGTCTCTTCGGAATAGGTAATGGTTCTAACAGTCCGGTCGGTGTTCTCTACTCTATCTTGTCTTGTTAGCACACAAGACAAGTCTTCACGTAGGCCTCAACATCATCCCTTATGCAAGGCCAATAATACGTCTCTTCTACAAGAGCTAGAGTTCTGTGCACACCTGGATGTCCCGCCTATTGAGAGTCATGACATTCTTTAAGGATCTTCCGCCTTAGATTTCCGAACAATGGCACGTACACCCGTCTCCCTTTGGTATAAAGCAGGTCTCCTTCTAGCCAGAACCTTCGAGTTTTACCTTCTTTTGCGTAGTCTACCATGTTCTTGGCTGTAGAATCATGAGACAAACCTTCCTTAATACGATCAAGTAAGGTGCTCCGAGGATGACTTATCATAGCAGCAAGTTCCGTCTTCTGGCTTAACGCATCTGCCACTAAGTTGATTTTTTCCGGTTCGTACTCGAGCACATAGTCAAACTCTGCCAAGAAATCCTGCCATCATGCCTGCTTAGGAGATAACTTCTTCTGAGTCTGGAAATAGCTGGTGGCCACATTGTTTGTCTTTACTACAAATTTGGACCTAAGTAGGTAATACCTCCAAACTCTGAGACAGTGGACCACGACCATCATCTCCTTCTCTTGAATGGTGTACCGCCTCTCGGTGTCGTTAACTTTCGACTCTCGTAGGCCACGAGGTGTCCTTCTTGCATCAACACCCCTCCAATTACGAAGTCACTCGCATCAATGTGTACTTCATAGGGCTTGCTGAAGTTAGGAAGAGCGAGAACTGGTTCCTCCGTCACAGCTCTCTTTAAAGCTTCGAATGCCCTCTGGCATTTTGAAGAGAACTGGTTCCTCCGTCACAGCTCTCTTTAAAGCTTCGAATGCCCTCTGGCATTTTGAACTCCAATCTCATGCCTGATTTTTCTTCAGCAAGTCTCTTTAAAGCTTCGAATGCCCTCTGGCATTTTGAACTCCAATCTCATGCCTGATTTTTCTTCAGCAAGTCTATCAGTGGAGCCGTCAATGCTGAGTAGCTCTTTATGAATCTTCGGTAGTAGTTCACCAAGTCCAGAAATGATCGCAGCTCTGTCACCTTGGTAGGAGGCTCCCACTCTAGTATGACTCGCACCTTAGCTTGATCCATGCGAATTTTACCTCCTCCAATGATGTAGCCTAAGAAGACCACCTCCTTCTGTGCGAACAAGCACTTTTCTCTCTTCACATAGAGTTTATTACTTCTAAGCGCCTGGAATACCTACCTCAAGTGTTCCACATGCTCGTCCATGGTTTGGCTATAAATCATATTATCGTCCAAGTAGACCACCACGAAATGGTCTAGGAAAAGCTCCAACACTTTGTTCATCATGGTGCAGAATGTAGCTAGAGCATTGGTGAGACCGAACGGCATAACCAGGAATTCATAAGAGTCGTACCTGGTTACACATGTCATCTTTTGTTCATCTCCTTCAGCAATTCGTACTTGATAGTATCCCGAGCACAAGTCAAGCTTAGTGAAGTACCTTGCCTGTCCCAATCTGTCGAATAAGTCCGTAATCAGAGGAATGGGATACTTATTCTTCACCGTGATCTTATTTAAAGCCCGGTAGTCGATGCACAGCTGCAATGACCCATCGTGCTTCTTCTGGAACAATACAGGGGCACCATATGGAGCCTTAGACGGACGAATGTATCCGGCATCCATCAACTCCTTCAGTTGTTTTTGAAGTTCCTCCAACTCCGGTGTTGCCATGCGATAAGGTCCCATGGCTGGGGGATGAGCTCCTGACTCGAGCTCAATCTTGTGATCCACCTCTCTCCTAGGTGGGAGCTTACTTGGCAGCTTTGCGGGCATGATGTCATGGTAGTCCTCCAAGACACTTCTAGCCGCAATGACCCATCGTGCTTCTTCTGGAACAATACAGGGGCACCATATGGAGCCTTAGGCGGACGAATGTATCCGGTATCCAGCAACTCCTTTAGTTGTTTTCAAAGTTCCTCCAACTCTGGTAGTGCCATGCGATAAAGACCCATGGCTAGGGGATGAGCTCCTGACTCGAGCTCGATCTTGTGATCCACCTCTCTCCTAGGTGGGAGCTTACTTGGCAGCTTTGCGGGCATGATGTCATGGTAGTCCTCCAAGACACTTCGGATTTTTTCGGGCACGTCTTCTCCCTGGTGCGAGTCTTCCTCCACCTTGACTGTAGTAATAAAAGTTGGCTCATGTCGACGGACGTCCTTGGACACTTGTAAGGCCGAGAGCATTTTAGAAGTCACACTCTCGTGCTTGATCGGAACTGTGCACGCCTTGCCCTCTAGGATGCACATTGTGTTGGTGTATGGAACCAACACGGCCTTCACCTTGTCCAAAAATTCCAAGCCAAGTACTACGTCAAAGTCGTCTATGGTCACGACCGTCAAGTCTTCTTGGCCGCACCATTCTCTGATGCTTACATCTACCTTCTGAGCCACGCCAGCGATGGGAGTGAAACTTGAATTGACAGCTTTGATGACACCCCCTCCCTTAGTGATCTTAAGATTCAACCTACTAGCAACATCGTGAGAAACCAAGAGATGAGAAGCACCAGTATCTAGAAGGGCCTTAAAGGTTTTACCGGAAATGGTTGTCTCAATGAACATCGACCCCCGAGGTCTTGCATCCACTTTTGCCTTGATTGCATTGAGGAGACGAAGTGAGTTGATTCGGGTCTCCTCACTCTTGCATCCACTTTTGCCTTGATTGCATTGAGGAGACGAAGTGAGTTGATTCGGGTCTCCTCATTTTGCTTCTCCTCTTCCTTCTGAACTAGGGCCGCAAGATTGGCCCTCTTGGGACAGTCCATAGCCTTATGTGGACCATTGCAGAAATAGCATGCCAACTTCTTTGAACGGTCACCTCCTTTAGAGTTGTCATAGGATTTACCCTTCTCGGACGTTGACTTGGGTGGGAACTCTTTGGGTGGCTTATCCTTCTCTCCCCCACCTTCAATAAGCGTACCCTTTTTATCCTTTGGTTTGGACGAGTTGTTCACCTTCTTGAACTCGATCAGCGACTCGGCTACTTGAATTGCTTGGGCCAGAGTCTGAACGCCATGCCTTTGTAACTCCATCTTGGCCCACCCCACGAGGCCATCCATGAACGAGAATAGAGAGTCCTTCTCGCCCATGTCAGGGATCTCCAGCAGCAACTCTGAAAATTCTTTCACGTAATCACGAATTGAACCTTTTTTAGTAAGGCGACGGAGTTTACCTCGGACCTCATCCTCAGCATTCTCCGGGTAGAATTGTCGCTTTAGATCTTCCTTGAATTCTTCCTAAGTAGTAATAGAGCACGTACCCTTTTTCATATCCTCACATCATCTACGCCACCACAACGTAGCGATGTCTTCGAGATAGAGAGGTATGGCTTGGAGCTTGGCTGCATCATCCCTATATTCGACAGCATTGAAGTATACTTCCATGTTCCATAGGAAGTTATCAATCTCACGGGCACCCCTAGCTCCTTTATACGACTTCGGTTTAGGAGTATCTTTAGCCATGAAAGGTTGTGAAATCATACCTCGAGTTGCCAAGATAGCATCATATTGGCTGAACTTTTCTTTAAATTCAGCCATCTCCTTCAGGAACATTTCTCCTTGGCACCGTAAGAATGCACACTCCTCACGTACGGATGTGATCCCTTGTTGTAGCATGTCGACGGTGGAATTCAAGGCCGACTGCATCTCCTCCCGAAGTTCGTCTCCTGCAGACTCTAACTTCTCGATGCGCTCGTCGAAAGCCTCTATCTTATCCGCCACGGTAAGCTTCACCTTAGCCAACCGTGCCTCCAACATCGTCATGATGTCACGAGATTTATCCCTACGTTGCCTTGGAATATCCTTCGGATCCACCACACCAAGTACTTCGGAACAAAGGTCGGAGCTCGACATTATATCACTTCCGAACCTTGGCTCTGATACCAAATGTCACGGACTGATTCTTTCACCACAAACCTCACTCGAAACCGTGTCACTAGAATGGCTAAGTCAGCCTAATCCCTCAAACACTCACTCAAGAGAAGGGAAGAGAACACTCAAGAGTGGAAGTGGAAGCTCTTATTGTTTTATTGCTTAGCAACTCTTGCTTGATACAAATAAAATGTCTTAGCCCCTATTTATAGACAAGACTAGCTTACAATGGATAGATATGATTAGCCTTCTAGATTGTTCTTACAATCAATGGTTAAGATTGAGTCTCTAGACTCTTCTCCTAAAATATCTCCCTAGATATTTACATGGGATTTTCTAAAAGCTTTTACAATGGTCCTTAGATATTTTAATGAGACTTCTTAGAACCTTCTAGATACAAAATATTTATCATACCTTTATTATCCAAGAAAACTCTAGAAAACCCTAGGATCTTCATGGACCTAACCATGAATAAGTGAGTCCAAATGCACCCAATTGAGCCAAAAATAGGACGGTTCGTGACATTTGCACTTGCTTGCGACGTTGTAAGCTAAATTTTAAAACTACAGTCAGTTGTGGCTACTTCAACAACAAAAACAGAATATGTAGCAGCTATACAAGTTAGTAAAGAGACGATATGATTGAAGATGGTGCTGGAGGAACTCGGGTATGAACAAAATAAGATTTCTCTATTTTGTGACAGTCAGAGTGCTTTGCATTTAGTAAGAAATTAAGCTTTTCATTCAAAGATAAAACATATTCGAGTTCAGTACTACTTCGTTTGTGAGAAAGTGGAAGAAGGAATAGTGAATATGCAAAAAATTTACACCAAAGATAACCTAGCAGACTTTTTGACAAAAGCAATCAATACTGATAAATTTATTTGGTGTCGATCCTCTTATGGCCTGTTGGAGACGTGAACAACATGGAGATGGTAAGATAGAAAAATAATGTGAAGATATGATTGATACTCAATCAAATTTTTAAGTAAAAAATTGCCAGTCGTAATTGCTGACAGTAACAATTGTGAACAAACAAAAAAGGTGGCGGACCCCATAAAAATAAATGCACCAAAAGTGAAAAGCGGGCACCGAAATGTTAGCATAGTAAGAAAATATTATAAAATTAGGAATAGTGTTTTCCCAGCCGCTATAAATAAGCCCAAAACTCTTCAGGAAAAATCAATCCCAGAAACAACTCCACATATAGAAGAATGAGAGAGAAAAATAAAGAGAGTTTTTTCTTGTAAAGAGAGATTGTAACTCTAAACTTTTTCCTCATAGTGGATTCTTCTATCCATGTCTGTGGTTTTTATCCCAAATTTATTTAGAGGGTTTTCCAAGTAAATCTGTGTTTTTTTTATTATTTCAATTCTACTATTCGCTGAGACGCTGCTCTATTGGGCCCGGGTTTATCCCAACATTGATCACATAACACCTGAACTTTAACTTTTTTCGTTTACCTAGATTAGTTCCAAGCTACTTTAAATGACCCAATGCTGAAAAATTACTCCTTGGTAGCTCCAAAGTTTCAAAGATAGTATTGATGGATATTGTCCCAAATCTTCTCGTAGGGCTCATTTCTATAACAGGTTAAATTTTCCAAAGTGATCAAATCTACTCATCATCTCTTGGAATTTTATCTTTTCCCGCACCACAATCTTATGCTATAGGTTGTGAATAGTTAGTCACTTCCGTGCAGTTTGAGTTTTATTTTTATATCAGTTTAAGTGACCAATGGATTTTATTTGATTCCATACCTACAATGTTCTTTTACATACCTTTATCACCTCTAAAGGCCTTAGATTCCTTTCTTCTTCAGGTTTTTATGCAGTTGTTAAAGAGAAGGGATAAAAGTGACTAGTCTTTCTCAAACAAAGGCTGAGCAGTTTCTGATCTACATTGGGTATAATGTAGCATCTAGGACCATATCAACAGAGTCATGGTGAGATTCTAAAATCGCAAAGGACTTTAATTTAGAAGGAATTTTAGTAATTTTATTATATTATTTTTTCACCGAAGGCTATGCAGCTGCTGCGTATTGATTTCCTTTCTCCATATAGTATTCAGAGGTCATCCCCGCCAACATCAACCAACTCACGTAAAAAGTTCAATTAACCACGCTATAATATAATAAGAATCCAAAGTGAAAGAAATATATATATTTTCAGAACAAGGGGAATGAATGGTGAGCATGCATGTAAATAAATAGACGCAAATTACTTGTCGTACATGGCGGAAAGTTTGTTACAGAGATGCGAAGCGGCTAAAGAATGAGAATCTATGGAGCACATGTATTGTATTTATATTAAAAATATGTTCATTTTAGAATAAAGGTAAATGTGATATGGACATTTCTCAGTGGTCATTGACTAGTAGAACCGTTAGAAAGTAAGTGTGGGTTCTTAAGTTACTATGCGTGGGTTCTTAAGTTACTCCATGATTTTGGTTTACTCTTTCTTCAATTGGTATCCGTATGTGGGTTAGGTGGAATTCAGTGAATGCTTAATTATTTAATTGTTACTTTTTTTTGTTTGATAGGCTGCTGCACATCCATCCAGATCTAATCTTGCCATAAATCAGGCCCAATGTAGTATCAGTGAATGAGACGCAAAGACAGCAAAGAACAATTTAGGTGAGACCTAACTGAATGTGCATCAAACTTTGTATGATTATGATACCTTGAATTTTCAATATGTGATATTTCATGGTTTTTTATTCTTACTAATGTTTCATGAACAATGTGGAAAGTTTAGTGACATGAATTGTATCCAAACCATCATCTCATGAGGGTGAGAACTTTTATGTAAATATTTCCTTTCTTTGACCATTATTATGTGATTTTATGGCAGAAGAATAGTTCATATCAACCAAACTAGCTAGAATGGGTTTATTTAGATTTTTGGTCGGTCTAGTTATGTATGTAGATGTCTCAAATTTGAGTTAAGGAGTTTTAAATCCATTGATTAATATATGAAAAGATTAGCTTACAAAAAATATTTTAGTTAGGCAATTTGATCTAAAAAAAAGTATTAGAAAACATTCTTCACAAATTTTTTATGTAAAATTTCAGGTATTTCCGGTCTACAATACTCACCTCGTTCTCCTAATTACCCATTTAATGTTCGCGTTGGGGTTTTTTTTTCTCTGTTTAATTTCGATTTATTAATCCATGAATTTTTTTCAGTTTTACGTTGTAGATTTAGATAACATTTGATAACTGCCTACTTATCTGATTAAATTCCAAATTAGTTTCATAAATCAAGGAAGTTAGCTTGAGATAAGGTACCATCTCTCTTCTAATTAAACTTAATCACGGACTTTAGTTATCTTTTTTTATTAATTTTCCCCTTAATTTGTTTGCACTCTGGAATTTTTTGCTTTAATGATGGATGAACCAAAGAAAAACAATTCATCTGTATGATCTTATAGTAGCAATAAATTTATCATTTTCTCATATTATAGCCGCAGATCTAACGTTAACTATTATCATATTCATACTCTAGTTCTTTTTTTTTTCTTTCCCCCTGTTAGTTTTTTTGGAAGGACTTTGGTGGAGTTGCATGTTTATATCCATGATCTCTTTGCAGGTACATGCACCTTTGAGGTTTCTTTTCAATATTTTCTGGCGATTTCGTAGATCATTTGTTAAAGTGAACAAAGCTTCAAGGATAGAAGAGAATGGATCACAGAAAAGATCGAACAAGCTTGTGAAGAGTATGCATGTTTCCTCTTTGTTATCTTGATTTTTACTTTTTCTATTAGCCTTCTAGAAAAAGTTGCTAAGAGAGTAGAAGTAGCGATAACCTGTGATGTTCATTTCATTTTACCATTGTTAGCTAAATGTGGTGAAATGTTATCCCAAATGGCATATGGTAAAAGAAATATTTAATTTCCCAAAGTTGATGCATCTTTTATGTACCCTTTTTCTTTCCTCTTCTTTGTTCTTTTGGCTTTTTTTTTTCTTTTTTCTTTTAAATAAATAAAAGTGGTCCAGCTTGGCAAGGTGTTTAACTACGACAAGACAAGGCGTAAATAATTCAATATTGAACCTTGATTTAATATTTGTGTTCATATCCAATAATCAGAGGTAAGTTAAGAATGTAAGTATGCACTACATGCCTCAAACCTATTTATAATTTGATAGGATATATACAATCTCGGAATATTTTCTTCTTTTGTTAAAAATAACATGTTTCTCTTTTTTCTTTTTTTCTTTTCAAATCACATGCAGAACTACGAAAGAGTCTTGGACTCTCCGCCGCACCTAAGGGTGAACCGAGAGAACTAACAGTTTCAATCGAATTGCCTGAACTTTCTAAAGATGAAGTGAACAAGAAAACTGAAAATTTTGATTCAATGTATTTGATTGGAGAAGGGAAATACGGTATGGTATATTCTGCAATACTGAAACATGGAAAACTAGTAGCAATAAAGAAGCTCAAGTCGCCGTCAGAGTCTGGGTTCAGCGCCGTATCAAATAATGATTTTCTAGCTCAGGTATTCTAAATTAATTAATCCTAATTATGTATTATTATGTCCTCCTCAAAAATGACCATGGAGTTTTTTCCCGCCCTCCTTTGGCATCAGCTTCTGAGGATATCGAAACTGAAGCATGAGAATATCGTGGAGCTTCTGGGTTACTACGTGGATACTGATGTTCGTTTGCTGTCATATGAGCATGCCACGTATTCACTTCACGCTGTACTGCATGGTATTGTGTTTGACCTGCTTGATTTAATGCCGTAAATTAGAAAGGAAAAAAAAAATCCCTTGTGGTTTGTAGAAATGACAGAAAATGCCCCTGGGTTTTAGAAGTGACACTTAACTCCCCTCGTCTTCAGTTTTTAAGTCACAGAAGGATCAAACTGTCACTTCTGAAACCACACGGGGTATATCTGAGTATAATGCAAATCTTAGTGCCATTTGGCAAGGGATTAAGAGAGAAGGGTGAAGAAAGAAGGGTTGACTTAGTTATCCAACCATGAGGGTTTAAAATAATTAATTTTTATTTGGTTTAGATAGTTAAGATAAAGGGTTAACTTTTATGTGTTTCGCAAATAAAGAAGGATTAAGTAAGATTAATCCTTATATTTTTTTTAAATAGGAAATTTTATTGTAAAATGTTTCATCAAAATAATTTCAACTTGAATTTGCATTCAATTTAATTATAAAAATATTGTCATTTTTGCATTATTTTAATAAATAGCTGTTGGGAAGGGAAATGAAAATTAACTAAAATCACATATCATTAGCAAGGAGCTGGTTTCCAATAAAATTGAAGTTTCATCTATAACTTTATACACCTACACCTAAATATATGAGTATACACACAAATTAACAAAAAATTTAAAGTTTCATGAATAACTTTCACTTTATACACCTAAATAAATATATAAGTATATCTCATCGCACTGTCATCCTATCAAAGAACCACTCCTAGCAAGACCTAAAAGAAGCTAACAGCCAATCAAACTTTAGTACTGATACAAGAGATCAAGCATTGGATGAGACAAGAAGAAAAGCACGCGTGTCGACTCGGACATCAGATTAGGAAAGAGTTTCTTTTTGGTTATTTCCTTTTAGATTAGGAAAGAGTTCATTTTGGTTATTTCCTTTTAGATTAGGAAAGAGTTCCTTTTTGGTTATTTTCTTTTAGATTCAGACTTTCTTTTTTATTAGAGTTAGGATAGGTTTAGTTGGCTATAAATAATAGTTTCTTTTGTAAATCAAGTAATTAACTTTTATATTATTCAATCAAGAGAATTTTTTCCTTGTTTACGTTCTCAACTTTGAGAAACTTAGAGCTTGTGGATTCATGCTCGTGAATTACCTGCTGTTGTCAGGGCTCGTCGGCATCGGAATGATATCTTCTGCGTCAAGTGGTATCAGAGCTTCGGCTTCAACATCCTCAACAATGGCAGGTGACGGCGAGAAGGAACTTTCTCTACAGGATCTTTCTATGTGGATAGATTCTATGGATGAAAGATTTGGCACGTTGGAGGCGTCTCTTCAGAACCTTCAACAAGCCATTGAGTGACTTACCATTCACCTTAATAATGGGAATAATTTCACTGACGATCTTCACCTAAGAGAACCCAGAGTTAGGCTACCCCGACATCCACCCCCGTACAATCCCCAACCCCCTCAAGTTCATCCCCCTCCATATCAACCACGTCCAAACCAAACCTCTCTATATCAGCCCCCTCCACATCAGCCTCCTCCATATCAAACACTTCTGTATCAACCCCCTCCACATCATAGACGACATCCCAACCAACCCCCTCCACATGATGAATCTAGTGATGAAG
This sequence comes from Asparagus officinalis, assembly GCF_001876935.1. NCBI lineage: Eukaryota > Viridiplantae > Streptophyta > Magnoliopsida > Asparagales > Asparagaceae > Asparagus > Asparagus officinalis. Next base: position 25,157,931 of record NC_033795.1, read on the forward strand.
GAGCAGACTATGGTGCCCAATTTGAGGGACCATAGTACAAAAATGTCTCGAGCGAAGAAGGAGGACGACCTTATGGCAGAGGTCAAGGCAGAGGATTCAACCCTCGTCGTAACTATCATCGACAGGGCAGACATCACCACGACCAAGAGTACTGGATGAAGGTGGAACTCCCCTCCTTTGGAGGAAATCTAGACATAGAGGCTTTCTTGGATTGGCTATATGAAAGTGGAGAAGTTCTTTGAGATGGCTAATGTACCCAAAGCAAATCAAGTGAAGTTTGTGGCATATTATCTCAAAGGAGGAGCCGCGACATGGTGGGATTAGACTCAAAACAGTAGGCGATGGCAAGGTAGCAACCAGTTCGGGTTTGGCGACGCATGAAGCAATTACTCCAGGCTAGATTCCTACTACCCGACTACCAACAAATCCTTTACAGCCAGTTCGAGCAATACCGTCAAGGCATCAGATTAGTAAGTGATTATACCGAAGAGTTCTTCCGTCTTACTTCTCATTGTGATTTGTCGATGAGCGAGGAGCAACTCGCGGTCAAATATATCGGAGGTTTGAAGTATTCAATTCAAGAGAAGGTGGTCATCCACAACGTGTACTCTGTGGACGAAGCTCATAACATGGCTCTCAAGGCGAAAAGATTGGCCTCTAAGGCGTTATCTTTTAGACAAGCCGAACGGGGACGTTCGTTGTAGAAGGCGGGAGGTGAGTCGGTCGGGCAAAGGACGACTGATCTGCCTGTTCCTCCACGATCGGCCGAGTGGTCGACAACTCAACCACAGCCCCCAACGACTCAAGCAAATTCGTATGCCAAGCCGACTGTATGGAAGTATTTTCAATGTCTCCAACCAAGGCATAAGCCCAACGAGTACCCGCAACGGCGGAAGGTCAATCTAGCGGATTATGAAGAAGCCGAGGATGGACACACGACATCCGAAGAAGAGTATGAGGAAGAGGTTGCAGAGATTGAAGGCGATAATATGTCGTGTGTTGTTCAACGACTTCTGTGCGCTCAGAAGACACCAGATTCATCACAACAACATCAAATTTTCTTTTTTAGATGTTCAGTCAACAATAAGGTATGCACCCTCATCATTGATAATGAAAGCTGTGAGAATATTATGTCAAAGGCTTTGGTGGATCACTTAAAACTGTTGACTAAAACAAAGCATGTGCCTTATACCATAGGATGGATCAAGAAGGATCCCTCCGTGAAGGTGATGTTAGACCCTAGAGGGGGGGTGATTAGGGTCTTATGCTAATCTAATCCGATTAAATGCTAATTAAAATTAATTAATGAGTTATCCTAGCAAGAATAAAATACCACAAGATATATGAGCTAGGATAAGCAATGTAAACAATGAGATATATCCTATATGATGAAATATATATATATGTAAGGATATATAAACTAACACAAGGGGTAAACAATCTAAACAAGATAGTGGTATAAGATATAAACATAAAAGAAGTGCGCCAATGCAATCACAAACAAGCAATATGATTACGGAGTTCGGTCCCCACGACCTACGTCTCCGCTCCTCACCTCGAGGAGATCTCCACTATCACAACCGGGTTTTCTACGTTCACCCGAACAACGTTTACACCTCACAATACAATCACTATGTAATCACACCTCACACACTAAGTGTTGGTCCTAGCCCGTGTCCTCCTCCTCAAGTGCTCGGTTACAACCTCTCCCTAGGCACGTCAACCGACGCCACTCCTCTTGGATTCGACCCCGTCTCTCACCACACACTTCTCTCGGTGTACAAGTGTATTACAAGTGAATCCTCACAATTAGGCACAATATGACAAATGATTGTTCTCTCTAACAAGGTGAGAACTCAATTAAGCACAACTCTTAGTCACAAACCCACAACCCCAAATTATACTATGAATGTAAATACAATAAGCTCAATAGGTTGTGTGTGAACAAAGAGATAAAACAATATAAACTCAATATGAAATCTAGCTTATGAAATTAAGAACAAACTTATAAAATGCTAGAATTGAGTTTAAGGAAACTTCTCTATAGATGACAAGAGAGAGGGAGAAGAATGAATGCTCAAACACCAAGGATGATCTCCACTTGCTCTTGTGAAATTTGCTCCACAAATCAAACTCTTGTAAATGCTTAAAAGCTTTTTAAACAAACACTAAACCCTTAAACAAAACTTGTAAACCTCTTAAAAACTTTTCTCTTGTTGTTCTTGTTAGATGGGAGAGGTAAATGCAATGGGGTATTTATAACAACCCAAGACATCAGCCAAAACCCCAAGGAAATGACCAAAAACCCAAAAACAAACAAAACAGAAAACTAGCCGTTACTGTGCAACGGCTCTCTGATAAGTCGACTTAGAGTCGACTTATGACATATACAGTTTTTGGCAGATGCTGAAAATTATGCGTATCTGGATTTGTAAAATCAGTTAAAAATAGTAAATCAACTCTAAACATTATGAAATTTTGAGGGATGTTTCTAAACATGTAAATAAACATTTTACAAAAATAATTTCTGAAATATCACTTCTCATTTGTGAGAAATGAATATTTGAATACAGATATTTCAGATTCTAAAAACTGCTGAAACACCCGATTTTCTAAAATCAATTTGACACAGTAAATTAACTCCAAAAATTATAAAATTTTTAGGGAAGCTTCTAAACGTGTATATGAACATGTTAGAGAAGGAATTTCTTAAATATCACTTCCCATTTGAGAGAAATAATTTATTTTGTAAACTGGTCAAAAATACATAACTGTGCAACACTTCATAAGTAGACTTATAAAAAGTTATAAGTCGACTTATATAAGTCGACTTGCCTTGCTTTATAAGTCGACTTAGCAGAGGAGAAAATGCACTTTCTAGAGGAGTTCATAAGTCGACTTGTCAGGGTTTATAAGTCGACTTATAAACATGCACAGGCACTGTTCATGCTGGAAAACTGATTTTTAAAGTGCCTTTAAAAATAACAAATAAATTCCAAAAATTATGAAACATTGAAAAATGTTTATAAACATGATAATAAACATGTTACAAAAAGAATTTTTGGAATTGCATTCCCCAATAGTGAAAACCCATCATTTTTCAAATATGTCCAAAAGCATGAAAACGAAACATACATGTTTTGACATTTGATTTAAACAAACTTTTGAAACTCTACAAAATGATTTATGTTTTGACATTTGATTTAAACAAACTTTTGAAACTCTACAAAATGATTTTATAAACTTTATAAACTATGTATAAACTGATATTAAAGTCTATAAACTAATAAAATAATGTTTTCACAAAAACACCTATATTTTGATAAAATCAACAAATACGTGTGTGTGAATAATATGAGCTTAAAGTATCAACACACAAGTATAAAAACCTAAACTAAATATACCCAAGACACATAATATAAAAACCTAAACTAAATATACCCAAGCTTGTGATCTTCAACGAAGCTCTATCTTGGTACACATGCGGATGAAGCTTGAACTTGATCTTTAACTTTGAATTGCAAGGCTTCAACCCGACATTCCGCCAACCTCCATTTGATATGATCGTGTAGGCTCAATCCATCCATCCTCCAACATATTGTTTGCCTAGAATAAATATAAAACACAAACACTAGACAAACAATATTAGATGTAAATTGTTTGTAAATCATCATCAAAACAAGAAGGCCAACAGGTGACCGAAGTATGCCGCGTGCCACTATCATTAGGCAAGAGTTATAGTGATTCTGTTGCTTGTGATGTTGTGGATATGAACGTGTGCCATGTATTGTTAGGATACCCGTGGTAGTATGATGTTGACGCCAAGCATGGCGGTAAGAAGAACAAATACTCTTTCGTGTGGATGAATAAAAAGATCATCATACCACCTATTCTACCCTCTCCAAAACATCCCAAAGATCAAAAGTCCAAACGAATATCTCTTTGCAACAAGGGTGAATTTCTGGCCGAGTCAAAGGAGTTAAAGCAGAGGTTTGCCTTAGTAGTGAAGGAAGAAGTGAAGACACTCGTTGAGATCCCAGAGAAGATGAAGTCACTGCTTAAGGACTTTGAAGTTTTAATTCTTGAAGAGCTGTTAGAGGGACTTCCTCCCATGAGGGATATTCAACACTACATTGATTTTATTTTGGGTTTAGTGCTTCCTAATCTTCCTCACTATCGTATGAACCCACATGAGAAAAAGATCCTACAGTATACCATTAAGGACCTTATTAAGAAAGGCCACATCCGAGAGAGTATGAGTCCATGCGCAGTTCCAGTACTGTTAACACCAAAGAAGGATGACAGTTGGCGGATGTGTGTGGATAGTAGGACCATTAACAAGATTATAATTCGCTACAGGTTCTCAATCTCTCGGCTAGACGACATGTTAGATCAGTTAGGAGGCACGAGTGTCTTTTCGAAAGTCGACTTGAGGAGTGGATATCATCAGATCCGAATTCGACCCGACGATGAGTGGAAGACTGCATTCAAGAGTAGTGAGGGCATCTACGAATGTCAGGATGAGCAGGAACATATGTTGCATCTCCGAGAGGTCTCCAAGTGCTAAAGGAGAATGAGTTTTACATCAACCTTAAGAAGTGTGTGTCCTTGATGACTCAACTTATGTTCTTAGGATTCATGGTAAGCTTGTAGGGGATCCAAGTCGACAAGGACAAAGTTAAGGCAATCAACGATTGGCTGACTCCAACAAGTGTTACGAAAGTAAGAAGCTTTCATGGGCTAGCATCTTTTTATCGGCATTTTATTCGTAATTTCAGTTCTATAGTTGCTCCCATGATGGATTGCTTGAACAAGAAGAGGCGACTCAAGGTGTTCAATGAAGGAGACATGGTGATGGTTTACTTGCGGAAGGAACGGATGTCAGCTGGAGTATACAACAAGCTTAAGCCGAAAAGATACGGACCGTTTAAGATTTTCAAGAAGATCAATGATAATGCATAAGTAGTGGATCTTTTAAAAGGAATGGCTATGTCGGCAACATTTAACGTGGCGGATATTTTTTATTATCATCCTTCAATCAAGTTGTATTCGAGTGATGCGAACTCAGAGACGAGTTCTTCTGAAGAAGGAGGGACTGATACAGGAGATCAAGCATTGGACGAGACAAGAAGAAAAGCACCCGTGTCGACTCGAATATCAAATTAGGAAAGAGTTTCTTTTTTGTTATTTCCTTTTAGATTAGGAAAGAGTTCTTTTTAGTTATTTCCTTTTAGATTAGGAAATAGTTCTTTTTTATTATTTCCTTTTAGATTAGAAAAGAGTTCTTTTTGGTTATTTCCTTTTAGATTTAGACTTTCTTTTTTATTAGAGTTAGGATAGGTTTAGTTAGCTATAAATAATAGTTCCTTTTGTAAATCAAGTAATTAACTTTTTAATTATTCAATCAAGAGAAATTTTCTCCTTGTTTACGTTCTCAACTTTGAGAAACTTAGAGCTATGGATTCAAGCTCGTGAATTACCTGCTGTTGTCAAGGCTCGTCGGCATCGGAACGATATCTGATCGGCCTTCTCGTTTCTACGTCTGCGTCAGGTACACAATATCATCTTTTAATAAGTTGAGGTAGTTAACCAAGCATAAAGAACAAGCTCATAGATATTGTTTTTAATTTTTCTATTATTACTACTTTTGCCCCCGAGTTAGTTTAGCCCGCCTCCTCAAGTGATCTCTGTTAATCCGTACAGTTATGGGTTAAGTGTTAGTTAGATGTTAATTAAACATCACCCACTGTTTTAAAAAGCCTTCGCCTAGTCCACCTAGGTGTACGTCTAGACCTAGATGGTACCTAGGCCATCTAATTAGCCCCTAACGCCTAGGCGGTACCTAGACTGCCACCTAGATTCTAGAAGTGTTTAGGGGAACATTGTTTGTTTATGTGGACTGCATCCTTTAGGTCTTGATCATGATTTTCTGTGTTGCAGATTCCACGTCCTCCAACCTTCTCCAAACTCCTTTAACCTCCAAATATGAACACCTCCACTACCTCCTCCGACCTTCAGCAAAATTTTCTCGACCACCACTTAAATGAAAAAAAAAAATCTGCCTAGACACCAGTCCGACATCTAAGCTTTCTATAACATTGACATTTACTATCAATTATTGTAATTAAAAAATAAAAAAACTTCCTAGGCTCTAGGCAACGGGTCCAACACTTAGGCCTCCTAGTGCTTTCTATAACCTTGTTAGTTATTATTTTGGCTATTTAGTATTTAACTATGTATGGTTTATTGAGGATCTAATATTGCTCTTTTTTTTTAGCAAATTTATATGAATTTAATACATATTTTTATCAATTATTATAAATAAATAACTATTTGGGTACTTTTGTTGTTTGTAAAGTTAATGAGGGGTTAAACTCAATTAACCCCCTTTAGCCCGTTGCCAAACGCAAGGATTTTCTATTAAGTTACCCTTTCTTCTTAGGGTAAATTTCATGTAACGGCCCTGAACTTTGGCCTATTTTGATATAGCTCCCTAAACTTTATAAATATCACTTAACCCCCTAATCTTTGAGGCTTGTCACAAAACCCCCAATTGCAACATACCCCTATCTTTCAATATTATTTTCAGAAAACTCAAACTTTCAATATTATTTTCAGAAAACCACCATGAACTTTTGATTAAGTTTCAAGAAACCCCATTACAGCATTAGGGGGGCATGTTGCGAAAATTGGAAACTTTTGGGGCGTTATGTGGCAGCCCCAAAGGTCAGGGGGGTCGAGTGACATTAATAAAGTTTTAGGGGTTGTCTCAAAATGGGCCAAACTTTACGGATGTTATGTGAAATTTACCCTTCCTTTTGTATTCAAATATCTGTACAGATATATATGCATCATTGATTTCGGGCATTAAATACATTTCGTTGTATCTACAGGTGGAAGTGGATACCAAATCTCAGCTTGTGATCCTGTTCTGAGTTGGGCTCAGCGTGTAAAAATTGCCTATGATGTAGCAATGGGATTAGCATTCCTTCATCAGGAGAACATTGCGCATCAGGACGTCAAGTCTAGCAATGTTCTTTTATTTGAGGGCTTTAATGCAAAAGTTGATTTTAACATTGGTAACCCTGATCTGGCTACTCATCTTAACTCTATGCGAGTCCTGGGGACCTTTGGTTATAATGCACCAGAGTAAGAACCAGAAACTCATGTCTTTCATTCATTTAGCACATATTTATAGTTGTGACATTATTTTTCGATAAGTCTGCAATGATCTTGACTGATCTCTTTGCTTGATTATCTTAGCCAAAATTAAAAAGAACTGGGGGAAAACCTTTAAATTCAAATTCAGACAGACCATTTATCGCATATTGACAGGTTTCCAAAATAAAAGTCTACCAAATTTGGACCTCTAGTTGTAGATGTGAGTTTTTTCACCATGGAGACAATAGGAACTAAAAAAATCTGCTCTACTCATTATTAGAGTTGGCCCTTATCAAAACATTGTTAACAGACCACATTAATCTGTACACATTAACTTTTGGTGAAAAACTTTCATTAAGGAAACTGTCAAGCTCACTTGGCTGACAAAAATTCTGCTTCAAGAAAATTAACTGTAGCCATTTTTTACGTATGTACTGCCTATATTATCCATATCGCATCAGGTCTCCAAAATATATAGCTCATAAAAGAAAAAAGCTGTTCGAGGCACGGGATGGAAAATTTTCCAGTTATACCCTAAATTAAATCCTTTTTCCTACAAATCCAACAATGCATTAAGTTCCATAGATTAAGTTTTATACTGTCTACATTCCTTTTCTGACATTTCTTCGTGTGCTTTCTGATTGAAGTTTTAACTTTTAATTGTCTTGTATATTTGAGTAAAATGCAGGTATACCGTCACCGGTTCTTTAAATGAGAAAAGTGATGTATATAGCTTCGGTGTTGTTCTCTTGGAGCTTTTAACAGGTCGAAGACCACTGGACCGGACAAAACCTAAAGGCCAACACAGTTTAGTTAATTGGGTAAGCTAGAAATGCCTATTTCCCTATTGTTAACTTCATGTTGTACATGGATATAGTGGTTGCTCTATGTCAAAGAGCACGTGAAGAATGAGAATCTATAACCTAACTGAACACCCTCTCATATTCGATAAAGTGAAATTATGCGGCTAAAATTTTCTCAGTTTTGTGTCCCAATCCTTTGCGTGCTTTTTTATGTATTAGTTCAATTTTGTAAAATTTTGTAAAAAGGAAATTGGCAATGAAATGTCCATTGCACAACTTTAGATATTTCCCAGTCCTGTAGTTCTATCATGGTTGGTTATCTAAATGCAGGTTGCAATATTGCAAAAGACCAAATTTCACAAGTAAAGATAGCTCATTTTTGGAGATTGACGATTAATATTTCAAAATCAAATTTTTTTGAACAAAATATTTCAAAAGCAATGACTGTTGAATCTGATCTTAGGGCCTTTTTCCATTACAGAAGTAAGGCGTTTCATTCCATTTTTTACTGAATTCTTTTTATCGTGTCGAAATGTGATCCTTTCTTGTTTTCTGTTAGGCAACTCCAAGATTGGTCGAGGATCAGGTACACCAGTGTGTAGACCCAAAGTTGATGGAGCAATATCCAATGAGTGAAGTGATTCAGGTATAATCTATAAACATGAGATACCAATCAGGGTTAATTGCAGATAGACCCCCCTAGCATATTTGTTTGAATACCCCTCCTGTTTTTTTTTTAATGGGAGATAGACAACCCGAGTGAATTTGCTTTTGATTCTTTTTCTCTCAGAGAAAGAGAAATTTGATTTTTGACAATAGAACCTCAGAGGGTAAAAGAGCAAGCAAAATTCACTCAGGGGTCTATCTGCAACTTAAGCAAACAGAATTCACTCAGGGGGTCTATCTGCAACAATAAAACTAGATGGGTAGTAAGTTCAAAACAAAGATACTACAGGGGGTCTACCTGCATTTAAACCTCCTAATTAAAGTGCAACCTTCTCTTACTCTGGAATTAATCAATTCTTTAAAAAAAATCCATTTGATAAACTTAGCTCAATACTATAGATACCAAACTGTGGTATTATCCATGCAACATTGATTTTCCCCGCAGTTTGCATCACTTGCTGCGCTCTGTTTGCAATATGAACCTGAGTTCAGGCCAAAAATGAGTACTTTGATATGGAAGCTTGAACAGCTAGCAGGCTTGAGGCCTCAACCTTCAGAAGCCTCAGAAAATGAGTCAGGAGTGAAATAGTCTCTTTTTTTTTGGCTATTTAGTGAACAAAAACTTACAGCCAAATTTTGCCAGCGGATCGATCATGAGTTATTTTCATCCAGCCCACTGTTTAATGTTGATCCCGTGAGAGACTTGTTGTTTTTTATGTGGATTAACCTGAAGAGAGAGGTAATAATCTTATCATGTATGTCAATTTTTTGGGGTTCTTTTCTTGGGATTTTTTCCCCCATATCCTGCACTTGTTTCAATGCTCTTAGTTCTTTAGTGTGAATGTAGGTTCTGTTTCATGTCTCGACCATTTTGTGAAGTGCGATTTTTTTAAGGTCTCATCATTTTTATTACGAAATATACATATGATATTTGTTAAGTTGTGATGAAATATAATTGTTAGTTCTTACTTTTGAGGAGAGGAGGAACTTCAAATTCATAATTATGCAGAACTCATAGGGATGCATGAGAGCTAGGGGTGCATTCGGTCCGGATACGGCTCGGATATGATGCTTATCATATTCATGTCCGCTTACCCATCTCGGATACGGATACGGATATACCTTAGTAAGAAAAATTTATAAATCATATCCGCTAAAATCGGATACGGTTACGGATATACATGCGGATATATAAGCGGATATGCATGCAAATACAAAACAGATATGAGAAAACTAGATAGCATTGAGAAAAACATAGTTCATGTGATACAAAAGAGTTTGTTAATATGTCCATTATAATTGAAAAGTTAAGATTAGACATCTTGATCATCAAAATTAACCACAAATCCATAATCTAAGAATCGAAACTATCCGTAAGAGTGTGACTAATATGTATTCGGATATTTCGGATACGGATACGGATATTTCACTACAAAACCATATCCGTAACCATATCCTATCGGTTATAGATTTGAGTAACCATATTC
>NC_033795.1:25168947-25175131 GCF_001876935.1 Asparagus officinalis
TCCGCTTACCCATCTCGGATACGGATACGGATATACCTTAGTAAGAAAAATTTATAAATCATATCCGCTAAAATCGGATACGGTTACGGATATACATGCGGATATATAAGCGGATATGCATGCAAATACAAAACAGATATGAGAAAACTAGATAGCATTGAGAAAAACATAGTTCATGTGATACAAAAGAGTTTGTTAATATGTCCATTATAATTGAAAAGTTAAGATTAGACATCTTGATCATCAAAATTAACCACAAATCCATAATCTAAGAATCGAAACTATCCGTAAGAGTGTGACTAATATGTATTCGGATATTTCGGATACGGATACGGATATTTCACTACAAAACCATATCCGTAACCATATCCTATCGGTTATAGATTTGAGTAACCATATTCGTATCCTAACGGATACGGTTACGGATATTTTCTCGGATACGAATACGGTTTAGCACCCCTAATGAGAGCTCAACTCTTGGATCCATGGTTAATCTTTTGGAGCAACTCTTTGAACTGAACGTCCAGATAACATATGTCCTTGTTTTGTTCTCTTTGTCCAAATAAAACAATGACTGCATTCTTAGGCCCTGGAGTAACATACTTCAACCTTCTTTTGTTCAGTATATTTGTTACTGTAGAAACAAGAAAAAATGAAGTTTGTACCGGAATATTTGTCCAATTTAGATTACCACTGTTCCAAATTTCTTCCATTTAGTGTTGGGAAAATTATGCAACAAATTTTTTTTCTCGATAAAATGGGCAGAGTCTGAACCTAATGATGAAGTGGCCACGTTGAATGCGGGAAAAATCAAACTTAGAATATCAGAGCTAGGAATTTAGGGTGAGCTAATAAAGAAAAGGGTATATTTGTGAGAAGTTTCGTATAATAATGAGTTTTGGAAGGCAATTACAAATGACTTTACAGGTTTGGTGGAACAAAAAATCTCCAAAACCCAAATTGTAGACTATCAGTTCGCGAATTGATATTAACCGTACTAGAACATTATCTTTAATCCTCATTTCCGCTCTCTATTTAAGTCAATTTGTAGATTATTAATTTTATGAAAGTTTTGCTCTATAAATCTGATTAAGGGAAATTAATTTTTTTTACACAAGAACATACTGCTAAACAAAAAAGAAATTTCATATTTCTATCTGACTCAATTAAAAGAATATATGATCTACATTCAAATGGTACACATCAAAGAAGATGAAGCACCGAAAGCAAATTAAATATATGGAGATACAGAAATTGCCACAGGCAAAAAATTGATGTAAAAGAGAAAAAAATTGCAGATAAATATAGATCATCACCGGCTGGAACTCAGTCTGACTTTGCCTGGATAACTAATTTTGATTCAATCTCTTTCCACTTCTTCATGCTCGGCGTCTATAAGAGGAGTATGGTGGCAGGCTGAAGCAAAGAGTATAAACATGTACGTGCTCTGTGGCAAGTTATGTTACTGATTGTATAACTGGTTAAGGCTGTACCAGGTCTAGTCAATATAATCTCCAAAAACTTCCTGCAGAGAGCACAATGTTTCAAGATTCTAGCAAAAAACATGGAAAGGGAAGCAACGTAGTTAGGTAAAAGCTCATCGTATTAGATAATTCTAATAAGCATATATAGTTGGAGCTAACAAGCTAGGGATATCAACGGAAAATGCTCCCTATTTGTTAAAAAAAAATTATTTATTATTATATTTATTAATTACTACTTTTATTTTTATTTTTATTTTTTATTATTTTTATATAATTTTTATTTTATTTTATTGTATTTTTTTGCGTAGGGGGTTGGGGTGGAGGAGAAACATACTTCACATACAAAGATGACTTCTGTACGGTGTTAATCATCGATTCGATATATATTATACTTCGAAGAATGATGGCAGATAGTTATCAGTTGTGTACAAAGTTCTGATTATCTTACAGGTGATCACAAGACAGACATAGTGAAGTACACGTATGCATACAACGTAAAGGTAGTCTCAATAAAAGCAGAAATAGTAAATGTTGCAAGGTGCCACTACCCAAAAGTATAAGCTAATTAGTGGTCCTTAACAATCTTGGTGATGGGACGAGATAATAGCAAAGCATATCATTCATTAGGATAATTTTCAGAGAAAACATATACCAGGGATTGACTGTGTCCTCATAACAAAATCAAGTGGGCAAAAGGGGTTTCCTCTCATCGTGTCCAACGCGATGGGTAGCCTGAAAATAGAGTAAGTGTGTAAGAACAACTAGATTAGTTTGGGATAGAAAAAGGTAAATAGAAATGCGTCTTACTCCATCAGCTGCACCAGCAGTCATATTTATAAAGGGATCATCCTTTGACCTGAAGAAAGATCACATTAGGATATTAATTGAAAATCGTGTATACCATGCAAGAAATATGAATAGTGGAAGTACAACTTGTAAAGCAATTGGAGTGTTTGTCTCGAATATGACTTGAGCCTTGTTAAAACAAAGCTCATCTACCCCGCCAGAAAAGTGTGAGATCTACAACATGACGTGTAAAATGAGCCTGAGTGATTTTGTTCAGACTCTTGAAACGGTTCGGTTCGTCAATGGAATATGAGTCAGTATCACAAACCATATTACCAGACTTACTGACAGGATAAACAATTAATCAATATATTTCCATTATAGTCAAACCACTTATATGCTGATAAATCAGGCAAGATCATACAAGAAATAACAAAGATTATATCATGAAAAAACATATCAAATTCATCAACAGAATCAAATAAATAAACTTGTGAACCTGCCATTTTGAGCATCCATAAGCTCTAATGTTCCGTTTGGACCCTCATCTTTAACTTTGGCAAGTGGCGAAAAGAACTGATAAGGAACTAAAGTAATTAACACTGGTAAAAGTTGATGGAGTAGATTTTGCATACAACAACAAGTACCTGGTGCATCGATATAAATACTATTGAAATTCCCAACATAAAGTTAATAGTCAGTGTATGACCAAATAATGCAGCTGATGCTATTCCAGTAAAAATAGTCGCAACAGTTGACGAATATTTCTTCAAAATTGTATCTGTATGGATCATTAAATTTAATCGAGTATTCAACTTTAGGCTTTTCTCCAGCAAGAAATTAACAGGCTCAAACACAAACTAAATTATATCTACCTGCATATTTAAAAAAGAAAGAGGATAGTATGCCTTGGGCTGCATTGTTCAATATAAGTAGCATTGTCGCCCTTGAATGGCCTTGAAGGATATCAAAGCTGCTTGGTCCTGTAAAATCATAATATCAGGTAAAACTACTGGCAAATCTAATGAGGTGATCCTAGTGACAACTTCTCTAACACCCTAAAAAGGTTTCAAGCAAGTAAAAGTTATGTGAATGATTAGGTTAGATGGTATACCTTTAAATATTGCAATTCCAACAATGGCAAGAAAGTTGAATATGGCACCATAGCCATATAAAAATATGTTCTGCAAATAAGACATGGAAAATCAGATAACAAAAGTCTTAGCAGGACCCAAGTCTTCACCTAAACAACAATAGAAGTTCATTAATCTTTATTGGATAGAAGATGGAATCGTGCATTTGAGTATGTGATAGTCATATTTTTAATCACTCAATAAAAATTGCATCAAGGGTCAAAGGGGTTACCTGAAGATAAATACTTGTATCAAACTGACTCTTTAGTGCATATTCATTGAAGACTGATGCCAGTGATGGTACAATTACCTGAAAATTATATCCCATAGTGTGAATTTTCTAATATATGATCCAGCTGGTGTTTATTTCAACTTCAGAAATAAGTAGACCATCTGTTCACATTTTATCTTATTTCAAATTCCATTAAGAAGAATCCTTGAATTACTCAGCAGAAAAGTCAAATATTTCATTGAGGCTTACTGATAGTGGATCTAGCTGCTTCACACTGCCATTAAACATGTATTCTTGAAAAAATATCAAAGTCAAGTAATAACTATTTCAGATTTTAATTTGTGAATCAGCCCGTCAAAAAAGACAATGGAAGTAGCAAATATTATTAACATAGAAAATACAGCAAAAAAATTATCATTTGTTGTTCCTTAATCAACAAAGTAAGACTGGCAGCTGAAGTAATGCAAAATCCATGTGGAAATTCATTTAAAAGAGATAATAATGATCCAACAAAAGAACCAGTGCTGCAACAAACTTACAAAAATTAATGTATACAAGTAAGCAACCGTTGCAACTGGAAGACCAAGTGCAGTAGTACCTCCTGGCAATGAACGTAACTGATTGACACTAATTCCAATGAGCAAGAGCGCGAGAGCCTCCCACTGTCCATCAACAACCAGTACCAAATGTCAGAACACAAGCAAAAAAGACCAGAATTATCATTTAATTCATTTCATCTTCACGTCAGCCTTCTCTATTCAATATGGGGTTGGCTTTGAAGAGCTAATTCATAAAGAGAAGATTCCACAGAAGCCTCTATGCAACTTTAATGGAGGTCAACCTAATGGTAAGTCTAAGTTATGGGGTCAGAATCCAAGACAAGGGAACTACTAGACAAGGCAGTGGTTGTCAGACGCTTGCAGATATACTAACCTGTAGGTAAACCTACTTATTCGATATTAAGTGTGAACCAATGAACAAATGTGAAAAACTCTCCTAGACCAAATGAAAATCTAGAGGAAAGAATGAAGAATTTTTTTTCTACAGAAATTCATCTCATGGACATGTTCTAAGCTAGCTATTGAGGGTGGGGAGGGGGAGGGGGGCATTCACAAGAGAATGGAATCTGCAAAAAAAATTATGGATCTCTACAAAGAGAACGAAAATTCTTGCAAATATGCATAATATACTCCTCAAGCAGAGTTCCCGTTGAATTAAGCTCATGCATGAATAATTTTCAACAATGGACATGTTTGACAGCTAGAATTATCAAATTGATCAGGAAAAGAGTTGTTCCAAATTTTAAACATGCCTGAATTATGGAAAACCGCCTTCTCATTATGATCTTCAAAAGGACAGCAATAACCAAAACCTGCAAGTATGCAGCACCAAAAGAAAATATGAAGAGTTTAAATTTCTCTTAGTAAAGGATTGAAACCATGATCTATTTTGAGATTAGAGTATGATATGGGAACCAAACACTTAAAAAGGTTACAATAAGAATTTATGTTGCAGCTAACCATTAACAGAGATGCAGTTTTTCTTAAAATAACACAGCTTAACAAATTTCAACATTACAAGAAATCAAGAAACCTTAGTAAGTCAGCAAAACCACTATGTTCTGCATCAAATTTGGGTAATAAAAGTCACTGTTGAAAATACATATAGCCAGAAAAAGCAAACTGAATTATGATATATTGAGATGTTGGAAGTAAAAGCAACTCTTTTTGAGATTGTAGGGCGGAGCTACTGCTCCATTTAAATATATACTTATATAAACATAATAACATATTTTCATGTATCTTTATTTTCTCAATTTAACGTATTTGCTTGAGATCAAGGATTTTTTTAGAACATATAAGGACAAAAAGGATCATGGTGTCACAGAACAGAGACCAATGACCAGTTAGCATGAACAAACATGTAATCAGCAGCCAGATCTTGTTGACTTTAAAATTTTCAGAAAGTGTTGTCTCAAAATTAACTTGTTATATTTTTCATAGTGCTGTTAGATTAGGGAGTAGTAAGAGTATAAAATTAAAAGGAAATTAAGGATACCTTAAAATTGGTAATACCTTTAGGTTGCTCAACATCTTCACGGTTGCAGGAGTGAAATATAACTGCAAAAAAAAGAAGAAAAAGAACATAAACACATCAACGACTGTGTTTATCTTCTATATTAATCTTCAATCAAAAATCAGCAAAATTGTAGTTATTATTGTGTAAAAGTAAAAGCTGATATTAACAGAATGACCTTTCGCTTGATATGCTCAGTTAAGTTTATACCTGCATAATAAATTTTAAGTAGTTGTTGATGGCATACAGAAGAGCAGGAACAGCAAGAAAAACGTTGTTTCTTGCAGCCTACAAACAAATAGAAACAGTATAAACTATTAGGCATCCAAGGACTACAATCCACATCCTCTTAAAAGTTTACATAAACTGTCAGCATGAAAAATCAACAGTACATTAAAAAGTTGGAGTAATAGATTGCGAAATCAGTTAATTTTCTATCCAAATCCATGCACCAAAATATCCTCACGTCTCTA
>NC_033795.1:25175141-25179014 GCF_001876935.1 Asparagus officinalis
ACTCCCATGGCCGTGTCAGACTTCACTAACATAATCAAATAGTCGCCAAAAATGAAAAGATGCTAACAAGTAGCAGACAGGTATTTATTAATTTTTATTAATAAATACTACTATAGCTACTACTGCTATTTTTGATTTGGCTGAGGTGCACTTTATTGCCCAAGGTCCTAAACCTCACATAGTGAAGAAACCTATTACCGTATTATGGTCTTCTTTTATGCCTGGTCAAAATCCTCTAGGAAAGGGTAACAGCTTTTCAGGAGACGCTTTACCAGAGAAAATGTAACTGCTTTCTCCAGAGAATAAACACCAGAACTAACATAAAGTTTAACCACGTGCAATTTCAAAAACAAATAGAAGAACAACGGTGAATGCAGTCAGGATGGTTTTGCATTCAAAATTATTTGAATATGATCCGACTGAGATACAGCATGAAAATATTAGGTAGAAGGTATGGAGGCTTGTAAAAGTTATGCGCATCCAAACTCCACCAACTATTAAAGAAATGACAAATATACTTGATGTAAAATTATCTGACAATATATTAGTTAATGTCTGTTAGAAAACTCCACTACCTGCATAAATGTAGAAACTGAAAGAAGGGGTTTGTCTCCAACCTTTTGTCGTCTAGCCTGTCAAGAAACAAAGGGGGCTGAAATTTTGACAAGAAAATAGATTGACGAACGAGCATAATGTACTGCATAATAATATATAACAAAATTGAGAGCTATGTTAACCATGGTAAAAAGAAGGAATGCTCCAGTTTTTATCGTAAGCATATATTTCACTCAATGATTCAAAAAGCACCAGCACAGGAACAATATCTAGAATCACTATGATGTCAATTTGTTAGGATGGTTAAACAATGGTGATTTATATACACAGATATAAGTATCATTTAATGACACGGAAGTGCTTAGATAAGGCAATCGAACAACATGATTTGGGTACATAAATTTTTATTTATGAAATTCATAATTTAACATATCTGTCTGCGCCCATGTGATTTCTTTGAAATAATATTTGTCCAACAAAAGATGCCCAATTTGAAGTAGGTCCCCGAAAAGACGACATTATAAAACAAGTCGCTCTAAAATCTGTTATTTAACCTATAATTAACTAATGGCCATTTGTTATTCCCATTACGCCCTTAGTTGCTATTATTGCTTATGTTGTCACACCACCATCTTTGTTTTCGCCGCTGCATTGATGTCGGGCAGCGGGGATCAGCATGAAGAGCGATGACATCAAACAGCTTCCTGGCTTTCCAGAAGAACACAGAATCCCTCTTCTTCCACCTCATGACATGCCCCATTAGAAAACCCAGACCCCTCTGCCCTACCCTCTTGAACCAGCTGAACGTCTTACTTAAAATTAGTGAATATATTACTTTTGTTTTATTCTAATGTGAACAAGCACCATCTGATCATAAGAAATATTCATATAACCAGAACTACATCAGTCCATCCCAAATGAAACCAACAATCTCATTGAAGTGACCCAATTTGGCAATATGCATTAAGATCTTTAGATTTTAAGTTCACTGGTGTGTCAGACACTTTCATGCATGCTGACAGAATCACCCCCCACTGTCAGTGCTTCAGACTTTTTAGTACGACCATTACAATGTAAACCTGAGTAAGAGACTTGCTAGTTATTAAGTCAGTGACACATGAGATCAGTTACTAGATATTGTCTGCAATGATGATATATAGCAGATGAGTATATGTTTTCAAGTGCGAAGTACGACCATCAAATTTGCACAAATACGTCTACTTGTGATGTTAAAGTTAAGGCTTTAAGTCTTTAACATTCTACATGCTTCAAATGGGTGCTATATGCATTCTGACAAATGATGTCATACAGCTACTGGTCATCAAATCCTGCAGGGATCAATTTACCCAATATTATAACTAACAATCGCATGATTCAATGCCCTTCACAAAACTGGGAAATTTTGTCTGCTGGTCACTAAGGCATAAGGGGAAAAACAAAAGAGAAGACACGTAGCAAAGATCCAATAAATAACAAATATCCACTACAGACAATATTGATGAAATCGGTAGTAACAGCATAGAATCAAGATAAAAACCTGGAATAATAGCATGGCTATGGCAAAGAGAACCTTTGCAGCTTCCGTCAATAAATTAACACTGATGGGACTAAACTTGAATTTCCCATCCACCTTACACATATACACTAGAATAGGCTGCAGAAGGGAAAAAGTTAAAATATACTCACCTTATAAGAAAGAAATAATGACAAAAAATATATAAATTATGATTTTGTGGTGTGTCAGTATCATCATACCTGGTTGCCTTGGAGGCTGCTTGAGACCTTTATGATGTTCATGACTTAATGAGATCAATTCAATTTATTAACAACATACAAATCCAATATACTTGTTATCATAAGATGGACTTGAACTTTACATGCGTAGGATTAGTTTCCGTTCAAGTCAAGGGAGATCGGAAGGAGAAGAGAAGAAGAAAAGACCGAACAAACCTAAACTGAGGCTAAAAAAAGCTCATTATTGCAAGTGAACTGCTGTAAAATCTTTATTTTTTTTATGGAACTCCACTTTCTGGCTATAAGAAAATCAACACTTCATTATGACACGTTGAGCACCAAAATAATTTGGGTTCGTCATGGACACCATGTCAGGCACATAAAGTTGCACCCAACATAAAACTTTGATGACCATGTTTAGAAGGCAAGTGGACACTACTTGTGCAATAGGATTTATGTGATTCACATCACTGTAGAGGGTAACCTTTTAACTAATCACCATAATATAAAAAATCTATAGTTTCCTCTGATTTTCCCTTTTGCAAGTTCCAGTATGGCCCCAGCTGAACAGGAGATATTATCTCCTATCAATGAGACCTGACACTTCATTGCTGGCATCGAATGACACCTAGGAAGCCAAATTGTTTACATGAATTTGTCTAAGTAACAGATTTATTCTTTTTCAATCAAACTTATACAGTTGATTATCACTTGTTAAGTTGTTATTCTTGTTATGTTTCGCATGAACGCACACATGGTCTACAGACATACATATGTACATGTTCACATGTAAAAAAGCACATATCTATATGTATTGTGCACAATTTCTTGTTTTTAGAATTTTGATATAGCCGATGTTTGTGTCTTTGATGTATCCTGCAAATGTGCATGTGTGTATGCTTCACAACTTGCTAGTGTCCAGGGTCATCATCATTAATGTATATAGTTAACAACAAGCTATATTAAAAGGAGATGAGTAAACATTTACACATAATTGCATAAAACAAAAGGAAATCATGGTATAGGTGGACATGATGAGGGACACGGAAATCAGTTATGGAAAGCCACCACTATGTCTACTGGAACAAATTTCCTTCCACTGAAAGATTAAGGCTCTGTTTGGTTTGAGGTAAAATAAAAGAAAAGAAAAGAAAGTGAGAGAGCAAAAAAGATTCTACCATTTGGTATGAAAGAAAAACAAAACGAAAATGGAAAGAGAAAATCGAGAAGAAAATTGAGATATAAAACTTTTAGTTTCCTTTCTTCGCTGGAACCTAGCGAAACCGAGAGAAAAACGATTGGGCCGGGGGTTCAAAGGCTGAAAACAAACACGAGAATGAAGGATCTTGACGTCGTTGCTGTCTTGCTGAGAGTTTTTTCAGCTTCTTTGCATCTGGGACCCATCATTAAATTATGAAAATGGACACACGTGGCATTTTGTGTTCATGCAGACCAATTAGATAATGGATGGAACTGTAGATGTATGATGTATAGACACTAATAAAATAGCTCCCATGAAGAATAAAATTCTCATATAAAGAACCCTCTTTACATAAAATCATTGGTAAAGTACAGCAAACCCCC
>NC_033795.1:25179024-25182443 GCF_001876935.1 Asparagus officinalis
TTGCTTATTTTTTTCTTTGACAAAAACCACCCCAGCTAAAACAAGAACCTCCCACTTAAAAATCTTAGTAACCCCTCACCTTTTATTCTAAGGAACGACATTAAAAAACTATTATAGCAAAAATCACTAAAACTCCCCAGGTTAATGGAGTTTTTAATAAGTTAATGGGCATTTTGGTCTTTTTAAATCATGTGAGTCACATGTGCCACGTCGGATGTAACAGTGTTAAGTTTGGGGTTTTCTGTTAAATTTATTAGGGGTTTACTGTGATTTTGGAAGTCTATGGGGTTTAGTGCAAAACGTTGAAAGTCCATGGGCGTCTACTATTATTTACCCTAAAATCATCTATGAAAGGAATAAAATCATATACTCGATAAGTTATATTTAAAGTTGGTGATTTGTTGAACATATATATATTCAGCATTTTGTTTATACTAAATTTTTTAATAAATGTACTGCTTTTTATTTAAACTAATTTTTACTATTTGAATCAATTTTAAATTGACAGTGAATGTATTAAAATTCTTTTTCCTCCCTATGATTCTATAAAATAATGACATATACACAGGACTACATCCTATGTACATAAAAAAGAATTAAAATTTTATAAAGAGTTTTTAAAAAAATTTATTAATATACACTATTTTAAAAAACCTCCGTTTAGTCCGTCTAGGCGTACGCCTAGACATAAGCGGTACCTAGGCCGCCTAGCTAGCACCTACCTAACGCCTAGGCAATACCTAGGCTACCTAACTAAGTTTGGCAGTGTTTATGAGAGCACTGTCTACTAATATAGACTGCACTCTTTAGGCCTTAATTGTGATATTCTGTGTTGCAGCCTCCACGCCCTCCAACCTCCTTCAAACTTTTTTAATCTCCAAATATAAACACCTCCACTATCTCCTCCGACCTTAAGCAAAACCTCCTCGATCACCACTTAAATGAAGAAAGAAATCCTCCTACACACCAATCTGACACCTACGCTTTCTATAATATTGACATTTACTATCAATTATTGTAATCATAAAATAGAAAAGAAAATCTCCTAGGCTCTAGGCGACGAGTTCAACGCCTAAGCCTCCTAACGCTTTCTATAACATTGTTAGTTACTATTTTGGCTATTTAGTATTTAAATATGCATGGTTTATTGGGGATTTAAGATTGCTATCTTTTTTTTTTGTAAATTTATATGAATCTAATACATACTTTTATCAATTATTATAATTAAATACTTTTAAGAATAGCCAAACACCTAGGCATCGAAGGCGCTAGGCGCTGGCTCAAACGCCTAGTTTGTCTCGCGCCTTCTGTAACATTGTTAATATAAATCATTATATAATATAAGTAATTGTATTTTCTACCTCATATTTAAGTACAGAAGATGGGGAGAAAAACATATTTTTATCATTTTACTACAAATTTCATTTTCCAGTTTCTTCCTATCTAAACATCAAAATGAATCTTCTTTCTCTTTCTCTCTCTTTCTTTTCCTTTCTTTTCCTTTCTTTTTCCTTTTCCTTTCAATTCTTTCCTTATTTTTCACCCAAACCAAACACAATCTTCTTTCTTTTTCACTTTCTTTTCCTTTCTTTTTTTTTTCCTTTTCCTTTTATCTGCTTTTCCTTCCTTTTCACACAAACCACACACAGCCTAAATCCCTTCCCTAATGCAACCTTAACACCATGTTGGATAAGTAATCGACCTTGAAAAATTAAATCCCATTCCTAATGCAACCATAACACCAGATAACTAATTGACTTAAAATTATGCATATGTTAAGCATCATAGTTTCCTTTTAAATCAAATGAAGGCAACCGATGTGTAAGCTTGTCTATTCAGCAAGTTTAAATATTCATTCAAACTTGGTGCATATAGATGATCAAACAAGCCAGAACCAATCTCGTCTTAAACCTCGAGCTTTCTGTGCACATTGGCAACCTAAATGGAGCGCACTGTTAAGAAGTCCAGTATTTATCTAGAGAAAAACATTCATTAAGAGGTATTTATCTATAATGGGTGAACTTATGCTACATTGTTCCATGATACAACCCAAATTTACACCACATTTGACCATGAAGATACATAAGTTTACACTATCTGATATTAAAATTAGTCTGCTGGAAGGTTTCCAAGTTTAACATGCATGAAGTATGTTTTGAGTTACCTGAAGCCCGACTAAGATGCAATCGCCTACGACCAAAAGGATGTTCAAAAAGCGATATCTCTTCGATACCTTGCTTCTGCGCCTGTCATATGCCTTTGAGACAGTCCTCGGGCTTGTTGTCAGCAATTTAGAGTGGCAGACGCTGCATTCTATCATCCCATTCTTAGACATCTCTATTTGTAATTAAAATTCTGAAAGTTTGCGAAATGGAGGTTTTAGCAAAAATAACAATCAATGCCAATGAAAAATCATATTGAACAATTAAATAAAGTTAGTATCGAAATCACATTGCACGTAGAATTGCTCAAAAAGAAATAACTGTCGACCTAAATATGCACTCTTGGTCAATGACAACGAACCGCATAGTAAAATTTAACTTTCCCATCAATTCCTCACCAAAAATATTCATTCACAACAACAAAAAGAAATGGCAGATTGATTCTCTTCATCGAAACTAAGTAACAAATTCACCACTAATCCAAGGAAGAAAACAGATAATGGAATGAAAAGAGAGCTCGAAGCTGACCTAAACTTGATCAGATCTAGATCGTAAATCTCGAGCGAAAACGAGAATAAATCCGATCGCTCGTTCAAAATTACCGCATTCACCTACAAAAGAGATCCTCACTAATGAAATTAGATGAAGAGTCGAAGAATCGAAAGAGAATTTTTGAGATCCAGATGCACAAAACAAAAAAAGGATATAGAAATGGGAAATTTATAAAATAAAAATATATAACGTGTCTTTTTCGCTTAAATGTTACATTATAAAAATGAGTCTTTTCTTCTTCGCATGCGCATTGCGCACTCTTTTTCTTTTCTGTAATTGGGTGGGAGTGTAATTCAACGAGGCGGAAGAGGGTGAGGACGGAATTGTGCCGACTAATGTGGGTACCGGTTAATTAGAGTGCGTCGCCGGTTTACTAAGTAGATCATAATTCATATCATATCATATACTAGTGTGCAGCCCGTGCGCAGCACGGTGTTTTTTTTTTTTTGCTACAGTGTTCCCGCCTTTTTTAAACTCGCCCTGTTTGAATTTTCTGGGGTGCTACAGTAACTCGCCTGCTACAGTGCAATCCCCGAGCTGCTACAGTAACTGATCTGCTTCATTGGCTTTTAAATTTCTCAGCTGCTACAGTAAATATACTGTAGCATTTACTGTAGCATGAACAGTGACTCTTTGTTTCTCCCATTTGTATAAAAGAATATATATATATATATATATATATATATATATATATATATATATATA
>NC_033795.1:25182454-25200523 GCF_001876935.1 Asparagus officinalis
AAAAGAACGACATCATGAAAATCTTTTAATGTTTATTATTATTCTTCGCTATTTTAAATAATTTATTTAAATATTAATGTATTCTAATTCTAATTATATCTCATCTAATCTCACGGGAACTATCTATAGTTTAAGAATTAAAAAAAAAGATTAACAAACTACGTGAAATATTCTTTTAAATTTTTTATTTAAATTTTAATCTATCTAAATACTAATTATATCATACATTAACCCCACATGAACTACCTATGGCTCAGCAATTTTAAAAAAATAAGATTAAGATTTAATTCAAAAACTACACAAAATATCTTTAAAAGATCAAAATTATCCAAAACACGCTTACTTTTCAAAACTTAAAATAACAAACATGAAATCTAAAAATTAAAAATAGCCCCTGAGAAATTTAAATTTTATAATTAACATCCTTAATATTTCTAAAATTATAGAAACAACCTCAAAACTACAAATTAGAAAAAAGCACCCTAAATTCAGAGATTTCAAAACTTGCAAATAACATAGATAAATTTCAGAGATTACCATTAGGCACTTGAAAATTTAAAATTTGTAAAAAATAATCTCAAAGTTACATAAATTACTAAACTACCTCAAAAGTTAAAAATCACAAGAATTTTGAAATTTTAAAACTTATAACAGGTAGACATCAAATCTGAAAATTATCAATAGATCGCTAAAAATTTGAATTTATCAAAAAACAACTCAAAGTCTTAGTAATTGTAAAAAACACGCTCGAAATTTTAGAGCTGAAAGAAATATCTTAACATTTAAAAACTTACCACCAACTCATAAAATATAAAAATTATAAACACCTAACATAAAATTTAATTTTTTTTAAAATACTATTAAAGTTTAAAAAATTACAAAACACACCCTCAAAAGTTTAAAATCACAAAAAAGATGAAATTTGGCATAGAAAATAGTAAATGTTTGATATTCTTTCATTAAGATATATAAATTTAAGTTTCAATTTAAAAATTATCTTTCCTTTCAGCATCTAAAAGTAGTCTAAGTTGACGCTAGTAAAAAATAACAATTACGATAGAATAAAACTATCCAGTTAATGAATAAAAATTTAAAAAATATATGACAAATTAAAATTAACGTTACTATATAAATTAAAGGAACTACATATAATTTTAGTAATAACATTAATTGATAGAAGACTAAATTATATAAAACTAACAAAAAGACTATAATCTAGTAAGTTAGCATTAATTGATTATAATGTATAAACATTCATCTCTGATGTTAATAATATTTATAGAGTAAAAAAATACAATAAATTTTGTAAGGAGAAACTATCAGAAAGTTCAGAGATATTTTTTTAAAAAATCAAGATGTTTTTATTTCAAATAGAGAAGTGAAGTAAATAAACTCAAAATTCGAAAACATTCATGAATTGCTTGAACTGACATTGACAAAAGGTATATCTAGCAAAGAGCATTGATGAGTTCCCCTTAAAGAACATATTGAACAATTTCGTCCTAATTAACAAAGCATTCTCCGTGAAAAATACAAGAAAAATTAGTAAGTATTTAATTCTTGAAATAATAAAGTAATCATAAACTTAATATAAAATTACATATAAATAATCATACAATAGTGTGACGCCCCTCGTTTCACACAAGGTTACAGTCCAATGTGAACCTAAGGATGTCAAACCTGCTGTAAAACCCCAAAATTTTGAATATTATGTAAAAAATAATAATAAATATGTTATATAGTAAAAATGTAATATATTTTAATATTTGAGTATGATAGGAATTGATTTGAGATCAATTCAATGTATATTTGTGAATATATGAGTACAAATGCACAAAACATGCACGAAGAGAAATCTGGGAAAATAACCAGTTAAGAGTTTATATATTTTATACACTAATTCAATTTGAATCTAAAAAACTTCAAAAGACTAAAGTTGTAGATCTCTTCAACAGCTTTCTAACAAATCTTAAATCACCTCATTCCGAGGTCGTATGAGAAAGTTACAGCTAAAATACCGAATGTTATTTTTCTAGTCAGATTAGGTTTCCTAATTCGGGTCAAACGGATTTATTTCGGATTTTCATATATATATACATGTGTTTTTATGAAAATTATCATATTTTCATCAGAGTTTCAAACACTAGCAGCCCCCCTTCCTCTCTCTCAAACCCTAGCCCAAAAGTTGAGATTTTGGGATCGTCTTGTTAGGCGAGAAGCGAGGAAAAGACGAGATCTACGGCGTTTGGCGACGAGGAGTCGTTTCACATCAGTTTCAGAGGCTTGCGCACGTGATAAGGCAAGATCATCTACATCCAACCCTATCCCCATAGTGTTTAATGATTATAAAAGTGTTTAATCAATATTTTCATACTTAAGGCTTAACCTAATATGAAAAAGATGAGATTTTTGATGATAAATCTTAACCCAATGCTAGATCATTAGCTTTTCATAATTGGTTATGATAGTAATATGATCATGAACATTAGGGGTGATTAATTTTTTTCATTTTTCTTAAAAAACTTGATAATTATGTTTAACTCGTGTGTTAACCCTAATTTATTGTCTAATTGAATTATAAAGATGTTTAGTTTTTGTTTTCATCATAGATTTTAGAAAACTGCTGCATGTGTATAACATTTAACTAGAAATTTAAGATATCATATAAACTCCAAACAGAACAAAACCAGTGTCAAATGAAAGCTATATGAACCTATTTTCCAAAACAGAAAATCTTTCTAAGAAAGAGTTTTTATAAAGAAATATATACTCAATTGACTAATGGCATATTCTGCAAAAAGTTATTGCACGTGTGTAACCTTTAACTAGAAATTTGAGATATCATATAAACTCCAAACTGAACCAAACTAGTGCCAAATGATAGCTATATGGATCTAGTTTCTAAAAGAGAAAACTATTCTTAAAACATGCTCAATTTACTAATAATATATTCTGTAGAAAATTGTAGATATGCTGATTTGAAATAATTGATATATTATGTGAAGGTTTCTTTGAGTTTTCATATTAATTAAGTATACTTAAACCCTAGGTTTGTGATACCTAAGTAAGATAAACATGTTTAAATGAATTTTACCTCTGTTCATGAGTAGTTTTTATCATGTGTTGATAATCACTTTGTTTACATATGAGATAATTGAAGAAATTATTTAATTAGGATGTTAAACCCTAATTTGGAAGATATAATATAATTAGGATGTTAAACCCTAATTTGGAAGATATAATAATTTAATTTGATGATTCAGATAATTCTTGTTGTATATGTCAAGTATAAAATATTACTTTAATGTCATGATATGTACAATTGACATAAGCATAATTTGTGCATGAAAGAATGTGTCTTGACAGAGTAGTCGACTACTAAGCTTAGTAGTCGGCTACTCATGCCCAGTTGAGTATAACAAAAACTGTGTGTTTGTAGAGTAGTCGACTAATATTCTTAATAGTCGACTACTAATATTGATATATGTTATTACAGAGTATGGATGGACTCGGTGTAGTCGACTACTAGGCTTAGTAGTCGACTACTAAGGTTCTTGTAATTTTTATTTTGCACATGTTTGAGATATATTTGTGGGTTTCGAGCCGCATGTCTTTATACGTAAATTCACGAATAGTGTAGTAGCACACACATGGGTGTTTGTGTCAAAAGTTGCATTTTCCATTGCTTTCAAACCTGTTACACCGTTTATCGATTACAAGTCCAAATTGAAAAGAGAGTTGATCTTTTTATAAGATCTTCTTACAACGAAAAATAAAGATTACAACTTTATCAAACAAAACGCAGCAGTAGTTTATCTCCAGCTGCTTTACGTGGGATCTTTGCCTGTGCCGGGGTTAATCCGTGGACCACCGCAAACCAAAGCCGATCGACAATATAATTACGCTCTTGTTTCACGAAGGAAACAATTGCGGAAGCGACAATCACGACCAAGCGAGATTGTGGCTCTTCTCGAGATTAAAACCAAGTTTAATCCGGAGGAAAGAAGGGAAAAGAATCACAAACCTTTCGAAGGGGCTTTCTTTATGAAAGTGTTCGCCAAGCTGTGATGATTCTCCTCTGAAATTCGTGGGTAACTGATCAATTTGACAGCACCTTGCCTTCTTTAATCTCAGATCTCCGATCGATCCCCTTGAAAGAAGACCTTAGGCTTCTATTTATAGGCTTTTGAGATGTGTCTCCTAGTAGGAATTGATGTTTAAATGTTATCTGCAGTTTATAACTGTCTAAACGTGTTTATGGATAACCTCAGAGCAGTTGGAGAGGTTTTGGGACGAAAGAATCCTTAAAAATCATTGAAATCCGTGTTTGGGGAGATTTTGTATCCAACAAGAGTCCTGGTGACTCGGGACTGTGCGAGTCACTATTTGGTGACTCGGAACTGTGCGAGTCAGCTCCTGGTGACTCGGAACTGTGCGAGTCAGAGCAGTTGGAGAGGTTTTGGGACGAAAGAATCCTTAAAAATCATCGAAATCCGTGTTTGGGGAGGTTTTGTATCCAACAAGAGTCCTGGTGACTCGGAAATGTGCGAGTCAGCATTTGGTGACTCGGAACTATTCCGAGTCAGCATTTTGTGACTCGGAACTGTGCGAGGCAGCATTTTGTGACTCGGAACTGTGCGAGTCAGCATTTGGTGACTCGGAACTATTCCGAGTCAG
Source organism: Asparagus officinalis (assembly GCF_001876935.1). Classification (NCBI taxonomy): domain Eukaryota; kingdom Viridiplantae; phylum Streptophyta; class Magnoliopsida; order Asparagales; family Asparagaceae; genus Asparagus; species Asparagus officinalis. The sequence goes on from NC_033795.1 coordinate 25,187,132, forward strand.
CATTTTGTGACTCGGAACTGTGCGAGGCAGCATTTTGTGACTCGGAACTGTGCGAGTCACCATTTGGTGACTCGGCACTGTTCAAGCTTCTAAGCAATGTTTCGTGATTCTTCCAGCTTCCTCGTTTTGCGTATGCTTCGTCGCCTTGCTGATTTTGGATGAATTCCTTTGACTTGGATAATAACGTTTATCGTCTTTTCCTTGTCTTACACTGTGTTTGAGAACCCATGGGCAATTTTTAACGCCTACAGATACCCCCTCCAAAGTGTTTCGGTCTCGTTTCTTTTATAGAAGAGCCTGAAATACTTTGGATATGATAGGCCCAGCCTTTAATCGATGACAAAGGACCTGTAATGGATTTCATCTCTTGATTTCTCCAGCCTTCAATCTATTCCACGTTCTGTCGAATAAAATGAAGTTTTTACGGCTCTGCGTTTATCGCCTGACCGCTGTTGAAATCTTGAAACTAAATGACGTCGCTGATTTAACGTTGAGTTGATCTTCGTTGTTGGGGAATTCCCATCTGGCGACACCTTGACAGACGTTGACCAAAAGTCATGCATTTGAAGCAGAGAGGACCAGTTTATACTCGTATACTCTTGGGAGTTCTGAAAGTTAGTTTAGCCTCATATACTTATCGGAGGTCGCCGGGTTATCCTTAAGAATATTGTATGCGGTATTCTCCAGGAACTTCCCGTCGAGGGTGGGAAACAGTTTAAACTCGTATACCCATTGGAGTTTAAATATGGATATCGTATACCAAGGACCAAAATACCCAAAATTTGACCCAAAATAGCTTACTATACACGCGAGCCAGCTTCAGGTCTTGCGAGTCAGTAAATGGTGACTCGGAACTGGCGAGGCAGCTTTGGGTCTTGTGAGTCAGTAAATGGTGACTCGAAACTGGCGAGGCAGTTTGTGGTGACTCGGCTTTCGCGAGTCAGTTGGTGGTGACTCGGCTTTTGCGAGTGAACTGGCGAGGCAGTTTGTGGTGACTCGGCTTTCGCGAGTCAGTTGGTGGTGACTCGGCTTTTGCGAGTCAGCTGGTGGTGATTCGGCTTTTGCGAGTCAGTTGGTGGTGATTCGGCTTTTGCGAGTCAGTTGGTGGTGACTCGGCTTTTGCGAGTCAGTTGGTGGTGACTCGGCTTTTGCAAGTCACCTTCGGGCGGTACTTTAAAAGAACGACTGTTCTTCTTCTTCATTCGTTTCGATTTTTTTCTCTGTTCGAAAATTTCTCTCTTCCCTCCTTTATTCCTCTTTTCAAATCCTTCAGCTTCTTCCAGCCTTCCTCATTTGATTTGTGAGCTCGACTAGAATCTTGAAGCCTCAGTTTGGGGACTTAGGGTTTTGATTTGAATCTTGAAGGGGATTTGCGACGTGGGTTCGTCATCTCTGTTCTTGATCGGATTTCAGGTATGCCTCGTTCCCTCAAGACTTCCATTTGAATCCATATAACAACTGAACTTCAATTTTAAGAGTATAGCCGAAACCCTAGTTTTTCTTTTTTAGTTTTTGATTTGGGGAAAACAGAAAGCTTGATTTCGGGTTCTTGAATGATGGTTGGAACCCTTTCGCTTGATTTGTTCTCTGAATGATGGCCGAAACTTTTGAATGGTTGAGACGTTCTCTGAACTGATCATCGGATTTTGGGTCTGTGATGTTCGGGATTTTGATGGTCAGACCTTAACTCGATTTTGGTTTTGTGCATAAACTGGGTTCAGCCACAGAAATATTTAGTTTGCGTTCACCCTTTGACTTCAATAACTTGGTTTAAACTTTCATTTGTGCGCGATAACTGCCATATCGGGCTTCTAGCGTATATGATAGCCTAATTTGTAGGCACGTCGTGTTTTATTGTTGGCCACGTAGATGACTTTCGTGGGTTGAAACTGTATCGGTATCGAGCCCACTACTTAAGTCTGATTGGAGCACCATTTTATCTTTCATTAATCTGACATTTCTCCATTTTCCGTAATTGTCCTGTTAATTCTCTCTGCAGATATGTCGCCTAAGAGATCTCGCGTTATTCGAGGTCGTTCGTCGACTCAGTCGCCTGAGCCGACGCCATTTAGCTGCACAGGTATATTTATCACCGCCTCTTTCATTCATACATTTGAGATATCATACTGCATTTTGCATCCCCGTTTTGTTCTCCTTCGTGAGGCAATTGGGAAGAGCCGCCACTCTCCTTCGTGGGGGTGGACGCTTTACTAGTCATGTTTTGCTTGGTCAAGACATGGCTGAACTATCTTGGGGCGATTTCTCGCTGTACTATACTCCGAGGGACGGATATACTGTCGTGTTATTCATGCGACAGTATATCCCGTGCTTCGTGTGTATAGTGTGGCTTTTAATCGTCTCACCTAGATAAACTACCATGAATATGTACCTGATATGATATCCTTGCTTTGCTCTCCTTTGTGAGGCAATTGGGAAGAGCCGCCATTCTCCTTCGTGGGGAGTAGACGCTTTACCAGTCATGTTTTGCTTAGTCAGGACCTGTCTTAGTATGACATGGGGCGACCTCATGTTGTATTACATCACACAGACTTAGGTATATCATCGTGTCATTCGCATGTTAATATGCTTTGTCATTTGCTTGTGCAGTATAATTGAGATCGTCTCACCATTTGCAAGGTCGTGACTCTATCTCACAATTTGTGAGTTGAGTTCGACGCCTATACCATTTTTAACATAGGCGTTAATGATTATACCTGATAAATGTGCATTGTTTTCTTAGTTGATTTTCTCTCGAGGGAATTCAATGCTCATTCAGTGGAGGGTCGATGTAGTGAGGCTTATGCCTTTACCGATGAGCCCATCCCTGTTCCAGTAATTCCTCCATTTGCTCCGGGCGTACCGGAAGAGCTTCCTCGGTTAGTAAGGAAAGGAGAACGCCAGAGTTTAAGGCAACTTATCACAGATGCGCTATTAGTGAAGGATCCGAGTTCTACGCATCCGCTAAGAAAGCCAGACTATTTGTTTGGGGATTCTATTGAAGCCCCCGCCTCTGTTTTTCTTGGTTCTGAGCAATGGCTGCATCATGACGACTGTGGCTATCTATATCTTCCTCCGATTCCTCGCCACCGTTCCCTTGCCGAGCTTCGATGCCAAGCTCTTCCTCGGGAGATGTCATGGAGGCTAACAGAAGAGCACGAGCGCATTCACTGTGGTTATATTACCCGCGGTACGGTCAATTCGAGTAATCGGAATCGGATTACAGGTTTGCATCCAGGGATTACTGGACTGAGTGACCCACCCAAGGATGAGGTCTTCACTGTTGCGAACACTGTGAGGAATAGGCTTGCGGCTTTGGGCCGAGAGATGCCAGTAGCCGGTCATCGATGTTATGGCTGGATACACTCATCGGATAAACTATGGTGGACCCGTTTGAGCCACTACATCTTGGATCGATTCGGTGAAGACCTGAAGGCTAGTGGCTTATATGCAGCCGTTCGTGCTACCACTTATGGACTGGCTATGAGTGTTCCTCACTTTTTAGCGCTGCTGGAATTCTACAATCCTGACGCCAATACGTTTCTAACTAAACATGGTGAATTAGGACTAGCGTTGCACGAGATGCATAAAATCTCCGGTCTTCCAATGGGGAACATGATTTATCAGGAATACTTCCCCTCTACTAAGGAACTGCAGCAACTGAAGTCGCGGACTCCCAACCGTTATAATACCTTCTGGGACCTTGTTTGTCATTATCACATTGCTCTTGCAGGTATCGATCCTTTATCCAAGAAATCGCGACCGCAAATCAGTTTGAACAGGTATCGATCCTTTATCCAAGAAATCGCGACCGCAAATCAGTTTGAAGAAGTTCTCGGACTATCTTTTAAGAATACGGACATCATTCAGAATGAACCGATTTGTGTGTTATCGCCGCTGACTACTTTCGAAGTGAATGAGCTCATTGAGAAGTCAAATGCTCAATCTTATACTACGGCTGGCGTTGAGGATGGTTTTGCTGCCGGAACAAAGTTTCGAACTTTCTTATGGCATGGAGTCAAACCGATCCAGCCCATGACATTACTTGCTGGGTTTCTTGCTCTGTGGTTAAAAAAATGTGTAGTACCATACCAGTCTTGTGACGTACTTTCCCCCGAAGTGTTGTTTCCAGCGGTTCTGCTTGCTCATCGGAAAAGCTTGTGTCTTCTTCCGGCAATGACCGCGGGTATTTGCAGAGGGCTACGCCAGGTGGTAAACGGATTTAGTCAAGAGAACACGCCACCTACTCAGATTCCTCTCTCAAAAGTGGAGTTACCTTATCCCTATTTAATGGCTTGGTTAGTGCTCCATCGATCCGATATGATGGGGGCGCCGTCTTCGGTGGATCCTTCCCTTCCCTTTCTTCAAGTAATAGAGAAATGTAAGTGGAAAGGACGAGGTTTTGCTGATGTTAGGAAGCAGCTTCAGAATCATAAATGCTGGGTCTTTCCTACTTGCTTTCCATGATTTTTGGGTCAGTATGGCGATTCGTTGGTAGATGTATAAAAGCCAGGTACGGGTAGGACTCTTCTTGATTCCGGCTGTTTCGATTGGTTGGTTAACATTCGGCCGGGCTATGTGGTTTTCCGAGTTCGAAATCATTGTTACATAGAGCCCTACTTGCCGTGTCGGTTCGCTAATCAATTTGGTTACGATCAGATTTATGTTGGAAACCCAAACCAACGGCTCCAGACCCGTGGAGGTTTAGTGGATGGGGCTCGAGCGTGGCTTTGGAATATTACTGGTTGCACTGGTGCCAAATTTAGTCTCCCTGGTGTTGAGCGCAAGTTAGAGCTGACTTTTCTACAATGCCGGTGGCTTTTGGCGGCCAATGAACATGTGCCAGTTCAGATGATCACCGAGTCCACCGACGAAGAAGCTTCTCGAGTTGCTACTCGGATGGTATATGAGTCTGAGCTTGAGAAGAGAAAGAGGGATCCTGTGGGTCTTCCTAGCCATCCACAGCAAAAGGAGCCAACTATGGAACCTCAGGTTGAGGGTGGTGCAGAGCTTGGTGGCGATGGTGGAGAAGAAGTACCGGAAACAGGTGTGTTAGATCCCTCTTCTTTAGAATTATTTGAATTAGCACTTGCTGAAAGGACTCGCCGCTCTCAACTATCCAAATCTTCACCTCATGTAAAGAGGCCAAAGATGCAAGTCTTGTTCACCTATCCTAACAAGATGTCGGTTGAAATCTCAGGTGTATTTTCTGAGGAGGAGAGAGAAGAGTCCGGCCTGCTCCCTCGGACGCGGTCTCGTTCCGCGGATCGGGTTACTCCAAGGCGTGAATTGCGCTCTAAATTTTCAGAGGAGAGGCTAACTGAAGAGGGACGCCCGGCTAAACGCAAGAAGTTGACTTCTAAGCGGAGGAGCAATCCTGAAACGATGCCCTCGACTCAAGGTGTTACCGTTGAGAGGGGTGAGTACCTCTTTGTATAGCTCCTTCCGATATACGTTGAGCTTTCGAATTTAAACAATTTTCGTATTTTGCAGGAGGAGATTTCCCAAGCGGCTTTGTCTTTGACGCCTCTTCGCCTGACCTTGATTTCTCGACCCCAATTCCGGGAATCAGGCCAGAAGAGGGTACAGGCGCAGAGACCAACGTTCTCGGCGAGACCGAGGTGGGTCATGACATCGAGGCAGGTTTGACCGAGCATGCTGAGAGTCCAGGTATTCTAAAAACCAGTAGCGCCTTTTTCGGATGGCGGGCAATGACCGATGGAGAATTCGTATCCCCGCTAACTGTTTCTCTGCTTCTTACTCTGTTAGAAAAGCTACAAGAGGTGGATCGAAGCGAACAGGTGCCGGAATCCAACATTGCCATTGAAGGTAAAGTTTTGTTATATAGTCTGGCGTGTTGGAACGACTATATTTTGACCCTCGCACCTTTTTACAGATACGGTAATAGAGGGTCAAGGTGAAGAAGAGGATTCCCAAAACGCATCTTTTGAAGAAGAGGATCTGGCTTCGCGTGAACCGGTGTCGGCTTCCGACGATATGTTGCTGGATGATATGTTGCGTGAACAAGCCCAATACGAGGCCGTTGACCCGATAATCACCGCTGACTCACCCGCACGTAAGATTCTTCTTCGCATGCTTTATTTATTCGTGGTTCCTTAGCCACTCATCGGAAGATTCAAATCGTAGGACCAGTCATAACGACTGATGCAACTACTCCTAACGGGAAATCTGATGAATCTGAGGGTCTTGATTTCTTGCTTTTGGCAGGAATTGTTATTGACGCTCGGTCATCAGACTTTCCGCAACAACCTCCGGTTTCTTTGGGAACACCGACTACCACGCCTGCTGCAACTGAGAGTTTGCCTGTGAGACCACCTGAAGTGGTTGATGCTTCAACAGTTATTACACCTGTGCCACCCCCAGCGACATGCGAAATTGAGCGGCGAGAGGCGGGGGTAGTGCATTCGGTCGCAGAGAGCTCTTCAGGGGCTGGTAAATCTCGTGTGCTATCTTTTCCTTACATATATTTTTGACTTGTCATTTCTGAATATTCATGATTTTGCGTTTTCTTCTTCTTCTTTTCTAGGATCGTCATCTCAGCTTCGCGCGCGCGTTGATGCTTTATTGTCTGATGACGACCCAGATAAGCTCCTCCTCTGCTTGGAAGTTGGCAATTTTCTCAATTTCGTAGAGTCACTGGTCGGTAAACTTCTGGAGAAAAGACTCCCTTTCGGTGATTTTCGCCTGATCCTTGAGCGCAAAATAGCCTTAATAAAGGATACTGTCTCCCTTGACATCGCTGAAGCTTTGACCGACGATGTAAATCAATTTGAGCGTAGGTTTGTGAAACTCCAGGAACTCCAATCTATTGGTGTCTCTGGGTATGTTGCTGCGCAAATGGAGGCTCGTATGCAGACATGGCGTGAATCTCGAGAATCGATCGAAATTGGGATTCAGGCGCAGCGAAAACGGGTCGACCAAGCGGAGGCAGTTCTTTCCGAAAGATCGGCTCATTTACGTGAAATTGACTCGTCGTTAGCCTCTGTTGACGTCGAAATAGCGGAGCTTGAGCGAAAGCTGGTGGAGGCGAAGCAGCGAAGAACTATTCTGGAGGTGACCAAGGCTGGGGAGGAGCATAGCAAGGCCGTGATATCCAGCAAAGTGATGCTCTCGAGGGAAAGATTAGCCAGGATGGAGGAAGAAGCCGCGCAACTCTTATCTGCATCTGAGGACTCCTTCAAAACCGAGCTGCAGCGTGAGCTTGAACGTGCTTATGCTGAAGAGTTAATCAAGCTTGAGCAAGAAATCATTAGTCTAAAATACAATGTAAAATGATTGTGATTGCTGTATCCGAACTTTTTTGTTAATGACATGCGTGTTTTGTTCAGTGCGCTTTTTATTCTTATTATGATTTCTCATTCTTTTTTAGAACAATCAACCATAATACTTGTAGGATTTTTGGCAAATCCTCAGCCGTCAACGGATTTGGTATGCCTTTACCGACTACCGTTTGAATCGGGCTAGCTTGTGAATTATCTAGGTCCGTTTCACAAGTAACGTTGTGCTAAAGGGATGAACCCCTTTAGACTTAATGCTACGAATTTGAATACGTAGACTTGGTCATTTTCTTACGGTAAAAGACAAACCGGCGGCGCGTATTAGGTGCCGACTCATCCCTGCTTAGGCTTCGGGATCAAGTTCCCCAGACTAGAATTCTGGTGTCTTTTTCAATCGGTGAAAGACTAAACCGGCAACGTGTGTCAGACGTTGACTTATCCCTTCTTAGGATTCGGGATAAAATTCCCCGTACCTGTGAGGTACGGATTTTGGGAGTTGAAAATATAGCATCCTTTTATAGGACAAAAACGAACCAGATACTGAAGAGGATGAATTTTATATTCTTTCTTCAGTCCTTCTTTTGAGGGAGAAGTGAACCCAATATCAAAGAAGCAGAATTTTATATTCTATTCTTGATATGCAGAAGAAACTAAAAGTGGGATCTCCACTTCAAGAATCTGTGAAATGAAACTAAGAATGGGATCTCCATCCTGAGAATCGGGAGGATTCAGTTTACCCCAACTTTTATAGTCTAGGTCATCTGATCCGGGAATAAGTTTTCTTGTTTATCAAGATGAAATTCAAACTCCAACCCTAACTTTTATAGGTTTGGCCGGAGAGACGGACATGAAGTGTTTTCGTTTTATCGAAGAGAAATCCAATCTTGGCCAGAGTGACTTGATAGTTGGACCAAAAGGGGGATATTTGAGACGACCCTGACTTTTATAGGTTTGGTCGTTCAAGTAGAGCGAGGGCCTTCGTTCACCGAAGGGGGAAGGCAACTTGAGAGTAGGAATGTGAGTATCAATCATAGTGGCAGTCAGACTTGGCCCAAGGAATTTAGGCCTGTTGTAAACTGATCTGATAATGAGGGATACTAAGAATTTTCTTGTGAGGAAAGATTGGTTCTAACAAGTAATCAAATCTCATCTCACAAAAGATTGTTTAGACGATTACAGCAGGGGTTCCCTATAACCAGGTTTGAATTATTTTAGAGAACAGCTGGTTGTTTCCGGGTTATCCTTAAGAATATCGTATATGGTATTCTCCAGGAACTTCCCGTCAATAATGAATTCTGAATGTACTAAGGGTAGTACTTTTTCAGAAATTTGCCATTTATTGGCATCATGAGCCGGTCACCATCCTTGGTAACTAGGCGATATACGCCACTCGGGTAGACTGTCTCTACTACGAATGGTCTGTCCCATTTGGGTTCAAATTTACCTTTCTTCTTGGAGTTAAGGATCATAGGCCGTCTTTCAGTTAAGACCAAATCTCCTTCCTTAAAACTCCGTTGTCGAACCTTCTTATCGAAAGCTCGGGATATTCTGGCTTGGTAGAACTCAATATGTTGCTGAGCTTCTAAGCGCTTTTCGTCAAGCATCTCGAGTTCTTCGAGGCGTTTCTGATGTTGCTCTTCGGTCGTCATCTGGGTTGCGAGAGCGATTCGAAGAGATGGGATTTGTATTTCTAACGGAAGGACGGCTTCACACCCGTACACTAAAGAGTATGGGGTTGCTCCCGTCGGCGTGCACACTGTGGTACGATAGGCCCACAGAGCCGCGCCGAGCTTGTCGTCCCAATCTCGCTTATTGGTCTTCACGAGTTTTGACAACAGTTTTATGATAGTCTTATTGAAAGCTTCAGCCAATCCATTCGCTGTGGGATTATAAGCCGTTGACGAGATATCCTGAATTTTAAACTTCTCGCAAAACCTGATAAAGGCGTTGCTGACAAACTGAGGACCGTTGTCATGTATGATTCGTCTTGGGACACCATGCCGGTAGATAATATGGTGTTTGATGAATGCGATGACGTTGCTTGTTTTAACTTCTCTGAGTGGGACCGCTTCAGCCCATTTGGAGAAGTAGTCAGTAATTGCTAAGATGAACCGGTCACCTTTGATCGACGGGGGATTTATAGGACCAACGATGTCCATTCCCCAAGTTTCAAATGGCCATGATGTGACCGACGGATGCAAATACTCCGGCGGTTGGTGCATATAATTCGCATGTATCTGACACTCATGACATTTTCGGGCGTATGCAACTGCGTCAGTCATTATATGAGGCCAGAAGTATCCCATTCTTCTGATGCGGTCATAAAGTTTGGGACCGGGTTGGTGTGCACCACAAACCCCTTCGTGCGCTTCCTTGAGGACTTCCTTCGCCTCTTTAACCGATAAACAACGTAGCAGTAAACCATCATACCCCCTGCGATATAGCGTTCGACTCTCCGTGTTATAGTAAAATCTTGCCGCCCTTCGTCGGATTGAATCCCTCTCTTTCACATCTTCCGGTAGGATCCCATGTAGGACATAATCGATGATAGGGAAACGCCAATCTCGGGGTTCAAGCTCGAGTTGAGTTGAATATACCTCTTGAACATCCTCTTCCTTGTCATCTTCATCATGAATTGGCACGAAGAGTTGATGAGTTCTCACCGTAACGGACTGTTCCATTTCGGGCGGCTGTGCCAGGGACACGGCTAATGCTGCCAGCGCATCTGCGTACGTGTTTTGCAGGCGTGGAATATATTCGATGAAGAATCTTTCAAACGATTCTGCCATCTCAACGGCTGCCTTGTGGTATGGTATCAAATCCTGATTTCTGACTTCATACTCTCCCTGAACTTGCTTAACTATTAGTTGAGAATCACCGAAGGCTTCGAGATACTCAACCCCCAGCTCTTTAGCAAAGCTGAGCCCAATAAGTAACGCATTATATTCGGCTACATTGTTTGAGCAGGGCCTGGTTAGTGAGTAAGCTCGAGGTATCACATGTTTTCCTGGGGAGACTAAGACGACTCCAACTCCGGAGGAAATCTTAGAAGATCCAGGAGCACTTGCTATATTGGTCGCTCGAGAAGCACCATCAAAGTATAAACGCCATACTTGTTGACAAGAGGTTGCGTTAACTTCATGGGTTTCATCCGGCAAATCGTCGTATATCTCGGGCGTATCCGTAGTTGGGTTAGCTGCCAAGAGATCACAGATGGCTTGTCCTTTTACCGACTTCTGTTGTTTAAAGTGCAGGTCATATTGGGACAAGAGCAAAGCCCATTTTGCCAAGCGCCAACTCATGAAAGCGGGCTGTGTCATGAATACTCGGACTGGGTTAACTTTGGAGATAACATAAATAGTCTGTCCTACTAGGTAATGTCGCATCTTTTGTATCGCGAATACCAAGGCAAGACATTCCCTTTCGATCATGGGATATCGGGATTCAGCGCCTATCAAGGTCCGACTTAGATAATATACCGCCTGCTCACGACCGTTATCGTCATCTTGCGCAAGTAATGCACTTAATGAGTGGCTCGTCGCCTTGATATAAATCAAGAACGGTTTACCCGATTTCGGTGCAACGAGTACAGGAGACTTTGAGAGATATTCTTTAATACTCTCGAATGCCTTTTGACACGCATCATCCCATACGAACGACACGCCTTTCTTTGTGAGTTTGGAGAATGGCTGACACTTTCCCGAAAGGTTCGAGATGAACCGACGGATATAAGCTAATCGCCCTTGCAATCCTCGGAGCTCCTTGAGATTTCTCGGAGGTTGTAATTCATTAATCGCCTTGACTTTATCAGGGTCGATTCGGATACCCGTTGTAGTGACGACAAATCCCAGAAACTTACCACTTGACATTCCGAGGAAAGACTTGGTGGGATTCATCTTTAACTGGTGAGTTCGCATAAGCTCGAACATAGTCTTTAGATCCTTGAGATGATCGTCTTTATTACGGCTCTTCACTACTAAATCGTCGACATAGCATTCGACGGTTTTACGGAGATGCTCTTGAAAAATTTTGGACATGGCCCGTTGATAAGTGGCGCCCGCGTTCTTTAGACCAAAAGGCATCACTGTGTAGCAGAACACTCCGAGAGGTGTCCTGAATGCGGTATGTTTTTCATCTTCTGGGTGCATCTTGATTTGATTGTAACCCGAGAATCCATCCATAAAGGACATCCTCTCAAACCCACATGTGTTATCAATAATAACATCTGTGATAGGGAGAGGGAAATCATCTTTCGGACATGCATTATTCAAATCTCTGAAGTCAATGCATATCCTTATCTTCCCGTTCTTCTTGAGGACCGGAACAATATTCGCGAGCCAATCCGGATGTTGTTCTTCACGGATGAAACCAGAATCGATTAATTTTTTAACCTCTTCTTCAATTGCTTCCATGATTTGTGGGCGGAACCGTCTCTGCTGCTGCTTAACAGGCTTTGCATCCGGTTTGATATTAAGGCGGTGGGCTGCTACGTTCGGATCAAGCCCTGGCATATCTTCGTAATTCCAAGCAAAAACATCTATGAATTCTCTGACGAGGGAAATTAAGTCCTCTTTTTCCTCTGGTGGAAGACTATCACTTATAAATATTGGCTTTGGATTCGTCTCATCACCCATATTTATCTGGACCACTTTGTCTTCGGTAGGAGGTTCTCTTTGCTCGAATCGTTCTCCATACTGTATATTTAGATGATGAATCCAGGGATCCTCCCAAGCCGGTAGTTGATCATCTTCTTGCGTAGTGGAAGGGTTGACTGTGGTCATATTCGACATCAGACTTTTGAATGCGTCTCCCAGGCTGACATCTGAATCCCAACTGGACGAGTCGGATGAATATCCCTCTTGATTTGTTAGGTGATCTACGATTTGCCAACAACACTCGTCGTCAGAAGCATAACCTAGACCCCTTTTATAACTATAATAATTATAGGACTTTCCTTCTGGTACATAGGCCATACGAGGTGGAACTCGTGGGCCTCGACCAAAACAGAGACCTTCTTCAAGCGCAAAATTATATCCCCATTTTTCCATGTAATCACGCGCTTGATGACTATATCTAGATGAATGAAGGCCGGACCTTTCCTCATTTTTATGTTCCTCTGGAGAGAGATATGGTGGTGGGGATATTTCCCCTTTGCCGAACACCAACTCTTTTTCACCCCCTGCTTTCGCAGGAATGACAAAGGTTGTTCCAAACGAGTCTTGGAAACGTTTTTTCGTGAAGCAAGATGACTAAAGCGGCATATGTATGTCGGGATTATCGTATAACTCCTGCTCGTGAAGCAAGATGACTGAAGCGGCATATGTATGTCGGGATTATTTTACAACTCCTGCACGACATTAGTCAAACACGGTAAGTACTCTAAATCGTCATTTATTACTTCTTTGGCAAGTTGCCAGTTACAACTACCGTCTGACGATTCGTCATCGTCAAGACCGATTACAAAGGGTACAATGTCATTTAGTACAAAACCGCCATTGTAATCAAATCCTGCCTCTATGTCAGCTTCTCCCCCGTTATCCGTGCCTTGAGCCGATGATTCAGTGTCAGATTCAGCGCCGTAAAGAAAGGAATCGGTAAAGTAATTCTCCAATCCCTTAAACGGTTGCTTATCTGCGACCACCGTCTTGACCTCACTATTTGCATCTACGTATTTTAGACACTGATGAAGAGTAGAGGGAACTATAAGATTACCATGGATCCATGGCCGACCCAATAATAAGTTATAGGAGGTTTCTGCGTCGATTACGTAACACGTAACTTCGGATTTTAGATCTCCAAGTTGGCATTTTATCCGGATTTTACCCAAAGGTCTAGATCCACTGGTATTGAACCCGTATATAACGGTACCTGTGGAAGCTAGTTTGCTTGCCGGGATTCCGAGATTGTTCATCAATCGGAGTGGCATGATGCTAACAGCGGAACCCGGGTCAACTTGGACTCGGTTAACTACGCTGGAGCCAATGTATCCAGTGAAGTATAAAGGCCTGTCATGCTTTGAATTCCTCACTTGCATGTCGTCCTTAGTGAACGTGATATGAGGGAATTGTTTGGCCGATAAATTACAAAGCTGCACTTG
>NC_033795.1:25201376-25228049 GCF_001876935.1 Asparagus officinalis
TCAAATACTTGAAGATACCAGGGACCTCATCTTCTTTGAAGGAATACTCCTTCGGGAATTTCGGCTCAGAAGTTTTCTGTTGCCTTGGAGGTCATTGCTGCCATTGAGGCGTTTGTTGCTTTGGCGCTTGTTGCTGCGGCTGCTGTTGCTGCGACTGTTGTTGTTGCGACTGCTGTTGGAGTTGCAACTCAAATGTCTGATTTGCGTCTACCGCGTTTGCCGGTCCGTTTCCTTTACCACGGGGGGTAAAGTTCTGTTTTTTGAGTATTATTGGCGGGTTGTCCCCTTTCAGCTTTCTTCCTTTTAAGGAAGCGTTCAGCCTGCTCCCCTCGTACCTTCAATTCCTTCCATGTCTTGGATGGTGCGAGTTGCTTTTGCGACGTCTGGTTAGCGTCAACAGCTGTTGCAGGTGATTTGCCTTTGCCACGAGAGGCAAAGTTAGAATTCGGAGGCTTAGTTGTTGATTGACCCCTCTCGGCTTTCTTCCTTCGGAGGAATCGCTCAGCTTGCTCCCCTCGGACCTTCAGATCCTTCCACGTTTTGGACGGTGCTGTTCCCATAGCTTCTAATACATCTATGGAAAGATTATTATGGCACGTCTGGAGTATGAACTCCTCCGTGACCGGATCTCGGCAGTTCATTGCCTTGTTCCGGAAGCGTTTAACAAAGTTTTCCACGAGTTCTCCATCCTTCTGCTTTTCTTCAAAGAGCGTCCCGATTGACACCTCCGTGTCATCGTCGAAGAAATTAGCGAGAAACATGCTTTCCATATCGTCCCATGTAGTGATACTTCCCGGTTTAAGCCGGCGGTACCAATCAAATGCAGCAGCGCGAAGGGTTCCTACGAACGATCGTACCATTAGAGGTTCGTTACCTGAAATGATCCCCAGGTGAGACTTGAAATAAATCAAGTGTTGGGTAGGGGAGCCCCTTCCATCGAATGGTGTGAAGTTGATCAAATTGAACTTCGGTGGGTATGGAATGGAGTCCCACTCCCTCGGGTAGGGACACGGAATGCCAGTCTTTTTTACTTCTTGGGCAGACATCAAAGCATTGATTTTGCTTTCCAAGTCTTTCATCTTAAGATCTTCGCCTACCTCACTCTTCTGGCGATTTTGGGGATGGATATTGATACCACCCCCAGCGTTAAGAACGCCTTCCGTATTCCTGTTCTCGCGGGGAGTCTCGATGTTAAGATTTTCTTCTACCTCTGAGTCGCTATCTATCTGATTAGCGGTCGGACGACGACTAGATTCACCGCGCTGGTTTGTCAGCTGTTGGAGTTGTTGTGCGTGTAAATCTTTAACACGTTGTACAGCCATCTCCATTTCAATTTTGAAATCCTCTTTTTGCTTGGCCAAAGCTTCTTGAAGAAGTTGAGCCATCTGTTCTGTGGTGATCATGAACGACTCTCGAGACTGTCCTGTACTGGATACAGTAGCATCTGAAGCAATCGCTGAGTTAGCATCCGATGCTTCTTCGTCTGAGGACTGTCCTCTCTGGATTCTGTTGTAATTGTAATCTCTAGGCCTTATAGCCCCGGTTTGCAGCCGAGTTAACCGTTTGGACATTTGTGAAAAGGGCTCAGGGTTGTAGCGCCGCGTGGACTTTCCTTTTTCTGCCATATTAATCGTGAATTCCGAGAGTTCACGTTCCCGAACGGGTGGCTTTCTTTTACGGAAATGTCTTGATTTGTTTCTCTCCGTTTCTGTAGAAAGTCTTTCAAACACTGAAATCCTTTGCGAGGCAGTCTTGGAACAGTTACATTCTGCTAATACTGCCTTGATGAGTTTAGTACAAGGACAACGAGAATCCCTTTCTCGGGAGTTTCTCTTCCGAGATTTACTCATACCCCCAGTCTGATAGTACAGCTCATCGATATTATTATCGGAGCCACCTATCTTGTGTTGGCATAACCCTCTTATTCTAACATCGTCTTCTTCTGACGAATAAAACTCTCTTTGAGGATATATCGCTCCGTCATTATTTTCAAGAGTCGCTCGCTTGAAAATTCGCCTCTGCGCGCGTGAGGGTTCAACAGAATCTCGAACTTCTACTCGTAGCCCAAGGCGAGCGGTTACTGGTACTTTCTCTGTATGAGGGATTTTTGAGTTACTGGAGACTCGCTCCCGACCCCCATTCTGACAAATCAGGCGGGGTTTATTTTTATGCAAAGGGCCGAGACGATCCATAATGCTCATTTTAACTCGGGATGAGTCCACGCCGCCGTGGGGTTTTACAGGAGGTGAGGAAGTCATTGGAACAAAAGCAGGAGCTGTCGGAGACTTGAAGCTAGTCGCAGGAGGCGAAATTTCTGCAGACGGAGATAAACCAGCTCGGTGGTTACGCGAGTCAGCAATTGGTGACTCGGCCTTGGCCGAGCCAGCGTTTTGTTTGTGTCAAAAGTTGCCTTTTCCATTGCTTTCAAACCTGTTACACCGTTTATCGATTACAAGTCCAAATTGAAAAGAGAGTTGATCTTTTTATAAGATCTTCTTACAACGAAAAATAAAGATTACAACTTTATCAAACAAAACACAGCAGTAGTTTATCTCCAGCTGCTTTACGTGGGATCTTTGCCTATGCCGGGGTTAATCCGTGGACCACCGCAGACCAAAGCCGATCGACAATATAATTACGCTCTTGTTTCACGAAGGAAACAATTACGGAAGCGACAATCACGACCAAGTGAGATTGTGGCTCTTCTCGAGATTAAAACCAAGTTTAATCCGGAGGAAAGAAGGGAAAAGAATCATAAACCTTTCGAAGGGGCTTTCTTTATGAAAGTGTTCGCCAAGCTCTGATGATTCTCCTCTGAAATTCGTGGGTAACTGATCAATTTGACAGCACCTTGCCTTCTTTAATCTCAGATCTCTGATCGATCCCCTTGAAAGAAGACCTTAGGCTTCTATTTATAGGCTTTTGAGATGTGTCTCCTAGTAGGAATTGATGTTTAAACGTTATCTGCAGTTTATAACTGTCTAAACGTGTTTATGGATAACCTCAGAGCAGTTGGAGAGGTTTTGGGACGAAAGAATCCTTAAAAATCATTGAAATCCGTGTTTGGGGAGGTTTTGTATCCAACAAGAGTCCTGGTGACTCGGGACTGCGAGTCACTATTTGGTGACTCGGAACTGTGCGAGTCAGCTCCTGGTGACTCGGAACTGTGCGAGTCAGCTTCTAGTGACTCGGAACTGTGCGAGTCAGCTTCTGGTGACTCGGAACTGTGCGAGTCAGCTTCTAGTGACTCGGAACTGTGCGAGTCAGCTTCTGGTGACTCGGAACTGTGCGAGTCACCATTTGGTGACTCGGCACTGTTCAAGCTTCTAAGCAATGTTTCGTGATTCTTCCAGCTTCCTCGTTTTGCGTATGCTTCGTCGCCTTGCTGATTTTGGATGAATTCCTTTGACTTGGATAATAACGTTTATCGTCTTTTCCTTGTCTTACACTGTGTTTGAGAACCCATGGGCAATTTTTAACGCCTACAATGGGTATGCTGAAAAGAATTATTATGGGTTTTGACTCGGTTACTTTGAGAAAGAGTTTTAGTACATATTATACACACACCTTCTGGACATCGTTGATGAGCTTAGTTCAGTACTACGGGGGTAGTACGTCGATATTCCATTTGTACAGACCATTGAGTTGGGTTTAGGATGTTTTATCTAGCAGTCCTCCCCGTACTACAGTGCGATGAGGCTTGTGAGCCATATTCCTAGGATGCCTACTTAGTAGTCCGTCCCGTACTCGTGTTACGTACAGAGATGCGATGAGACTAATGAGTCGTGTATACTGTTAGGATACCGATCGGGTAGTCCGTCCCACATGATGATGAGATGAATTAAAATCTTGCACGGAGTTGTATTGAGATAGTTAAATGATAGCCCGAGTCATTTGCGAATGCCAGTTATGTTTTTTACTCACTGCAAATATATGACCCAGAGTACTTTGTATTTGAAAGTACACGGGATTTGTGCCGGTATTTATTCTATCTTCCCAGTGATAGTGGAAGATATTATGAATACGATATGTTGATGTCTTTACTTTATTTTATTGTTTTTCTTTATTTTCTTAGTTGGGATCAATAATTAGCAATTCATAATTTGAGACATATGGTATATAAATAAGGGTTTCCTTATTTGGATTATTTCGCTCGACGTACCAGTCTCGTATTGTGGATTTTTAATTGTTAATTTTATTTTGATTGTTTATCTCTAGTTCGGTGTTATGTTTAGGCATCTACAATTTGGGACATATGGTATATACATGATGGTTTTTTTTTGTTTGGATTATTTCGCTCGACGCACTATGTCTCGTATTATAGGTGTCTAAATATTAATTCTATTAGATACGAGAGAAAATGATCTAGGTAGACTATGCTTAATAGATAAAGCCTCTACTCCATCTAGCAGCCCTTCCCCTGGGGGCAGATGAAGGTGATCTTGCTATAGAGCTCTGACGCTCTTGTTGTTGCTTTTTTTCTTTTAATATTCTTTCAGGTAATTCGGAGTACCGTAGAGTCGCAGGATGATGGAGTTCTTACATAGTCGCCGTCACATGAGATTTATTAGAGGCTCCACCGTAGTTTTATATTTTTGTTCAGACCTTAGAGTTTATTTCATAGTGTAAAGGTAGTGTGCCTTAGTACGATTTTCAATTGTTTCTTATCGAGACATATTTATTCATTTTAGATATCAGATGTATTCCAGATTATTCATTGAGACATGATTTATTTATAAGATATTTCTTTCTATATCATGTCTATTGTAGTTATTTCCTTTGTTTTACCTATTTTATACCCGCACTTTATTTTGATTCCACTAGAGGATATTGTTGTGATTGGTAAAACTTGTTGTTGCACAGTATGGGTGCATGACAGGTTTGACATCCTGAGTTCATCTTGGACTGTAACCATGTATGAAAATAGGGGCGTCACAGTTGGTATCAGAGCTCTAGTTCTAGTATCCTTAGGATCATCATGTGTCGAGTAGTGAAGCTAAAATAGAGTTTCTTAAGATTCATATATAGAGTCCGCTAGAAATTCCTAGAAAGAGTGAGAACGTTATACACGTATGTTCAAAAATTATAAATTTTTTATGACTATCTTACTTTGATTGAAAAGTATTTGCGTGAATACTTATTGTGATATATTATGTGTGTGTGTGTGTGTGTGTGTGTGTGTGTGTGTGTTTGTTTGTGACCTCATTTACTGTGTCAATTAAGCTCTCCTCTTGATATTATAAATATCGGGACGAGGATGTGGTCGAGGTAAAACTTGTACCTGGAGAGCTGGGCAAGTAGAGCCCGAGCCGCGACAGGCCCCACAGTATCTGATCGACTTGGTAACGTCGATTATAGAAGCAGAGATTAGCATACTCGAGGAACGAGTAACGAGCCAGATTTAACTTTCAGTTGTACCAGCCGTTCCTATTAGAGAGGTAATACCGATGATTTCACCATCGCCACAACCAACTGTTGATAGAGCCGCAGAGCAGGAGGATTGGCTCTATAAAAATAAGAAAAATATCAGATACTGAGAGCACTATAGTTTCAGGGCACATCGGATTCATGTGCAGCCTATAAATGGAAGGAATATGTTAAAATTTCTTAACGTCAACTCAGTACCAAAGCAGAAGTTAGATGTATTCAACATAGAGGATATCATCGGAGGATAGCACCAACTTCAGTTTACGCCGAAGTAGTGAATGCTAATTTCATAGGAGGATTTTACCTACTACTTCGATAAGCAACTAGAACTATCCCGATTGGAGCAGGGAGACATATCGATAGTTAATTATGGAAGCAGGACTGTCCGGAGACAAGAGCAAGGATAAGAAACCTTTTTGCAAGACTTAGAACACCCCAACATCGGGGTAAGAATTTTCAACACCAGCAGCAGCGATTAGGACACGGTCAGCAGCAGAACCATAGTCAGGGTCAGCAGTCGCATGGTCGCTGTTACGGCCAGTAGCAGATGATTGAGACACCACCAACCGTTTCGAGAATTGAAGGGCCAGTAGGCCAGATTTGTACTATTTAGGAGATTCCTGAGGGATAGATAGTCTCATATTTCTACCACCAGCAGTTCAGCGGTCACCAGCCACAGGCAGAGTCTATGCAGTCGTACCACATGATCATGGTACGAGCAGAGCTATAGTAGAAGGTACTTTTTTTAGTGAACTCTTATCCAGCTCGGATTCTGTTCGATTCCGGAGCTTTCCATTCTTTTATATCACATGCCTTTATGGATAGGCTTCAGTTAGTCGCACATCCCTTAGATGTATCACTATCAATTTCTACTCCTTTAGGAAAGGTATCTCTATTAGGGAGTGTCTGTAGAAGATGTGTCATCAGCTTAGATGAGTTCGAGTTTATTGTAGATCTAAACGTTTTGTGGATGTCGGATTTTAACGTTATTATTGGTATGGATTGGTTATTATCCTACCATGTTAGCATCGATTGTTTTGTAAAAATAGTCAGTTTGTGAGCATCCGATGGGTCTAAGTTAATTATAGCGACCTCACAGGGAAACCAGTTTGCGAAGTCATTTCTAGCATATATTGAGGAGGTAATGCTGAGAGATCAGAGTGCTGAGTTGTGTAAGACTAGAGTCGTCTCAGATTTTTAGGATGTCTTTCAGGACATACCGGGGTTACCTCTTATGTGAGAGGTTGAGTTCTGCATCGAGTTGTAGCCAGGCACAGCACCGATATCTCGAGCTCCCTATCATATGGCACCTGCTGAGATGAGGGAGCTATAGACTCAGCTGGATTGGTTGTTGTCTCAGGGTTTTATTCATCGGAGTCATTTTTTGTGGGGAGCGCCGGTCCTTTTCGTGAAAAAGATGGATGGCAATATGCGTCTTTGTATAGATTATCGGGAGTCGCACAAGGTCACTATCCGGAACAGATATCCATTACCAAGGATTGATGACTTGTTCGACCAGCTGTAGGGAGTGTAGTGCTTCTCAAAGATTGATCTTCGTTCTGGCTATCATCAGTTACGGGTTCGGGAGATAGATATTCCCAAGACCGCCTTTCTAACTCGTTATGGGTCCTTCGAGTTTCTTATCATATCATTTGGGCTGACCAATGCACCCGTGGTATTCATGGACTTGATGAATCGCATTTTCTGTACATATTTGGACCAATTCGTGATAGTATTTATCGATGACATCCTTATATATTCGAGATAGGAGGCAGAGTATGAGCAGCATCTTCGACTAGCATTACAGATTTTGCGGGTGCATCGGCTATATGCCAAATTTAGCAAGTGCGAGTTTTGGCTATCTGAGGTTAGATTTTTAGGCCACGTCATCGGTAGAGAGGGCATTGCAGTGGATCCAGCTAAGGTTGTGACTGTACTTGATTGAGAGCCGCCGACGATAGTCATAGAGATTCGTAGCTTTTTAGGTTTGGTCGGCTATTACAGGAAGTTCATTCAGGACTTCTCGAAGTTAGCCACGCCACTTACACGCCTTATGAAGAAGGGTGTATCTTTTATTTGGGGCACAAAGTGTCATGAGGCCTTTGAGACTTTGAAGGCTAAGTTAACTACAACACCAGTTTTGACCATCCCGAGCAGTGATAAGACCTTTGTCGTCTACTTGGATGCATCGTTAGTGGGTCTAGGAGGTGTTTTGATATAGACACAAAGAATGGTAGCATAGCTTTCATGTCAGTTGAGGACGCATGAATAAAATTATCCCACACGTGACTTAGAACTAGCTGTGGTAGTTTTTGCACTGAAGACATAGAGACATTACCTATATGGAGTGTAGTTCGAGTTATTCACAGATCATCAGAGTTTAAAGTATCTCTTCTCTCAGAAAGAGCTAAATCAGAGACAAGGGAGATGAGTTGAATTATTAAGGATTATGAGTTCGTGATTCAGTACTATCCGGAGAAGGCGAACATCGTAACAGACGCTTTGAGCAGGAAACGTCGTCATTGGATTTCGACTTTGAGGTATTCGTTGTATCGAGATCTTCACATACTTAACCAGTTCGACTTTAGACCAGAGATAGGTGGGAAGAGCGCATTTTTGGATCTTTGTCTGTGCAACCATCTTGGAGTGATAGAGTGGTTAGAGCTCAGCTCGAGGACACTTGGATCTCGAGATCTTCACACACTTAACCAGTTCGACTTTAGACCAGAGATAGGCGGGAACAGCGTATTTTTTGGAACTTTGTCCGTGCAACCATCTTGGAGTGATAGAGTGGTTAGATCTCAGCTAGAAGACACTTGGATTTAAACCCAAAATGGGAAGATTTCTAAAGAGCCCAAGGCTGATTAGACCGTTGGAGCAGATAGAGGACTTTGAATAAAAGGTCGACTAGTGATGCTGGGAAATCCACAATTGAAGAAGGAACTTATTCAATGAGGCTCATCGTACTAGGTACATAGTGCATCCAAGCACAACGAAAATGTACAAGGACCTGAAGAGACATTTTTGGTGGAGCGGTATACGTGGTGAGATTGCAGAGTATGTAGTAAGTGTTCCACCTGCCAGCAAGTGAAGGCAGAACATCAGAGGCCAATAGGAATCCTACAGCCTTTACCCATTCTGGAGAGGAAATTAGCAGATATTTCTATGGACTTTATTTTGTAGGATTGCCAAGATCGAAGAAGGGGAACGATTTAGTTCGGGTAATAGTGGATCGGTTGACGAAGTTAGCACATTTCTAGAGAAGCTTCCAGAACTCTTTCGGTAGCCAGTTATCTTACTCTAGTATATTTCATCCGCGGACGGATGGACAGAAGGAGAGAGTGAACCAGATATTAGAAGACATGTTGAGGACGTGCGTTATTGATTTTTAGGGTAGTTGGGAGGACCACATCCCATTGATTGAGTTTGCCTATAATAATAGCTATCAAGGGACTATTGGCATGGCACCGTATGAAGCATTGTATGGGAGGCCTTGCAGATCACCTATTTGTTGAGCAGAACCAGAAGACGGTCTATTGCTTGGACGGGAGCTGGTTAGACAGACTACGGAGAAGGTAGCAGTCATTCGAGAGCGCATTCTTACAGCGCAAAGTCTTCAAAAAGTTATATAGACCGGAGGCGACAACCATTAGAATTCCAGGTTGGGGATTATGTTTTGTTAAAAGTATCAACAAAGAAGGGTGTACAACGTTTTGGTAGACGGGGCAAGCTTGCCCCGAGGTACATTGGTCGGTTCTCGCTGTCGAGCATACACGATGTTTTCTATGCTTAAGAAGCAACTACGTGACGAGGAGGAGAAGCGAGTGTTGGATGCACCAGAGGTCGAGATTCATGATGATTTGACTATAATTGAGATTCCGGTATGTATTTTTGCCAAGGAGGACAAGAAGCTTAGAAATAAGGTGATACCCTTAGTTAAAGTTTAGTGGAACCAGAGAGGAACTGAGGAGACTTTATGGGAGCACGAGGAGGATATGCGTCACGACTACCCACACATATTTGAACAGGTAAATTAAAAAAATTAGTATAATTTGTTTATGATTTATGGTTATCTGTATGGTCATGCTTATACTTAACACTAGAATGAAGATACTAGCACTTAGCTCCTAAGTATTCAGAACACACGGTATATATATGGGGAGTTTCATGTTTGGATTTTTTGTCCGACGTACTTGTTTCGTTTAGTTAGGGGTTAGCTGGGAGTATTTGCATTTTAGACCGTTAAGTATAGATATCGATGATGATTTTTAGGGGTGCGAATATGTTATGCATCGCGACTACTCGCACCTATTTGAGCAGGTGGGTTGATTGATTTTGATTGATATTTATGGATTGTTTATATGGTTATATTCATACTTAACGCTAGAATGGAGGTATTAGCACTTAACTCCTAATCATAAGGAACACATGGTATATATATGAGGGGTTCCTTGTTTGGATTTTTTGCCCGACGTACTAGTTCCGTCTAGTTGGGGGTTGAGTGGGAATATTTTCATTTTGTTAAGTGTAAATATTTTTATATTTCATATCTGGAGATTAATGGTGCAAGATGTGTATATGAGGGTTTCCTTGTCTGGATTATCCCCTCAACATGCTTTTCTGATATTATTAATCTCTAGGATACGATTATGGAATTAGGGAAGAAGTTCTTTTTAAGGGGGGAAGAATGTAAAACCACAAAAATTTGAATATTATATAAAAAATAATAATAAATATATTATATGGTAAAAATATAATATATTTTGATATTTGAGTATGATAGGAATTGATTTGAGATCAATTCAATGTATATTTGTGAATATATGAGTGCAAATGCACAAAACATGCATGAAGAGAAATCTAAAAAATGACCAGTTAAGAGTTTATATATTTTACACACTGATAAAATTTGAATCTAAAAAAACTTAAAAGACTAAGGTTGTAGGTCTCTTCAATAGCTTTCCAATAAATCTTAAATCACCTCATTCTGAGGTCAGATGAGAAAGTTACAGCTAAAATACCAAATATTATTTTCTTAGTCAGACTAGATTTCCTGGTTCGGGTCAAACGGGTTTATTTCGGGTTTGCATATATATATATATATATATATATATATATATATACTTCTTTATTACTAAAGAAGAACAACAAGAAAATTAAAATGAATAGTAATTTAAGTTTGTGAACAATGAAAAAAATAAAATGAATAACCAACCCATGTTTCACAGATATGCAACCCATCACTATACTCCCACGTTCTAGGCCAAACTTCCCACGTTACACGTTCTCTCTCCCTCCTCCTCTCTCTCTTTGTATTTTTTTTGGAAAACCACCCCACCCCCATCTCTTTGCCAGTCTTTGTCCCTTCCCCTCTCTCAACCCATTGAAATCCCCTTTGTCTCTCTATCCCAATTCCGACTCTCTCTCTCTCTCTCGGTCTCGAAACGAAATTTTTGTTTGACCTTAAATTAAGAAAGGGGATTTCTTCATTCAACCTCCTCCTCTGAATTGGGATCTCGAAACGACTCTCACTCAAGAAAGGGATGATCATGGTGGAAACGAGGGCTTCTTCTGAACGGTCTCTTCTTTCAACCTCCTCCTCTTCATCAACTGTCTTCAAGCCCAAATGCTCCAAGGTCCGATCTTTTTCTTTCTTTTTTCTTTTCTGGTAAAATTTCTTCAGTTTAAGGGCTTTGATCGGTTTTTTGTTTGTCGTTTTTATCTGTAAGGAGATGAAAAGGTTTCGGTTCAGATTTCCATCCTTTTTTTCTTTTTTATTATTTGTGATCTAAGTGTTCTTCTCCACTTTGTAAATTCTGTCTCCTCATCCATTTAATGTTTTCTAAAAATTTTGAATTTTGAATTTGGTTTTAATTTTAGGAGAGTAGAGGGTTAACTTGGTAATTAAAGACTATTCTACGCGTTGGATCAGTATGTGAATTAAGTTTACCTTGAAGACTATTTATGGGTTTTTTTAATCAGATTTTGATATGGGTTTTGTTTTTTAATGGTGAAATAGGATTGCGAGGTCGAGTTTTAGATCGGACAATATATATTTTTTGAGGACACAACTTATGTTTATGCTTATGGTTTGTTCTTTACTCCCTTTTTTAGGGATATTTTTATGTTTTTTGTATATATGCGTTTATTTATGTTAGAAATCCCCTAAAGATTATAAAAATTAAAGCTATGTTTCCCTTCAAGTTGATTTATAGGAAAAAATCTATAATAATGTAACATTGCAATACCTCTATGCCTATATATTCATGTATATAATTTAATGTTGAAGATACGGCGGTAAGGTGTGATATTTATAAACAAAGAAATGTTATGTCAATTGGTGTTCTAAAATTTACCCCACTTACCTTCTTTGTTTTTTTTATATGTGTATAATTGGTTGGTGTTGTATTACAAACTGTTAAATTAGATTTGTTAGGGATAGAGATGTAACCTTTAGTATGGTCGAATGCGCACCATGCGCAATATAACCTGCTAATATAACGAGAATCATTAGCCGATCTTGGGCTTCTACCTTTAAACAACAGGGTTTCTAACAATTTGACCAATTTTATTGATCTTTTACCAGATATAGTGGAAATTTATGATGTAAGTTTGATTAGGTCAAACTGATTTCGATTTTGTAGAATTTGTTTCTTGGTGGATATTGTTTTTTAAGTTGCTAAATAATCTACAGTCAAAGTATTTTATAACTTTTAACTAGAGAATAGTGTGCTCTTGCTGCATTGATGATTTGAGCAGAGACTTTAAACAAGATTTTCACTCAGTCCTTCTACATTAGATGCTCAGTTGTAAGATACTTTAATGTCTTATTTCTCATGATTCATAATTAGTGGGTGTTGAAAAATCTAAGAATCCAGGCATATAAAGATACAAGTTGGATTTTGATGGAAGTATGGAACCTAAGTAGAGTTCTATATCAGAAAATACTAATTGTGTTACATATTGAACTAAAGTATTTTTTTCGTGGAATTTGTGGAACGTGAATGATTCTTTGATTACAATTTTGTGGAATTTGTTTCTTTGACCAATCTTTCTACAATTGTTCTCAATGGTAATTAGGTGTCTAAATCATAATTTCTTGGATTGTTTGTGGAACGTGAATGATTCTTTGATTACAATTTTGTGCCACTTAGGGGTCTCTACAAACAAATTTTGCTATAGTGAAGAATTTATCAGACGAAATTTTATGGATTCAATAGCACTTGACTATACTTTTTGTTTGACCTTAAATTAACTATTTAAACCAGTACTTCAGATGTCAATTTAGGGTGAATGATTTTTTAATAACATTTATTTATTCGTAAGTCTTCCATTTATTTTTGTGATTGCAATTTAGTTGCATGATAATAGAAAAGTTCATTTGTCGCACAATCTCATTTAAGATCCATTTTGGACATTTGCTGAAATTTATTTCATCGTCTTTGTTTCAGTATTTCTCCTTCAACACCATGGTAACACATCCCCCTCCGGCGCAGAATCATTCTCCTTTTTGTTAGAGAAAATCAAGAGGTACTCTCTACTTCTGTTTTAGCAGATTGTGGATGTCCAGTACCAACCACTTATATATGTTGTTGTGTGGCATCATAAAGGGTTTGGTAGTATGTATGGCTACTAAAATGGACAGATGGCTGACATTCCCCACCTCCATCTCCCTATAGTAAGTTCTTGGTCTTTGATCTCTTTTCTCTTCTTCCTTTCCATTTTAATTATACAAAATCTTCTTTATCTTTTGTGGCCATTTCTTAGATAGCAATTTTTTAATTTCTCTTTTAGATTTCTAAGATACTGAGAAGAGGACTCTGGTCGAAACATGATTTAAAAGGTAAAATATTTTCTTTTAATGTACAAATATCAAATGTTGTATGGAAGCTGTTATTCTCCCATCTTGAGTTGTCTCCTGTGTTCTTTGAATATACAAATATCAAATGCTATATGGAAGCTGTTATGATGATGAGAGGATATTAAACAAATAAATAATAAATTTTCTTTTCTTCACCACTTCATAGTCGAAGTTCAACATTTTGTAATGAAAAGTTCTTTATTTGTTGTTTTTTCTGTAATTCAATTGTTGGAAGTTTGGTTCTAGGGTACTTTTGGCTTGATTTGGGGCACGTGAAGATTTCAGAAACTATTATGATGAAATGTATGTAGACATTGAATTATTTGAAAGTCTTTTGACTTAAACTATTGGATTTTAGCCCCGTTTTCACAAATTTGTAATTGGATTTGTTACTACTTCAGTGAGTCTATTGAACTTTTATTCTTAATTGATGAAAATCGATAATGAGAGAGGCTCACAAGAAATTTAACATCATATGGTACAATTATTATCTTTTGCATTGTCGAATCCTTTGGGTTATCTGTTACATTGTTCCTTCTTTCTATTTTTTGTAATTTAGCAATGCCATTAATAACTTAAGTTTTACACATTACAACAAACATCTGAAGAAGTTTGAATATGGCTCTTTAGGTTCCTCTCTAGCATCATGAACATCTTATATATATATACATATATATATATATATATATATATATATACATGTGTTTTCACAAAAATTATCATTTTTCATCAGAGTTTCAAACCCGCCCCCTTCCTCTCTCTCAAACCATAACCCTAAAGTTGAGATTTTGGGAGCATCTTGTTAGGCGAGAAGCGAGGAAAATGCGAGATCTATGACGTTTGGCGACGAGGAGTCGTTTCGCATCAGTTTCAGAGGCTTGCACTCGTGATAAGATAAGATCATCTGCATCCAAACTTATCCCTATAGTATTTAATAATTATAAATATGTTTAATCAATATTTTCATGCTTAAGGCTTAACCTAATATGAAAAAGATAAGATTTTTTATGATAAATCTTAACCCAATGCTAGATCATTAGCTTTTCCTAATTATTTATAAAAGTAATGTGATCATTATCATTAGGGGTGATTAATTTTTTTATTTTTTAGAAAACTTAATAATTATGTTTAACTTATGTGTTAACCCTAATTTATTGTCTAATTGAATTATAAAGAGGTTTAGTTTTTATTTTCATCATAGATTTTAGAAAACTGCTGCACGTGTATAATATTTAACTAATAATTTGAGATAGCATATAAACTCCAAACTGAATAAAACCAGTGTCAAATGAAAGCTATGTGAACCTATTTTCCAAGACAAAAAACCTTTCTAAGAAAAAGTTTTTATAGAGAAAGATATACTCAATTGACTAATGACATATTCTGTAGAAAACTGATGCACGTGTATAACCTTTAACTGAAAATTTGAGATATCATATAAATTCCAAACTGAATCACACTAGCACCAAATGATAGCTATATAGATCTAGTTTCCAAAACATAAAACTTTTCTTAAAAAAAGATTGTCTAGAGAAAGATATGTTCAATTTACTAATGATATGTTCTGCAGAAAACTACAGATATGCTGATTTGAAATAATTGATATATTACGTGAAGGTTTCTTTGAGTTTTTATGTTAATTATGTTAGACCCTAGAGGGGGGGGGGGTGATTAGGGTCTTATGCTAATCTAATCCGATTATATTCTAATTAAAATTAATTAACAAGCTATCCTAACAAGTATAAAATACAACAAGATATATGAGCTAGGATAAGCAATATGAACAACAAGAAATATCCTAGCAATGAGATATAAGCAATATATATGCAAGGATATATAAACTAACACAAAGGTGATATAATCAAACTAAAAATATGATAGTGCAAAATAAACAATGCAAACACACAATATGATCACGGAGTTCGGACCTTCCGTCCTACGTTTCCGCTCCCCACTCTCGGGGAGAAATCCACTATCACAACCGGGTTTTCTACGTTCACCCGAATAACATTTACACCTCACACTCGGTTTTCTAGCTAACCGAAAACTTTACAATCACCACTCTTGCAATCCCACTCTACACCCTCTCAAGTGTTGAACTAGACGTGTCTCCCTCAAGTGCTCGGTTACAACCTCTCCCTAGGCTCGTCAACCGACGCCACTCCTCTTGGAACGATCCCCGACTCTCACCACACACTCCTCTCGGTGTACAAGTGTATTACAAAGTGAATCTCACAATAAGGCTCAATACAATAAATGTTTGTTCTCTACTATGGATGAGAACACAATGAAAGCTCACACTCAATTGTCACAACTCTCACCAACCCAAAAATATTATGAATGCAAATACAATAAGCTCAATTGGGTGTGTGTAACAATGAGATAAAATCAAATCTAACTCAAATAGCAAACTAACAATATTAAGAATATAAAAATCAATAATAAAATTGTTAGAGAAAAAGAGTTAGAAAACTTCTCAATAGATCAAGAGGTAGAAGGAGAATAGTTGGATGCCCAAACACCAATAGATGATCTCCTCAAGCTCTTGTGAAATTGATTTCTCAAACTCAAACTTCCAAATGCTTAAAAGCTTCTTAAACACACTTAAAACAAAATAAAATCCTTGTTAAAACTCTTTTAAACTTGGTTAAAAACTCTCTTGGATGATGAAAATAGTTATGGCAAAGGGGTATATATAGGCTTGAAGAAACCAACCCCAAAAACCCCAAAAAACCATTAAAAAACAAAAAACAGCAACTAGTCGTTACTGTGTAACGGTCGGCTGCTACAGTAACTTTGGTCGACCGGTACGGTCGACCGTGAGCCATATGCAAAGTTGAGTAACGTCCAGAGAGTTTGGCGGTCGATCGTACCGGTCGACCGTGGGTACTGTAGCACTGCGTATCAATTTTGTAAAATCAATTAAAAATAGTAAAACAGATCCAAAAAATATGAAATTTTGTGCTAAGGTTTTAGACATGTAGAACAACATGTTAGAGAAAGAATTTCTGAAAAATCATTTCCCAGTTGAGAGATATAAATGTTTGAACACAGATTTACAGTTTCTGAAAAACTACTGACATACATGATTTTGTAAAATCAATTGGGCATAGTAAATCAACTCAAAAAATAGTAAAATTTTGAGAAAAGTTTCTAAACATGTAGATAAATATGTCAAAGAAAGAATTTCTTGAATATCACTTCCCATTTATAAAAACTCATCTGTTTTGTAAAACATGCACGAACATGTGCACGAACAAAAACATGATTTTGTAAATTCCATTAAACATAACAAATCAATTCCAAACTTGATGAAACTTTGCAAAATATTTATAAACATGAAAACAAACATGTTATAAAAATAATTTCTCAAATTGAATTTCTATTTGTGAAAACTCATGTATTTTGCAAGTGTGTCCAAAGCATGAAAACTCAAAACCATGCATGTATATATATAACTATATATATACATAGAAACCAAATACGTGTGTGTATATGATATTGAGCTTAAGGTACTTAACACACATAATATAAAACCTATACTATGTTACCCAAGCTAGATCTTGATTTTTAATAAGCTCGACTTGGTACACATGCGGATGAAGCTTGAACTTGATCTTTAACTTGAATTGTACGTTGCTTCACTCCACAATTCCTCCAACCTCCATTGGATATGATCATTATGGCATAATCCATCCATCCTCCAACTACGTTGTTTGTCTATAATAAATAATAAAACATAAATACTAGACAAACAACATTAGTGGTAAATTGTTTGTTAAACATCATCAAAACAAGAAGTCCAACAAATTAATCATGTTTAAACCCTAGGTTTATGATACCTAAGTAAGATAAATATGTTTAAATGAATTTTACCTCTGTTCATGAGTAGTTTTTATCATGTGTTGATAATCACTTTGTTTACATATGAAATAATTGAAGAAATTATTTAATAAGGATGTTAAACCCTAATTTTAAAGATATAATAATTTAATTTGATGAATCAAATAATTACTGTTGCGTATGCCAAGTATAAAATCTCGCTTTAACGTTATGATATGTACAATTAACATAAGCACTGTTTGTGCACGAAAGAATGCGTGTCTTGACAGAGTAGTCGACTACTAAGCTTAGTAGTCAGCTACTCGTGCCCAGTTAAGTATAACAAAAACTGTGTGTTTGCAGAGTAGCCGACTAATGTTCTTAATAGTCGACTACTGATACTGATATATGTTATTACAGAGTCTGGATAGATTCAGTGTAGTCGACTACTAAGCCTAGTAGTCGACTACTAAGGCTGTTACCTGAATTTTTATTTTGCACCTGTTTGAGATATATTTGCGGGTTTCGAGCCACACGTCTTTATACATAAATTCACAAATAGTGTAGTAGCACACACATGTGTATGCTAAAAGGAATTATTATAGGTTTTGACCCGATTACTTTGAGAAAGAGTTTTAGTACATATTATACACACACCTTCTAGACATCGTTGATGAGCTTAGTTCAGTACTACGGGGGTAGTGTATCCATTTGTACAGGCCATTAAGTTGGGTTTAGGATGCTTTATCTAGCAGTCTATCCCATACTAGGGTGCGATGATGCTTGTGAGCCGTATTCCTAGGATGCCTACTTAGTAGTCTGTCCCGCACTCGTGTTACGTACAGAGATACGATAAGACTAATGAGTCGTGTACACTGTTAGGATACCGACCGGGTAGTCCGTCCCGCATGATAATGCGATGAATCAAAATCTTGCACGGAGTTGCATTGAGATGGTTAAATGATAGCCCGAGTCGTTGGCGGATGCCAATTATGTTTTTGACTCACTGTAAATATATGACCCAGAGTACTTTGTATTTGAAAGTACACGGGATTTGTGCCGGTATTCATTCTATCTTCTTAGTGACAGTGGAAGATATTATGAATATGATATGTTGATGTCTTTACTTTCTTTCGCTGCTTTTCTTTATTTTCTTAGTTGGGATTAATAATTAGCGATTCACAATTTGAGACATATGATATATATATATGAGGGTTTCCTTGTTTGGATTATTTCGCTCGACGTAGCAGTCTCGTGTTGTGGATTTCTAATTGTTGATTTCATTTAGATTGTTTATCTCTAGTTTGGTGTTAATGTTTAGGCATCTACAATTCGGGACATATGGTATATACATGAGGGTTTCTTTGTTTGGATTATTTCATTCGATGTACTATGTCTCGTATTGTAGGTGTCTAAATATTAACTCTATTAGATACGGGGGAAGATCTAGGTAGACTATGCTTAATAGATAGTGCATCCACTCCATCTAGCAACCCTTCCCCTGGGGGCGGATGGAGGTGATCTTGCTGTAGCACTCTAATGATCTTGTTGTTGCTCTTTTTCTTCTAATATTTTTTCAGGTAATTCGAAGTACCGGAGAGTCGCAGGATGACGGAGTTCTTTTATAGTCGCCGTCACATAAGAATTATTAGACGCTCCACTGTAGTTTTTTATTTTTGTTCAAACCTTAGAGTTTATTTCATAGTGTAAAGACAGTGTGTCTTAGTACGATTTTCGGTTGTTTCTTGTCAAGACATATTTATTCATTTTGAATATCAGATGTATCCCAGGTTGTTCATTGAGACATGATTTATTTATGAGATACTTCTTTCTGTATCATGTCTATTGTAGTTATTTTCTTTCTTTTATCTGTTTTGTACATGCACTTTATTTTGATTCCACTAGGGGATATTGCTATGATTGGTAAAACTTATTGTTGTACGGTATTAGTGCATGGCAGGTTTGACATCTCTGGGTTCATCTTGGACTGCAGTCATGTATGAAAACAGGGGCGTCACACCTGTCATGCACCCAACACTATGCAATAACATATTTCACCATCACAATAATATCTCTCTAGTGAAATCAAATAAAAAAAGTGTGGGTACAAACAGATAGAATAAAGGTAATAATATAAGGAACACGATATAGAGAAAAGATCCACTAATAAATGTAATCATGTTCCAACAACGGAAAAGAAATACATCTGAAAATCTAAAATAAGAGTAATAATTCTTTAAAACACAAGATTCAACTAAAAATAATACTAAGACACTCAGCCTTAAACATGAAATGCATCTTTAAAGATCAAAAACAAATAATAAACTACTGTGGAGCACAAATTAACAACTAAAAGATGACGGTGAGCTAAATTGAATCTCCGTCAACATGCGACTCTCCGGACGCCTGACTTGCTGCCTGAAAAAGATAAAAAGAACGAGTGTCAAAGTGCTAGCGAGAACAACTCCACCGCCCCCAGAGGGAAGGGGGTTAGGTGTATAAAAATACGAGTGATAGCATATATATAATAAAAGATAGAATCAACGAGCGTCAACGCGCTAGCAAGAACATCTCCATCACCCCCAAGGGGAAAGGGGGTTAGGTGTATAAAAATACGAGTGATAGCGTATATAATATATAAATCATATGCACTAAACTAAGAGGAAATTGATATTTAAAAATCCACAACATGAGAATGAGTACGTCGAGCAAAATAATCCAAACAAGAAAACCCTCAAGTATATACCACGTATCTCAAATTGTAAATCGCTAAATACCAACTCCAGATCTTATGAATAAGAATAAGAAACAAAGACTATCACATTACCAAACCTCATCCAATATAAGTCGTGTCATAACTACCCCCGGGTAGTTGGCGTGGTAATAAGTATAATTATTCGAAAAAAGATCTCGTATAGTATACATTATGTATGACAACTTTAGCCTTATACCCTACGCTCGGGGTAGATAATATGGGAGCAAAATACAATTCTATGATTCCTCTACAAAGAGAACGGTGTGGAGTATAGGTGCTCACATATCCTGTGGCTCATCGCAATATTTTGCGATTCACTACCTTACTTGAACACCCTGTGGAGTATAGGCATATTAGCCTAATCTGGAACCTGATACAAATAAAAGAAATGTAGAGTCTCAGCACTCACAGCATCTTGTGGTTCAACGCAATCTCATGCGACTCACAATCAAACTCGCTCGCTCTACAAATTATAGGCAAAATCCGGAACACAATAATGCATAACAGAGTATAGTCTACTATAGTCTCATTGCAATATACCAACTAACCCACTCTGAGTGTAGTCAATTTGCAGTCTTATTGCGGTGAACTAACTAACCCCACTCGA
Organism: Asparagus officinalis; assembly: GCF_001876935.1. Lineage (NCBI taxonomy): Eukaryota > Viridiplantae > Streptophyta > Magnoliopsida > Asparagales > Asparagaceae > Asparagus > Asparagus officinalis. Next base: position 25,221,849 of record NC_033795.1, read on the forward strand.
GCATCCAAAACTATCAAACTATGAAATAATTTCTCTCTATCATGACAAACTCAAAGATTGAATTACGCACCTCAAAAGCTCGTGCGTACTCAAAATCCAATACATGCTCTCTCGTAAACAACACACGTGTATCGATGTGCGACTTGTACTTCATACATGTGATCAAAAGCATGAGGAAAGAAACAATATATGCAAAATAACCCAAATCAGTCAACCGAAATTAACCATTAGTCGACCGGCGACGTGCACAAATAAGCACTCAGGAAAAATGCCTTGATCAGTCGACTAACTCCATGTTTCGGTCGACTGATCAGGGTACATCAGTAGACCGATTATTTGGGTCGGTCGACCGATCAAGGTACAGGAAACAGTTGAATGTTTCACAAAATTAAACCGACTTTTCTCGCAAGAACTTGTGAAATTATTATCATGGAGTGTATAAACATGTATAAATCTCGTGTTTAACATAATGGGGGTTTAATTCTACTACATGAAATCACAAATATAAACTTTTGAAGGGATCTACTAACCCTAACTTGGTTATATTGATAAATTCATCATGAAAATAAAATCAAATCGGCAAAATTTTACTCCAGAACTTATACCCAAGTTAAGAAATCTTGTTTCATAATATTTTAAATTAAAAAGATCAAATCTTTATATTATACAAATTAAAAGTGTGATCTTTACTCATAAAATATGTTTTAAAAATCCTATAAAACCAAATAAAACCAAGAAAAACAGGGGATCGGTTTGGAGGAGATGAAACTCACCTCAAAAATCGTGTTGGACTCCCAAACACAAGAGAGACACAATCCTCCTTCACCAAAAGCCAACAATCCTGCCCGCTAAAGCTCTCCAAATTCACAAGAGAAATCTTTAGGTTTTTAGGGAAGAGGGTGGCTGAACAATGTGTGAGTAACAGGAGAAAAGCTGGTTTAACATATATATACACGTGTGATCAAATGGGCCAAAATCTTACCCGTCCTGAAACCCGAATTCTAGGCATCCATCGATCGACTGATCACTAAGCATTAGTCGACCGACAAGAGACCATCAGTCGACCGATTACTAGGCATCAGTTGATCGACATTGCAAATTTTTTAGCGAACTGGTTCTTAACATACATGCATGTTTATACCTATATATATTCTTTATATGTACTTAATCGATCTCAAATCGATTTAAACATACTCATTCATCCAAAAATAGTATTAATCACAATAAAACTCAATTAATATTATTTACTATAATATTTCCAAAATTACGGGGTTTTATAAATAACAACTAAAGTAAAGTCATTGATAAACTATATTACGAGATATAATAAGCCAGATAAGAAGAGGGAAATTATTATAATGGACAAAAGGTATACACATGATAATTAGTTACAATAGCGTAAATAAAAAAATAAAATTAAAAATTTTTCCCTATATGGTGGTATGACTCTGCAAGTAAATTTATTTAGGGATATGGCTACTAATAAAGGATCAGTTTTTAAAGACACGATCAAAGATAAACACATAATAGCTGTAGGCAATAAAAATTACCTTTAATCCTCATTAGAGAAGTTCAGAACAAGACTGCTAAAACCTCACCCGAAAGAGCAAAAAAGGGGAAAACACTAATATCTCTCAAACCGTAAGGAATTTAGAGAAACGAAGGCGGTAAACCCCCTTTGGAGGTTAGGTTGGCACCGTCTCATCGAGATAGGTGATTTTCATATATAATTCGTCCAATTCTGAGTTACGGTTTGAAAGTTACGACATGTTCTTCGTAGCATGTTCTGGAGCTCGTCTGAAGAGCAACCCCGCCTGCAAAGGAGTTTAGCTCGCCTGAAGGCTTCAAGCTTTAAGCTCGCCTGAATGAGACTGGCTCGCCTGCACAACCTAGCCCACCAAGCTTGCCTACATATTTGAAGCTCGCCTGCACAAGGAAAGCTCGCCCGATAGTTGGGAGCTCGCCTGTATGACCCAAGCTCGCCTACACGCTTGAAGCTTGCTTGCATGTTTGAAGCTCGCCTGCATAAGGCAAGCTTGCCCGACAGCTAGGAGCTCGCCTGACGATCCCCTTGGGCTCTCCTAATGTTTGAAGCTCGCCTGCATGATCCAGGCTCGCCTGCATAGCCTTGCCTGCAGAGCTTGCCTGACAGCTTGAAGTTCCCCTGCATGATCCAGGCTCACTCGAAGGAAAGTTCGTCTGCACAACCTAGCCTGCAGAGCTCGCCTGATATCTTGAAGCTCGCCTGCATAATACAGGCTCGCCTAAAGGCAAGCTCGCCTGCATGATCCAGGCTCGCCTGCACAAGCTCGCCTTCACAGCCTCGCCTAAAGGCCAAGCTCGTCTGCACAGCCTTGCCAGCTCACCTAGCCTGTCCACCGCCCACTTGAAGCATGGAAGCAGTCAAATCCCTTGAATTAAGGGATTGGTTATCCTCATGATTGTACCCAACACGGGAATAGTAATTTCCCATGATTTAAGGGATTTGGTCATGATTCTCCTCATGGCCATACTCAGTATGGGAATAGTCACTTCCCATGATTTAAGGGAGTGATTACACTCTTCTTCTTCTCTATAAAAGGTCGTGAGCAGCCATAGAGAAAGGGTCTTAGAACCCGACCTCTTTGAGGACAAATTACAGAGAACTCAAGACCATCTTGGACTCGAGATCAGCCTTGTTCCAGGCACGCCATCGGCGAAGTCTTGGTCTTTGGAGATCGAACTTCTTGTCATTCAAGAAGACCGAATTCTTGGTATCTTCGGCCTACAAGCACAAGCACTTGTTTGGCCTCGGTTGATCGAACTCATCCAATCAAGCTTCTACTGTGTACTAAAGCTTCAAGCACTTGTTTGGCCTCTATTGATCGAACTCACCCAATCAAGCTTCTACTGCATACTGAAGCTTGCCCGCAACTTTGATCGGATCGTCCAAGGGAAGCAAACTCGGCACGAGTACCGAGGGAGACATCCTATCGCTACCAAAGACCCCACATTAAACAAAGAGAGCCTTTCTCTCCTCTTCTGTTGTAAATTTTGATTATTAGTTTGTAATAAGCCATTCTTATAAATACAAACGACCCCTCAAACGGGAGATCGAATTTTACACCTACTATAACACTGTTAGATTTCAAGATCTTTAAATATGAAGGTAACATATTTTACTACTAAAATTCTTATTAAAGGTCACTAAACATAAAATTCACATTATATTTGTCTTAAATTTATAGGGAAAATATGCATATTATCGTAAATTCTATTAACAATATATACCAACACAAAGATACAAATTATTGAAGAAATAAAATAATGGTAAGTAAACCAAGCAAACATCCATATAACACAATGAAGAAAAAATATTATACTTTAAAACTAATACGCATGGTTTATTCAGAACAAACTGCTAAAATATAAGCATATCCATCAAGGCTCTTTACAAATACAGTACAAATTTAAACTATTGATATAAGCAATCATCACAATATCAAAGAGGTAAGATCTTATAAGACCTACTCTAAATTTTATACAATTAAACTTAAAAATACTCTACCAATATATGGACACGCTATTGGACCTATAATGTAAAGATAACTACCATTTACAATAAGGTTGAGCCGTGGTTCTAGCTTGCAAAGGCTACAACAAGAAGATTGGATAGAGATGTTAATAAAAATGTCCAAATGATAAATATTACAGAATCACTAATAAGGTAGTACCAAGGTTGAGTAATATCCCTTCTTCATGAATTGAACATATTAAGATTAAATATTAACATTATAATCTAAGACAATTTGATAATAAAAATACAGTTATTTAGTTCAGATCATTGTGGAAAATAACATGGAAAGAGTAAAAATAACATTATTTAACGGAACAGAAACTCTTATTGGATGCACACCAGAAGAATTCATTACAGAGAAAAAAGAGGTAACTCCTAACCTTATTTAAAAAATAAATTAGAAATAAAAAAATTTCATATATATAAAATTAACATTTAGTCTCACTGAAACACAAAAATAATCAAAGTCTGTATTTCTAAAATTTCTGTTGAACATCCAAAATGCATTCAACTTTTTTGTGAAGTAAAACGAGAAGACAAAACATGAACAAGCTCAGGAAAAAATATTAGCACAAGAAATCCAACTCCTGCCTGACGTCACAATCAATATAGACGATGAAGACATAAATCTAGAATTGCTCAGGAAAAAGATAAAGGTGAAGAAGGATTGATCTTAACTTAATAAAAAAAACAGAAAGAATAAAAGATTTATTTTCTGAATATTTTATAGAATAGTTTAATTTTTTGAGTAAAACCAGGAATCTTTAGAAAGGATTTTCATGAACTCTTTTAAATATTTTTGTACGGTTATGTGGATGCTTTTATCATATAAAATATACTAGAGCTAGCATTAATCTTTAGCTTATAATTTTTTTGAAGTCTATCAATTAATTAGCAACAAACTTCATATTCTTAGTTTCATTCTAGCCCACTTTTAATTAATCATCTTGGCTTTATAGCTTTAATTATTTATCTTTCTTTTATAATGCTACTTTTTAAGTGTTTTTCACTTTTACAACGTTACACTTTCAAGCTTGGTTTCATGTTGGTCCAAATCACGTGAAATTTTAAATTGGCTTTAGATTACATTTATTTCCTGTCAATTTAATTATCAATATAAAAATTTAAATTTGGTGTAGCTCATTCAAACAAATGTCAAAGAAAATAAATAATCATAATGCTAAAATTGAAAAATATAAGTGAGCAAAACAATCAAAGTGGAAGTGAGGAATAAATTTTAGTAAGAAAATAAATTAAAAATATTTAATCATGATATTTAATCACGTGCATTGTACGTGCATAAAAACATGGTAGAAATTAAAAACTTAAACCCCCCAAATCTCAATATACATTAGACCCACTTCCTTTTAAGTTGTTAAACCCCATGGATGGTTTCTGTCAAAATCTTTTAGGTGTACTCAGATATTTTTCTCAAATTTCAATAATTCCTAATTAGTTTCTTAAATTATTAAAATTGCTTACAGGTTCCTCAAATTTTAACAGATTGGTCCATCAATAATCAAAATACTTTTTAGTTATTGTGTTCTTAAGGAGTGTTAGTCAATAGGAATATTTTTACATGAAGTTAGATAATTGTTCAAGTAGAACTTCAGCCAAATCTTTTATGATAAATTAGCAAAGATACGCAAAGTTTGGATAAATTTACAAACAGGATAAATTGGGAGATTCTATAGGCAAGGACACTTTATTTCAAGGAGAGATGGATTTTTTTTTCATTATTTACGCCCTCTGAGTTTGAAATTCAACTTTGTTAAAAGAGACTAGTAATTTAACTCAAAAAGCAAAAACTGTGTGACGAAATTAGCGGATATTCATGGGTTTTTTTTTAATGATGTTAGTCTCCCTCGTTTCATATATTGAACTTAGTCCCCCTAAGTCTTCATATTTTGAGAATAGCCCCAAATCTTTAAGTATTATGAATTAGTCTCTCAAATCTTCATATTCTGAAATTAGCCCTCCTCCAAACGTGAGTGTTTTGATAGTAGCCCCCAACTATTTTAACATGGTGCAAAGTAGAGGAACTAATTTCAAAGCACTGAACAAATTTGGGGGGACTAATTGAAAATATGAAGATTTGGAGGACTAGTTCCAAAAATACCTAAATAGTTAAGGGACACTCTGCAAAATATGAAGATCTGAGCACTAATTTCAAAATATGAAAGATGTGGGTGATTAATATTAAGGATAAATTTTCAAAAATGATCTGTTTAGAAACTTAATTGTAAAAAACGATCTATTTCAAAATTATTTACCAAATTCGATCTAGTTTCAGCCAGTTGGCTGAAACTGGGTCGAATTTGGTGAAAAAAGTTACAAAACTTCACGGGACTTCAAGTCCCATGAAGTTTAAGCCCCCGATAACAAAGTTGATTAGGGGGCCCAAAACTTCACGGGACTTGAAGTCCCGTGAAGTTTTGTTATTTCGCCAACTTCACAGGACTTCAAGTCCCGTGAAGTTTAGAATTCTGCCTGAAACCCCACGAGACTTGAAATCCCGTGGAGTTGGGGCAGGCCCTATATAAGGCCCACGCGAGGAGCAGCATCACGGTACTTGTTTAGCCGACTACAAAATCTCTCTCTTCTTCTTCACTACCAAACAAAACCATAGACCATTTCTCCTGCCG
>NC_033795.1:25228059-25241846 GCF_001876935.1 Asparagus officinalis
CGCCGCCGCATTGGCCAATCATCACCGCCGGTGATCGATCCCACCACTGTCACCGTCGGAGTTCCCCAGAAATTAGGGCATCAATAAATTTTAGGTAAAATCTTTAAAAAAATTTCCTAATTTTTTATATATTCTCACTATTTCATGCTAATAACTTTTTTAAATTTAGATTTTGAAATATTTTTTAAAATATTTATGAATTTTGTGAAGAAAAATTAAAGAAATTTGTGTATGAAGTTAGAGGGAAAATTATTGAAAATTGTAAAAGTTAGTGTATTATAAATGTTTGACATTTGGTTAAAATTATGGATGCCTAAATTCAATATTAGAGGATTTAATGGTAAATAATATTTTTTTTGTGTTTTTCGTGTAATATTGATATTTGATTTTTTTACTCTTCAGAGGTAACAATGAACGATCGAATTGTAATTCTTTGTTCATATAATGGAAAGATTAACTTGTTGGCCTATTTGTTTTGATGATGTTTAACAAACAATTTACCACTAATGTTGTTTGTCTAGTATTTGTGTTTTCTTATTTATTATAGACAAACAACATGTTGGAGGATGGATGGAATTGCGTATTCACGATCATATCCAATGGAGGTTGGCGGAATTGTGAAGTGAAGCCTATGCAATTCAAATTAAAGATCCAAGTTCTAGCTTCATCCGCAAGTGTACCAAGTTGAGCTACATCGAAGATCAATCAAGCTTAGGTATATTTAGTTTAGGTTTTATATTATGTGTGTTAGTACTTTAAGCTCAATCATATATACACACACATATTTGGTTTATATATATATATTTATATATATACACACAAGTTTTGGTTTATGGANGTCTATAAAATCATTTCATAGGGTTTCAAAACATTGTTTATGTCAAAACATCAAATTTCATGTATATCACATTTTCATGTTTTGGACACACTTGCAAAATACATGAGTTTTCACAAATGGAAAACTCAATTTAAGAAATTCTTTTTCTAACATATTTAATTTCATGTTTATAAATGTTTCCCAAAGTTTTATCAATTTTGGAATTAATTTGTTATGTTTATTTGAATTTACAAAATCAAGTTTTTAATTAGCTCATGTTCGTGCACATGTTCGTGCATGTTTTTGCAAAACTGATGCATTTTCACAATTGGGAAATGCGATTTGAAAATTTTCTTCATTTACATGTTTATCATTACATATACAAACATTTCCCCCATGTTTTACTATTTTTGGAGTTGTTTTGTTATTTTCAATTGAATTTACAAAACCGTATTTTCTGCAGTTTTTTCAGAAACTGTATATCTATGTTCAAATATTTATTTCTCTCAACTAGGAAGTAATATTTCAGAAATATGTCTAAAATCTTCCCTCAAAATTTCATGATTTTTGGAGTTGATTTACTATTTTTAATTGATTTTACAAAGTCAGATATGCAAAATTCCAGAATTTGTGAAAAACAGAAACTGTCCGTGAACAGTGCGGTCGACCACACTGTAGCACGGTCGACCGCCATTACTGTAGCACCCGACCATTGAACAGTAATGGTAACTTCTGTTTTTTGGTTTTTTATTGGGTTTTTGAGATTTTTTTGGGTTGTTTTCTTCTACCCTATATATACCCCTTTGTCATAACTATTTTCCACACCCAAGAGAGTGTTTTAAACAAGTTTTAACAAGTGTTTGTGTTTGGTTTAAGTTTTGTTTAAAAAGATTTTAAGCAAATTGAGAGTTTGTTTTGTGATATCAATTTCACAAGAGCTTGAGGAGATCAACCATTGGTGTTTGAGCATCCAACATTTCTCCTCTACCTCTTGATCTATTGAGAAGTTTTCTAAACTCTATTTCTAGCTTTATATCTATTTGTTTGATTATCATCTTATTAAAGCTAGTTTTATTTTGAGTTTAGTTTTGATTTGATATCACTCATTGTTACACACACCCATTTGAGCTTATTATATGTTCATACATAGTATATTTGGGTTGGTGAGAGTTGTAACAATTGAGTGTGAGCTTTCATTGAGTTCTCATTTATTATAGAGAACATATTTGTTGTTACATTGTTAGTGTTGTAAAGTTTTTGGTGAGCTAGAAAACCGAGTGTGAGGAGTGAACGTTGATCAGTGAGCGTTGAAAACCGACATTGTGAGTGATTGTGAACGTTGAAAACTGATATTGTGAGGTGTAAATGTTATTCGGGTGAGCGTAAAAAATCCGGTTGTGATAGTGGATTTCTCCATGGGAGTGGGGAGCGGAGACGTAGGACGAAAGGTCCGAACTCCGTGATCATATTGTGTGTTTGCATTGTTTATTTACACTATCACTCTTATCTTGTTTATGTTTATTTCACCCTTGTGTTAGTTTATATATCCTTACATATATTACCTCTTTGCTAGGATATATCTCTTTATTCATATTGCTTATTCTTGCTTATAACTCTTGTATATCTATCTTGCAAGAATATATTTGTAATAGTTTTAATTGGCAAAAAATCGGATTAGATTAGCTTAAGACCCTAATCACCCCCCTTTTAGGGTCTAACAATTGGTATCAGAGCTTGGTGCTCTTTGATTTAAGGTCTAATCGCCTTAAGTTAAAGATCCAAGTTATCTTTTTGTACTAATCTTATTTTGGTTGCATTTGTATCTTGCTTGCATATTTTTACAAATTATGGATATGAATGATGCATCTTGTTTAGGCTATGATTCTAGTATTGCTCCTAAATTCAATGTTTTCCCTTATGCTCAATGGTGTTTTAGATTCAAAATATTTGTTCAATCTAAAAATATCAATTTATGGGAAGTCATTGATTGTGCTTATATTATGCCCACATTAGAGAAATCCAAGTGGAATAAAAATAATAAAAGATTATTTATTATGAACAAGCTCTTGTTGGAATTCTTACATAATGTATTTGATTCATCTTTATCTAACAAGTTTGTTCATTTTGATAGTGCTTATACCTTATGAAAACTTATTGAAGCACATCAAGGGGACTTGGAGGCGATCCGACAAGCTTTGGAGGATCCCGCTTCAAGTTTAAAAGGAGCGTCATGCACACGCGCACTAGGCGATAGCCCTAGTGAGGTTTGCGAGTTCGAATCCATAAATGATTTATCTAGTGATGAACTTGCTTGTGCTTCCGAAAAATTATTGCTTGCCTTTAACAAATTGCATAAAGATTTTATTGATTTACAAAGCAAGCATCTAATTTTAAAATCCGATCGTGAGAAGCTAGTGTCCAAATTTGATTTCATTGCAAAAGAAAATACTATGCTTAAAGAAAACAATGACTTGTTAAATTTGGAAAATGAAAAATTGACCTCATCAATTGCTAGCCTATCTCATGCTAAGATTGATGCCATGTTAGAAGTAGAGAACATAAAAAATGATACTGCCTCTTCATAAATGACTATTTATGTTCTACTTCTAATATTAATGCATATGTGCCTAATGATGAGTTGAACAATGTTAAAAACTATATTTCATCTTTAGATTCAACTTTGAAAATATGCATTAATAATCATAAGAAGCTTATGGATATGTGTGCCAAGTCTAAGTCAAAATCATCTACTCATTATGCACACATATATAGCAAAGTTTACAAGTGCTCTATTTACGGCCGTAAATGCCATTTAGCCAAATTTTGCTATGATGCACACAAACATAAGAATTCTAATGCTCCTTGAGCATCTCATGTAGCTTCTTCATCTTGTACACTTACACATTCACATGCTCATTCTCACAAAGTTCATCATAAGCATGCTAGTGTGTTCAAGTGTGATCATTGTGGTCGTTTTGGTCATTTGGCCAAATATTATTTTGATTTGAAAAATAAATCTCATTTTCCAAATGTTTCTAGTAGACCACATGTTTTTAAATATGATGTTTGTGGTAGGTTTGGTCATCTTGCAAAATTTTGTTATGATATGCAAAAAGCTTCTAAGTTGCAATATATTCCAAATAGACTATTGTTTAAGAATGTTTCTCATTAATTTGCAAACTAATTTTAAAAAACAATCTTTATTTGCATATGATTCTCGTGCACGAGCTAATGGTCCACAAAAATAAATGGATCTCTTTCATTGCACAAATTACAATCGAAAAGATCATTTGAGTGATTATTGCTTTGACCGTGTTAGTGCATCACATGTGCCTAAGAGGGTTCATAATCCTAGGGCTTTAAGCTTAAAAGATAGGGGTCATGTCCCTAAATCTCTTGGTACCAAGAATACTTGGGTACTAAAGCAAATTTAATTTTTTTTAACCAAGAATTTTAATTTTTTAGTTTTCTTTTTCTTGGTTTTGAAAATTGTGCTTAGAAATTTTTTAATATGAAAACAATTTTTCCTTGATCAATTCTTTTGTTTTCATGATTATTAGCTTCGATTTTGATGAGATGATTGTGTTTATATAACCCCCCGGGTTTATTGGGTGTTTATTCCCAAATCTTATTTATCGGGTTCTAATAATCTTTATATGGGTTGGAGCAAGCTTAAGAGCTTGATATATTATTGCCTCTCTTGTATTTCTTTTGTCAAAAATTTTATTTTGATTTGTTGCTTTGAATTCATTATATAAGCAAAAATAGATGATTCAAAATTCAAATATGCTTTATAATGCATTCTATGTATGGTTTGATCAAGTTCTACAAAGAAAACTTGCTTTATTGATCAAACATCATTTTTAGGTTTAAATCTTGATTTATGATTTCATTTGTGTGATTTGTTTTCATTTGAAAACATTTTGCATGATTTTTCCTTTTCTTTTGATTTCACAAATTTATTTTATACATGGTTTTTATGTTAGTGTAATGAGACATTATCTTCATAATGACATATCTATATGTGTTCTCATTGTCTTGTTGTATGTGAGTTATATTTAGTATTTTTTTTTTATTTATGCTTGCTCACATGTTTGCCTTAGCATTCATTTCATGTATCCTATGAGGCATTTTGATAGGGGGAGCAATCCCTATATTTATTTTATACTCACCCATACTTATATGTAGGGGGAGATTTCGCTCTCTTCATCCTTTTGTACCCTTTTTGATGTTGTCAAAGGGGGAGAAATATTATGGGTATATCCTTTTTGTTTATATGCATGATAATTCTAAATTATATATTCTTTCCTTTCATGCATATATATCTTTTTATAAATTGTTTGTCATTATCAAAAAATGGGAGATTGTTAGCTTCTTTATTTTGATGATGTTTAACAAACAATTTACCACTAATGTTGTTTGTCTAGTATTTTTGTTTTCTTATTTATTATAGACAAATAATATGTTAGAGGATGGATGGAATTGCGCATTCACGATCATATCCAATGGAGGTTGGCGGAATTATGGAGTGAAGCCTATGCAATTCAAATTAAAGATCCAAGTTCTAGCTTTATCCGCAAGTGTATCAAGTTGAGCTACATCGAAGATCAATCAAGCTTGGGTATATTTAGTTTAGATTTTATATTATGTGTGATAGTACTTTAAGCTCAATCATATTTACACACACATATTTGGTTTTTATATATATAGTTATATATATACATAAGTTTTGGTTTATGAACATAACAATTATTGTATACATATTTCATTGTGTCTATAAAATCATTTTATAGGGTTTCAAAACATTGTTTATGTCAAAACATCAAATTTCATGTATATCACATTTTCATGTTTTGGACACACTTGCAAAATACATGAATTTTCACAAATGGAAAACTCAATTTGAGAAATTCTTTTTCTAACATGTTCAATTTCATGTTTATAAATGTTTTCCAAAGTTTTATCAATTTTGGAATTAATTTGTTATGTTTATTTGAATTTAAAAAATTAAGTTTTTAATTAGCTCATGTTCGTGCACATGTTCGTGCACATGTTCGTGCATGTTTTTACAAAACTGATGTGTTTTCACAATTGGGAAATGCGATTTGAAAATTTTCTTCATTTACATGTTTATCATTATATATACAAATATTTCCCTAAGGTTTACTATTTTTGGAGTTGTTTTGTTATTTTCAATTGAATTTACAAAACCGTATTTTCTGCAGTTTTTTTAGAAACTATATATCTATATTCAAACATTTATTTCTCTCAACTGGGAAGTAATATTTTAGAAATTATTTCTCTAACATGTTTATCTACATGTCTAGAACCTTCCCTCAAAATTTCATGATTTTTGGAGTTGATTTACTATTTTTAATTGATTTTACAAAGTCACATACGCAAAATTCTAGAATTTGTGAAAAACAGAAACTGTCCGTGAATAGCGCGGTCGACCGCATTGTAGAGTGGTCGACCACACTGTAGCACAGTCAACCGCACTATAGCACGGTCGATCGTTGTTACTGTAGCACCAACCATTGAACAGTAACGGTAACTTCTGTTTTTTGGTTTTTTTAGTGGGTTTTTGAGATTTTTTGGGTTGTTTTCTTCTACCCTATATATACCCCTTTGTCATAACTATTTTCCACACCAAAAAGAGTGTTTTAAACAAGTTTTAACATGGGTTTGTGTTTGGTTTAAGTTTTGTTTAAAAAGCTTTTAAGCAAATTGAGAGTTTGTTTTGTGATATCAATTTCACAAGAGCTTGAGGAGATCAACCATTGGTGTTTGAGCATCCAACCTTTCTCCTCTACCTCTTGATCTATTGAGAAGTTTTCTAAACTCTATTTCTAGCTTTATATTTATTTGTTTGATTATGATCTTATTAAAGCTAGTTTTATTTTGAGTTTAGTTTTGATTTGATTTCACTCATTGTTACACACACCCACTTGAGCTTATTGTATTTTTATACATAGTATATTTGGGTTGGTGAGAGTTATAATAATTGAGTGTGAGCTTTCATTGAGTTCTCATCTATTATAGAGAACATATTTGTTGTTACATTGTTAGTATTGTAAAGTTTTCGGTGAGCTAGAAAACCGAGTGTGAGGAGTGAACGTTGATCGGTGAGCGTTGAAAACCGACATTGTGAGTGATTGTAAACGTTGATCGATGAATATTAAAAACCGACATTGTGAGGTGTAAATGTTATTCGGGTGAGCGTAGAAAACCCGGTTGTGATAGTGGATTTCTCCCCGGGAGTGGGGAGCGGAGACGTAGGACGAAAGGTCCGAACTTCGTGATCATATTGTGTGTTTGCATTGTTTATTTACACTATCACTCTTATTTTGTTTATGTTTATTTCACCCTTGTGTTAGTTTATATATCCTTGCATATATTACCTCGTTGCTAGGATATATCTCTTTATTCATATTGCTTATTCTTGCTTATAACTCTTATATATCTATCTTGCAAGAATATATTTGAAACTAATTGGCATAAAATCGGATTAAATTAGCTTAAGACCCTAATCACCCCTCCTCTAGGGTCTAACATAACTATCTCGAGAATAATATGCCCGTATAGGAAAGAGGTGTGACGAAACCGTTGTTTATATCAAAATCATGTACTTTTGATTAATTGGTTAATGACTTACACAAACTTACATCAACCAATTCACGTGAGCAAAACCTCAACGTTATTTGTAATTATCCTATTACAGGGAACAGAACAAGCGGCATTCAAATCTCAAGTGACTACGATATGGGTTTTATTGGAATATTACATGACTAGAAGTGTTCGGTGGAATTATTTATTAAAATACATCATAAAAATTTAGGCAAATCTGTGAATCGCGACGGAGTATACTCTCGCATGTTGGAGAATATTAAAGTTGACTCCGTTGGCTTTTTATCTCCGCAACAATATATGGGATGGACACAATCACAGTACTTGAGCGGTCCTTCGCTTATGGGCACTTCAAATGCCTTCGATGATAGCGCTCCCCATCAAGATATAATGCCTTCCACAGGAGTGACGATTGAAGATGATAATGCAAGTGTTGAATCCAAGGATGATGATGAAGAGGATGACTTACAAATCAATAACATGGCGTGTTTGATAGATCATGATGAAGGAGACAACCAATATATTGACGGATGTTACTCTAACAATGAGTATGTTGTATTAGAGGATCCGCCACCCGATGAACTTCATGAAGAAGAATGGATTGATAACTCCACGATGGAAAGTATTCATATCGGCACTAATGTAGTTGATGATACACAAGGTGAGGATTTCTTATTAAAAAAGAGCGATCTATTTGAAAGCAATGAGAAATTGACTCATGCGCTTTGTTTATGTGCCATCCAAAAAAATGTCAAGTTCAGACAAACAAAAAGCAATGCAACAAGCTATAATATAGTTTGTTTTTACCGTAAAGATGGCGAAGAAGAAGATAGTGATGGGCACCATGACGGCAATGCAAAATATTCTTGGAAGCTTAATTCATACTTGGGTGTAAGAGTAGGTAGTCAATTTAAAATAACATACTACAACGGACTTCACATATGTATCAATCTTCGATTAGAGATGAATCATAAATACACGTCCATCTCTTTCATATATCGATTGATTATACCTTAACTAAGGGAAGATCTTGATCTAAGGTCAAAGGATATTCGTCTTTTAGTTCATAAAGTGACCAACTTGGATGTATCATACAACAAGTGTTGGAATGCTCGGAGGAAGACGATGACAAAAATATTCGGAGATTGGGACAAATCTTATGAGATCTTACACATTATCTTGAAGCATTCAAAAAAGAAAATTCAGGGACAATGTATGAAGTATCATTAGACCATGTTGATAGCGGAGATAGATTGTTCACAGCTGTATTTTGGGCATTTGGACCTTGCATTGAGGGATTCAGATATTATTGTTCTCTTCTTAATATTCACGGCACCCACTTGTACGGTAAATATAAATGTGTTTTTCTTATTGCAACCGGAGTAGAGCAGATGGCGGTTTATTTCCTTTAGCGTTTGTAGTGGTTGATGTTGAAAAAACAAAAAATTAGGCATGATTTTTTGCATGCATTAAATATCATATCCCTAGTGTGCGAACGCGGTTAATTACATTCGTATCAGATAGGATGAAAGGAATTCCAATAGCACCCCAACGATATTTTTCGTCACCACATCAACATCGCTATTGCTTGTGACATATTAGGGACAACTTCAAGAGGAAGCATGGACAAGTGTAACTTCAAGATTTTCTTTGACAAGCTGGATGTGCAAAGGGAAAATTAGTTTATGAGCAACTACGGGAGAGGATTAAGTTTATTTCATGAGCTATGATTGGATCGAGACTAGTTTGGGTCCGAACAATGTTGATAAGTGGGTTTTATGTGAAGATAGCGAGAAACGGTTTTGTATGATGACCATTAATGCTTCTTAGAGTTTCAATGATGTGCTTAGGGGAGCACGCAGTATGCCAATACAATGATTAGTTGCAAAAATATTTTACAGACTTAATAAATTCTTCCTCAGACGACACACACTTGGTGCAAATATCCCGTCAGAGCTGACGCCGAAGGTTGAAGGTATATTAGCAGATCGGATTGTGCAGGCTTGATTATTTCGTGTCGTTAGATACAGTTTTAATGAATGGGAGGTCATTGAGGGAATATCACATAGAGAAAGTCGCTCTTACAAAGTTAATATGCTAGTGGATCACACTTGTACATGCACTTTTAATATACTACAATTACAATGGCTTCCTTGTTCCCATGTTGCCGTGGCTTGCTCGGATCTACAGGGTGGTGTGAGGATTTCACATTGTACATTCGCCACAGATTGGTATTCAACTTATAACTATCAACAAACGTACGAAGAGTGTTTTCGCCCACCATATGATAGTCGATATTAGACACAAGGTGGGCCACGGATATTACCTCCTTTGTATAAAAGATCAGCCAGGCGACCTCGTTCCGTACGAATTAGAATAATATGAATGACGATCGAGAAGGAATTAGGAGGAAAATTAAGTGTAACGTGTGCGATCAACCGTGCCACAACAAAATCAGTTGTCCAACTAGGATTAGACGTTGATTATCCGGGGACATTTGTATGGAATATATCGCTAATGGTTTTTGTAATATATAACCTTTAAATTTTAATCATTGCTCCCATGTGACAAACATTTTCATAATATATAACATTTTATTTTGAATCTTGAATATGTGACAATCGTTATGCATGTTCTATTCTTATTTTTCTTTTCTATGCTGAATATACTTTTTACTTAATTTTGGCCATCAAAATACATATGATTAAGTCATTCAACTAAAAAAATCTAACATATTGTATTTTTATCTCAGAGATATCCATTATGAATCCGGCACCGATGCAGCCCGACGTATTATACAGACAAATCATCGTTCACACAAGATTAGCTTGGGACAGGTAAAAAATGGTGTATATATATTCCTTATTTTTGGAGCTAGTTTTGATTTTTCTCAATAAAATTTATCAATTTTAATTAATGTGTAGCCCATACCAGAAACCACCATAGCGGACCATTCCCAGAGTCACTCGAGCTGGGAGATGAAGGATGAGCGAGTACTACAGTTGGAAGCTCAAGCGGGTTTTGGGAGTGTTCATCAATGAGGTATATTAGGCTTGAATGGGCTCTTATCAGTGCACTGATTGAGAGGTGGAGACCGGAGACTAATACCTTTCATATGCATATAGGGGAGTGTACAATTACACTTAAGAACGTAGCCATCATACTTGGGCTCCGCATCGATGGCCCGGTTGTTACGGGCACCGATGACCACAATTGGCCTGAAGTATGTGAGAGGCTTCTTGGGCAGGTTCCCGATTTGAGGAGTGGTGCGATGAAGCTATCGTGGCTTCGATCGATATTTATGGGAGATATACTAATTGATGCCACGGATGAGACGATTCAGTATCACGCCCGTGCTTATATATTACACATGATAGGGTGTATGTTATTTTCTGATGCGAGCAAGAATCTTGTACATGCACGATGACTGCCGTTACTAGAGGATTTTGATGTATGCGACACTCTATAAAGGGGTAGTGCGGTGTTGACATACCTTTATAGAGAACTAGGCAGGGTCTCCTTGATGCAGAATAAAGAATTCAAGGGATGCATGATATTGATGCAAGTATAATTATGCATAAATTTTATTCATATTGAATTTGTTCTCATATATTCTTTATGCATAATTTAATGCAGGTTTGGTCGTGGGAACACATTCATATTTGACGACCTACTTTACATGTGCATCGTGATCTATAGGGCCAGTTTCCTTTGGAATGCAGGTATAATTATGCATAAACTTTATTCATATTGAATTTGTTCTCATATATTCTTTATGCCAAATAGGTATAATGTGAGGTACTATAAATATAAAATAACGACTAGACATATAGACTTTTACCGAAATGAGTTTGATGGCCTTCAACACCAATAGGTAAATATAAAACTCAATTTATTATGAATATTTTAATTTTGTTGTAGATACTGATAAAGTTTTTTTTTAAATTCAGTTCAAGTGGATGCCCTATTCTCCCAGATCTCGATATGCATACTCTTTCACCTATCTGTCGAGATAGCGCTGCTTTGTGGAGAGCTAGAGTCCTGTTGATATGTTGGGAGATTGTAGAGATGCATGTCCTAGATCATGTGTTACGACAAATTCTTCTCTCTCAACATGTGTTGGATCCTATTGAGAAAATCGATCGTGGGCGATGGATGACATCACATCATACGGACTGGGTCGTATTCTGTGCGGCCTACATAGACAGGTAAAATAATAGGTGGAATTTCATACAGAATGAGAGAATTCCAGCTGATGGTTATACCGAGTATATGCGTTGGTATTGGAATATCACACGCAGATGGATAGGATGCGACCCACAACCAGCATCTGGATACGTACCACGCCCACCGATAGATAGTTACATCCCTAGTGCCATGATCGAGAGAAACTATGTAAGTTTTTAAACTAAATTAAAACAAAATTTCTTTTTTATTAAGATATTATTTGCTAAGTTGTGTATATATTAATTAACTCGCAGATCAATTCTTTTGATGAGATTGAGGCTAATATAAATATGAGCATATCAATGACATTCAGGATCTGACGGTCTTAGAGATCTTCAACAGGATCATACAAAGAATAACAAGCGTGTTCCATAAAAATCATGTCAACGAGTTTAAAGGCCGTTAGGACAGGTCACGCCAATTTGGTTAAGTGTACACGCGACGACATAGGACAGGTCAAAGGGCGGCACATGACGATGGAGCCGGTACTTCTCATGCGCGTGATGATGGAGTTGACACTTCTCAGCCTCATATACAACCAAATACTCAAACCATCGAGGCTCATCAGTATGGACAAATGGGACGGGGATAGGGTGGGGGGTGAGGGGAAGGGGTAAGAGAGGGAGAGGAAGGAGAGGAGGATTTTTGGGATGTATGTGAATTTCTTTTGTTCAAATTTGTTACTTTTGTGGATCGATTATTGTTTATATATGTGATTTTCGTGAGTATTGTTTGATTCATGTGTATTGTTGTGAATGAAGCGGAAATTTCATGTATATTATTGTGAATGAGGCGGAAATATGTGTGTATATTGTTGGGAAATTGTTTCCATGTATATAAAAAACACATGCACACATTTTGTGCATGTTTTTTTAAACCTGAGTCCCGTGGAGTTGCAGGCTGAATTCCAGAGAGCGATGCTCTCTGGAAATTCTGCCTGAAACCTCACGGGACTTGAAGTCTCGTGAAATTGGTGAAATTATAAAACTTCACGGGACTTCAAGTCCCGTGAAGATTTGTGCCTCCTAATCAACTTTGTTATCGGGGGCTTAAACTTCACAAGACTTGAAGTCCCGTGAAGTTTTATAACTTTTTTCACCAAATTCGACCCAGTTTCAGTCAACTGGCTGAAACTGGGTCGAATTTGGTAATAATTTCGAAATAGGCCATTTTTGACAATTAAGTTTCTAAACATGTAGTTTTTGAAAATTTGTCCTAATATTAAAAACCCCTGATATTCAAAGGTGAGGGGCAATATAATGTAGATTTGAAGGGTATATGAGTAACTCTCTCTTTCATGCTGTTGAAAGGGTTGTGTCATCAACAGAAGGTAGACATCTACAAAGATACCTAGGGGGGGAATAACAATATTTAAGTTTGTTTAATATCCAATGCATTTACCCTTCACGAGCTTAATGTTTGCTCCCAGATATCAGGACGAGCGTATAGAAAGAGTCCAACTCTCATCTCTCTCTCTCTCTCTCTCTCTCTCTCTACTTTCTCCCTCCTAGGGCTAGCATCTCTCTCTCCGGCGTCGAAAGCTTCAAATTTTCAGGTAATTAATTGCATTCTTTTTTATCCATCTTCAATTTGTTACAGCTCTCTTCAATTTTTTTGGGAAATTTCGGTCATTTTTAGCTAAAGCTCCTATCTTTGTTGTTATTGTCACGCGAATTTTACAATGCCGCTTGTAACTATAAGGGGAGTTCTGTAATCTCAAGTTGGGATTTTTATTGGGAATAAAGTTCAGATCTTTTTATAGTTTAATTTGCATTTAGATGTTGTTATTACAATCCTAGGGCTATCTACCTTATTAAGTTAACGTTTTCCATACTCTCCGGCTTATTTTTAGTCCTCCTTGCACCATTAACTATAATCACACAGCTTCTCTTAGCTGATGTATTTTGTAACACCATTGTACATGACCAAACAGTGACGGTTCCAGAAAAGCTATCTTGGGGTGGGGGCAGATGACAGGTACCTACTTACCCAAAATTTGAAATATAATATTATAAACCACAACAAATCGCTTAAACTTCCAATGGGCTAAAACTCAAATGCGGTGCTTTTAGATTATGGGGACAAATTGTAAATTTAAAATGCCTTAGGATGTAAA